>NC_089771.1:15327883-15370383 GCF_040412425.1 Macrobrachium rosenbergii | reverse complement strand
GAGAGAGAGAGAGAGAGAGAGAGAGAGAGAGAGAGAGAGGATCTTCTTAAATGCTGCACAAGCAGGTAATTGTGGAATCATCTTCTGGTTTTTTATAAACAATGTCGAATTACAGTAAGGAACACAGGAGAGAGAGAGAGAGAGAGAGAGAGAGAGAGAGAGAGAGAGAGAGAGAGAGAGAGAGAGAGAGAGTCAATGTTAACCTAAAATACTGTGTATGAATACATTCTCTTACACCATTTCACATTTCAAAGTCACATGCCTCATATTTTTACTGCCATTATCTATTTCGATTTTTTTTTTATTTCAAAACCTCAGACACCAATAAACTTCCAATCATACTATTTTAAATTTCGCATTGTTATTTTCTCATTGCTTAAACATTCCAGTCCCAGCCCCCTCCGCCCCCCTTATTCTTTCAACAAGTTATATATCCCGAATTCAAAATTCCACGAATGATCACCGGGACCTTGCCTTAGAACACTTGTTCTTCAATACCGTCAATTTTCCTCTGCTTTCTCTCTCTCTTTCTCTTTCTCTCTCTCTCTCTCTCTCATCCTCCCTAAGGGGGAGAGTGGTCTCCCATTGAAGGGGAGGTGGCCATAGGGGGGAAAGAGGGAGTTGGAGGGAATAGGGGGAGGGGCGAAAGACTATTATTTTCAAGGGCTTCTTCCTATTCCACCACTGCCCAGAAACACAAGCGACCCGGGGCGACCTACCCTGTGGCACGAAGTGGCCTTTTGTAAACGGGAAAAAACGCATTGACTGGGACACAGAGAGACAGACAGACAAACAGACAGACGGATAGACAGACACAGAGAGCAATAGCAGGCTTCATCCTCGAAACGGTTATATGCAAGGTATTGCTGAAACAATTTTCCTGAATTTCATGGGAGCAAGAGGAAGTAAATATAAAGAAATACTTAACAAATATCTTCAGTAAAATTGAGAGAACTTCAAATAATCTAACCTCTCTCTCTCTCTCTCTCTCTCTCTCTCTCTCTCTCTCTCTCTCTCTCTCTCTCTCTCTCTCTCGTAATCTTCGCATCCACAGAGTAGATATCTCCAAGTGCCATCCGGGAATGATGGATGATAAGTCACCTATCCTTAAATCTTCCAATCCCGAAAGGATTGGGTTCCAATCCCTTAAATTTGAAATGATCGCTTTGACTACATCCAAAGAGAAGTCTGAACATAATAATATTATACAGGTTGATGGGTTATTTATTTACCTATTATATATCACTTTATGTGATATATAAATATATATAAATACATACATATACATATATATACTGTATATATGTATATATATATGTATATATGTATATATATACATAAACGCACAGTCAAGGGATAGTGAAGAGAGACAGCAGGCCCTAGGGAAAGACTTTCAAAGTGTTTGCAAAAGGAGGAAGGCGAGAGTGAATATGAACATGAATAAAGTTATGATGGTGAATGAAAACCAAGATGATGGTGCAGTGAAAATTATTATAATGGATGGTAGCAGAATGGAAGCCACTGTCTTATGGGTACTGACTCAGATGTTTTGGAGTAACTACGGGGATGACAGATGAAAGGAGAGATGAATCACAAAAAAGACTATCTAAAGAAAAACTGGAAAAAAACAGAAACACTTTAAAACCCAAGACCTTCGAGCGGAAATTCATTTTGATCGATCTCAAAAACTCCTGAAAGGAGAGTTTGGACTGCTATTTGGCTGAAGTTAAAAACAGACAAATTTCGTAGTTTAATGACACAAGAGAAAATATATATATAAAAAATAAAAGGTAACTGAGCTTTAATGACGCCTGTCGAAGAGTTAATGAGGTGATGTTGATTTCAAAGTGGCTTTGAGAAGTCCTTACCTTCACATTGAATATTCTAAGATAATCGTTTTCATATGAATTCCTTGGGAAAATTTATATGTTATTAGTTGTTACTAAGTGAAATTTCGGAGTAATTGTGAAGACATTTTCGCCAATGAAAAATGCGCCAATCTTCTTATAACGTGCTTGTTTTCCCATTTGTATGGGGTAAGCACGATGCCTTCTTCTGAAGGACTTTGATTTGGCTTTGGGGTAGACTGTAGTCTCGATCGGCTGCCCTGCCTGTCATCGTTTAGACCCCGGTAGCGTACGTACATGTATTGTACCAGTCACCAGCGCCCTTTCTCCCAGCAGCGAGTCGTTGCGCGGTTAGGTCGACAGTCGAGACGTGTGAGGTGTCTGTTATGTTTTTAGAAGATGTTGGAGTGGTTTTGTTTGTGTGTGTATTAGTCTGTAACACCCATTTGCTTCAAGCAAACCTATCCGTTGATTACATACTTAATCCCGAGGTGTCTATATTTAGGTATAAATATTAGAATGAGTATACACTAATATAAAGCTGGTATATATATGTCCAGAGATTGTAAACAAAAATAAACATTACTGTACTTATAAAAAAATCACCCACAAATGATAGAGAATAAGTCTTTGTTAAAATTAAGAGGGATATTTGTTATAACAATCATCAAAGGCTAACATGGGGATATGCTAAGAAACTTTGCAAATTGGCCCCTGAAGATTCCAAAATTTATTCCTTTCTACTTCATAGTTAAGTAGCAGAGCTTAGTTATAATTTACTTCTCTAACCTTTCCTCCTAAATCTATGTCCAGTATCTCTTCTGTTCTATTGCGTAATCCACCTAAGCACAGTATGATAGCCTGCGTCAAGAGATACGATGCCTCTGGCACGCAGCTAGTTTAACTGACCTATGTCGACTGCAAGTGTTACACGATTCCTAATTGGTCTGTCTAACTGATTAGCAGATTCCTCGTGAAGACCACCTGTTTCACCACGGTTATCTCGTGGGAAATGTAATTCTTGAGTATACAATATTCACAGCTGACGAAACGGAATGATATTTACATAAATCCTGAAATACTTTCATGGGTTCATTTAGATCCATAGATGTACTTTATTTTTTATTTCCATTTAAATATTGAGCATCCAAAGAACAAGAATTCAGAAGCGTTATATAAATACTCATGGGAAAAAATGGCCGTGGTTCATTATCTAAAAGAGGAACAATATTTGGTTTGATTTGCACATAGAACATTTGCATGATAAACAAAATTTAATCCTCTTGGCTCGGTAATAAATAACATTACTCTAAATTCATCTGTAAAATATTCCGGAAATATGTTGACGAAAACTTTGCAAGCACTATTGGGTGGGAATCCATTCTGTCTCTCTCTCTCTCTCTCTCTCTCTCTCTCTCTCTCTCTCTCTCTCTCTCTCTCGCCAAGGTTAATGTGCACTCAATTATGGTAGAAAATTGACTTTGTTAATTTGCTTATAATCATAAGTGAACTTGATGGTTTAGTCCGCCAGGTTCGTTTGGTCACGTGACTCAGTATCTGTAAAGGTTTGTATAACTTGAGAATATTAGTCCTATTTGAATCAAATTTGATATGTTGGATGCCATTTCGAAGGCAAAGGGGATGAGTAGATAAATTACATGCACTAGCTATACATACATACATACATACATACACACACACATATATATACTGTATATATAAATATAAATATATATATAAATATATATATATATATATATATATATATATATACACACACACACATCTATATATATATATATATATATAGATATGTGTGTGTGCGCGTGTGTATACGTATATGTATATAAATTACCATTTTTCAGAAGAGTATAAAGTATATAATGTCCATCTTACATACACATATACTCACAAACACACACACACACACACAGAGAGAGAGAGAGAGAGAGAGAGAGAGAGAGAGAGAGAGAGAGAGAGAGAGAGAGAGAGAGAGAATTTTCCTACGACCGTAAAAAAAAAACAAGAAGAAACGAACACAGGCAAACTCACTTTCCCCATTTAGTTTTTGATAAGTCGGTCATCATAATGTGTGTGTTTGTGAGTCGACTGCATATTTATATACCTGTTTGCCTGTGACACCTGAATGTCAAAGGTTCAGCCGACCATAAACATCAATAGTTGTTGTTGTTAAAGCGTAGGCAGTTTTTTTTCTTTTATTTTTCATTTCGATTCTCTTTAGAGCTGTTGTAAATCTACCTAAATTTTTTTGGGTCACATTTCCTCTTCATTTGATCAGGCTCTCTCTCTCTCTCTCTCTCTCTCTCTCTCTCTCTCTTGATTACTGAACACAATCTAGGATTATTATGATGTATGATTATCATTACATTTTTAATAGCTTATATTATTTTGTTTGTGTATACTTTACGTATGGTCTAAATAAACTCTCTCTCTCTCTCTCTCTCTCTCTCTCTCTCTCTCTCTCTCTCTCTCTCTCTCTCTCTCTAAATATATATATATATATATATATATATATATATATATATATATATATATATATGTATGTATGTGTACACACATGTATATACACATATATGTATATACATTATATATATGCACGTATACATATATGTATGTATACATATGTGTCTGGGTGTATGTGTGTAGTCACAAAAGACCTCACATTACAGGTAAAGAAAGTCCCCAAATACGAGTTATAAGCACAGCTCTTATTTACTTTAGTTATGCACTTTAACATAAAGTAATTAAATACCTCCTTTGCATTATCACGCCTCAGCACAATAAGCATTATACTTTCTACACCATTACATTCGCCGAGGTTATAATACTCATCATACTAGATATACGAACTAGAACCACTGTCTAAAGGAGAGAACGAACATTATCCAAAAGCACAATGGGACGGAAAGATGGCCCCGAATCCAAAGGAATTCAGAGGAAGATGGTTCTCTTTAAAAACTCTTTTTCTGGTTCAGTTAGCCCTCCCCTCCCCTCA
This sequence comes from Macrobrachium rosenbergii, assembly GCF_040412425.1. Classification (NCBI taxonomy): domain Eukaryota; kingdom Metazoa; phylum Arthropoda; class Malacostraca; order Decapoda; family Palaemonidae; genus Macrobrachium; species Macrobrachium rosenbergii. The sequence continues at coordinate 15,365,520 of NC_089771.1, read as the reverse complement.
ACAATAAAGTTTTAAAGAATATTCGCAACACAACGTAAACGGGTTTGGTAAGGGAGTCGTCATCGGCTGATGAGAGGGAACTTCCTTCCTAAAACGATAAAGTTTCCTAACCAAAACTCCATTTTTTCTTTCAACCTCTGTTCTTTGGTGGTTACGACAAGAGAGAGTGAGAAGCTTTTCTCTGAGGTATGAAATTACGCTCGATGATAATTTTTCTTTTTCGAAAGTGAAAGAAAGTCGCGTAGGGAAGCCTGAGAGAAGTATGGAGTAATTGGAAAAGGGTTGAAATAGATTGCAATGACAAAGGAGAATTGATCAAATGTGGATCCAAAAGTTTTTATACACAAACAAACAAACAAACAAACACACATATATCTATATATATAAATATATATATATATATATATATATATATATATATATATATATATATATATATATATATATATATATATATATATATATATATATAGAGTATATATATATATATATATATATATATATATATATATATATATATATATATATATATATATATATATATATATATATACATACATACATACAGTTATGAAGGGAATTCTTGCCTTCTATAAAACTGTAACAAAATCATATGCCTCGTCACCTTTATTCCTTCTGGAAGTCTACAGTAAATGCAACAGCATTGTTTTTCCTTAAATAATAGCCATTCTCCAATAAAAACAAACTTATTAACATCTGAGTAATTAAAAACACGGAATTTTAACAGACATCTTTAGAAAAATTTTCCAGTTAATATCTGGAAACTTACATAACGGATATTTTCAATCTTGGTAAGTAAAACAAAACAAAAAAAATCTTTAACTTACTTGTGATATAGATCATTCCCAATAAAAAGTTTAAAACTGTCTAATTAGTCTGACGTATTTGTTTCACACAGAAATGTCTTGCCCTGGTATATAGTCTTCCCTAATATTTTACAAAAATATACGTAATTACTTAGATTTTAATTAGCGTTATGCATTGCGTAATTTGTTTTTTATATCTAATTCGTAAGTACAACAGCAAATACTGAGTTTCATCGTTATGGCTTTCATTCTGTAACAACGAATTACAAGAGTAATTTTTCGTGTCAGTAAATAACCGTTTTGTCCATCCTAGCAGGCAGATCCCTTATCCTTGGATTACTGGATTACTGGAGAGGGATTAGTACGAACCAGCATTACCACCAGATGGTCATATTGGGGTAATTCGGATTAAGTTCCAAAACTGTTAAAATATTTTCTGGCAACGAAACGATTCCTATGGAAGATATTATAAGCAGGAAATGTCTTTGCATCTATGATATTAATTTTCTTATTTAATGTATTGGTTGAGCTGACAAACTTTCCCGACCTTAAATAACAAATAATCCAAGATAGATAAACGACCATCTCCATTTCAGGTAATAATCATTCATCCCAAGTCAGAAAGGCTGGGGAAGGGTTCAAAATTTAAAGGAATTCGAACCTTGGGGAGACTCTTTAAAACCTGTAAGGTTTTAAAGAGAACACACAGTACAATCACCTCTATGTACATAAGAGCTTTAGGAAGTCGTGGGTCCCTTTATTTGGTCAAGAAGGATTTTAAAATTATTCCGATAAAAGAAGAGGAAGTGTTTTAACTCCATGCAAGGGGTGAACAACGGTTTTAAATGTAACCTCCCATTACCTTACCCACTAGAACTCACATTTACCTAAAATACGAACCAATTTTAACGATTCAAATCAGATTTAACACACTAAAAGAGAGTCAAATTAGGCATTTCTACCGTGTAGAAATTGTTAGAAATATCCTTTTTTTTACGATTAGTAATCGTAGAATTGCTCTTTCGTGATGGTTCATAAGAAAATTATTCTTGTAGGAAAACCCATTGCAGCTTATGAGGCCCAACATAGGTATTGGCAGAATCTCAATACGGCTCCATAAACACACAAACAAACACACACACACATACACACACAAACACGAACATACAGTTTAGGGAAAACAAAATGGAAAGAAGGAAGAGTACAGGATGACAGGAAGAAATAAAGAACTGAGAATATATTTAAAACGATAAAGAAGAGAATTTGTAAAGTCAGTAACTAGCAAAAGGTTCCTGCCTATCAGTTAATAGGCAACAAAAATCAACAAATACGGCCAGAGAGAGAGAGAGAGAGAGAGAGAGAGAGAGAGAGAGAGAGAGAGAGAGAGAGAGAGAGCAGTATTTCAGTGACGTTTCCTTTAAGATAAACATGTAAACGCTTCGCCGGATATACATACCAACAGACCAGGACTCTTCCCCAGCGGGTCTTATATCTTTAAGGAGTTTTCAACCCTTTTAATTCCTCTCCTCTCCGGGAAATGATACGGTCATCCATCTTGGAAATAAAAATAACTAAACAATGCTATTTATGTCTGAATTACTTACTGGGGTCCTCAAAGAAGTCACGGAGAAATTACTTTCATTTCAGAGAGATTACCGTAACTAAAAATAATGTTACATTGAGAACAAATAGCACTGAATTGTATATATTTACACATGCATTGCCACAATCAGAAAGCAGGTACTAAGCACTTTCACATTTCTGCAAGAAGAGGAAAATCCACGAACTAGGATCTAATAAACTCTAGTCTTATTTTCTACTCGTAAATCTTTGAGCTAGAATTATTAGACTCGTATCTTCGATGATTGATAAACAATAATTAAATATCATTTCAATAAACTCACTCTAACCTCACACGTATCTAAAAGGAAGCAGGAATTTTATTTCTCTTCTTTCTATCAGCAATTTTGGTACTAAATCTTTGTCTAAGGTGAGAAGTAACTGAAATACTTCAACAAAATATTGTAAGTGACTCTCCCTTATATCTGCTAGAACATCTACAGCAGCTGATGGCTTCATATATAATGAATTTTCTGCTTTCTCATTACTGTCAAGCCTTAAATAAATAAGTTACAAAACATTTCTAGTTTTAAAAGTCTTATTTTAGAAGTTGTGTACCTGAATTCGTGGAAAACGTAGCGTATTATTCAAACATTATCTTTTATGTTCATCAGTAGGGACTCTGGCATAGCGTAACTAGAGATTTAATAAACATTACTTCGAACTTTTATATAGTTTGTTTTCAACGCATAATATAAAAGATCATTTTTACATAATATCAAAAGGTTATTTTTTAAGAGAATGTGACAAAGGTTTTTTTGAAAAAAAAAAAAAAAAAAAAAGGTAAGCGCACTTAAAATTCTATTTAAGTGGAAAAATTCGTAACTAAAATAACATTTTGCCGGTAATGAGGTCACATAGGCCGAGACTCATAAAAATTATGTTAAGATTTATTTTCACGAGTGCATAATTATTGTACTGAGCCTCAGCAATTATGCAAAAATACGACATTCAAGTTTTATAACAAACGAAGCAACCTTCCCTCTGTTCTCGTTTGAAATTATATATACTCTTATTTGTCAATAATTCTGATTGATATCAAACTTTATATTCATATTATTGTTCTATTCAACTCCTTATTGCATGACAAAAGTCGAATTGCTTGAAACAAATGAGTCAATTACCAGCGAATAGATATATCAAAGAAGACTAAAATTTAAAAATGATGAATCTTTCTTGCGATATTTCTGTCATCCATTCTTCTGAACAACGTATTCACAACAGCTGAATATATTTTACTGATTAATAACTGCATTATATCATAAGGTTTCCAGTAACGGATTTTAGTTTTTTCTAATTTCAATAACATTACACGTGATATTCATTTCATTTGGTCTATACAACTTAAGGACCTAAATAAACTCCTAATTGGTGGAAACTTATCCAATGGTTTACCTTCCAAGAAAATCATATAGAAACCCCTCTTCATAATGTTACAAATGATGATCTTATTACAAAACCAATTACCTGAACCTAGGGGGGTAAGAAAAAGAGACTTATTGCGCATGTAATGAGTATTTTGTGTTGCTTTTAGTATTTAAGGATATTAAAGTTAAGTAATGTTCTTAATTCAAAAGAAAATACTGGGTGAAGCAAGATATAAAAAGATTATAAGGCCACATAAAAAGTAATGGTTTATTTAAAATTACGTTGAGCAATAATGATTATATACCGTACCGAGATCATTAAAAGAGATGAAATTCAATAGTTTTTAATTTTATACATTAATAAACAGACAAACAAAACAATACATAAGAAAGTTGTGTTACTAAACTAAGTGGAAAAGGTATCCTACTGACAAAGGTAGGTTGGCGGGTGCCGGAGGAGGTACATAAGGCGTGAAGTGGAAAAGAAAGGAGGAAGCGGTTTTTCTCACTCTGCCCCTTTTCTCTCTCTCTCTCTCTCTCTCTCTCCAACCCCTCAATGAGAGTCTTCATCCTTGTTCCTTCTGCTTGGTTACCTTAGCTCTGCTCTATCGCCTGGTGAATAAGTATGTAGTCTACAGGCTTCTTCTTTTGAGAGAGAGAGAGAGAGAGAGAGAGAGAGAGAGAGAGAGAGAGAGAGAGAGAGAGAGAGAGAGTTGAACTCTTTTACTCTTTCGCTTCATACTTTCTTCATATTATTTCATTTTTCTCATTAATATGAAATCCTCTTCTGTCAATTTCAATGTGCTATTAAGGTTTATTGAATGATGCTTGCTTTTAATGTTATATACGAGCCTTTGTATATGAATTAATGTTAATCTAAAAGTTGAAATAAAAAGTATTAAATTACCACTGATAACTTTAGACAAAATTAAGCATAACATTACCTGGCATCCAAAGAAACTTCATTGCAGGGTTCTGACTGAGAAAATAAGAGACAAGAAGAGGAAGTGATACAAGATAAGCAAAGAGAGTTTAGGTAAAAAGGAGATTGTGGGTAATAAGAACTTGTAAAGAAAGAGTTGTGTGACAAGTTTGAGAGTAAAACGAAAATGTGTATGTGATGTATATGAGAACAAAACAAAAGCACGAGAAAAATTTGATAAATATGTGATGTGAAAAATTTGATAAATATGTGATGTGGAAGATTTGGGGAAGAATTGTGTAAGTGAAAATTAACTTTATTAAAAGAAATGTGAAATTTTCATGAAGAAATCGATCTTGTGCAGAGGCACACGGATGGGAGAATTCAGACCAGAGAGTGCCTAGTTTGGGATGGAAGTGGGACTTAGAAAATGGTGCAAGTTCTCTATGACTGTTTAATATCATTACTGATGGGATGATGAAAGGGGACCAGTCAAGACTGGAACTTTGGCTGAATTTTTTTTCGAAGACTGTTAATTTAATATTTTCTACTGAATACAGTACAGTGAATAACTACGGTTTTTTTTCTCCTTTTCAGCCAAACTGGAATCAGTCTATATGCAGCTGTCAGTTCTTTGCTGAATTCATAGTACCTTCTACAAAACAAAGAGACTCCTTGCGACTGAAGGCTCCTCTCTTCTATTTTTCCCCCAAAAAATAGAATTTCCTTTCCATCTATTCTCCTTGGTCACCCAACATACATTCTCGCTTTTCGAAGAGATAAAAGTTCCTTTGTGAGTTCCCCCTACCAGTTCCCACAATGGTGTAGTGGCATAGCAAATATCCCCATTTAAACCAGCCCTAGGGGTATCTTATCCCAAGGGAAACCCTCGTATCTTCCCCCCCGCCCCACCCCCCAACAAGAAATACTTTCGTTTCCTTTATCATTCATTCCGTGTTTCTTTCAAAGAGAGAGTAGGTGAGGAAGTGAAGAGGAGAGGAAGATACAGAGAAAGAGAGATGACAGGTGAGAGAATTTGCTTTTACAGGTGTTTCATTGAGCGTCTGTTTCCTCAAAGGTAGGGTGAACGTATAGTGAAATATTAATTAAAATGTCATATTACTTTTAATAATTAATCTGATTTCGTTTACATGTGAAAGGGAGAAAATACATTTTAACCCAGTCGTAAAACAAGTGTCAAGACGAAGGGATCAGATGGATACCGGATGATAAAATGTCTGTGATCATTTTAATGACTAATGAAGGATATTGTCTCTCCCCTATCATATAGCTCTCTCTCTCTCTCTCTCTCTCTCTTCTCTCTCTCTCTCTCTCTCCCTCACACACACACACACGCACACACACATACACACGCAAACACACACGGTCTTCAAGATATGGATTTGCCACATTTTAACTCGATACTGTCTTTCACTAGAAAAGATAATTATTTGGTTTTCAAGCTGATCTCAATGGTAAAATCTAGCTCTATCCAGTTAGGTTTTGTCCGACTTAGTCTAAATAATGATAAAACGTTTCCCTATAACAAACATATCTATTAATTCAAATTCCCAGCATATAAGAGCAGATGCGACCGTTTACAGAGAAGTAAACAATCAAGCTGTTACTGCACATACGAGACCAAGATAAAGTTTGATTGTAGGCTATCGTACCTGTTTATCAACAGTTGTCTTACGCAAGGTCGCCCCATAAGGAACGTTCATAGACGAAGTTGAATACGCCGTTATTCGCGTCCCATATCTAACTATAACTGGCAATAAGATCATAAACTCTCGCACACATACAGTAAGCACAAAGCATTTCAACAGGGAATCGCATGCAGGGCGGGAAAATAACGCACGGAACGCACCTAGCAAACCAATGAAAATATTATAAACCCGCTTCTGACATCTCAACCTTCCCAGATGATGAAAAAAATTGACACCTGACTCGGCTGCTGACTAAAGGTGAGGGATCTACGACAGTATCTAATTTTAGACGTAAACCCTCGAAGTCCACTTCCTCCCCGTTTGAACGCCAGCGCAATGAAGAGATTATTATATCGAGGTCGAGCTGGACTGCCATTGTATGGGAGGGTAAAGAGAGCAGTGAAGGAATGACGGTGGAAACTGGCCGTGGAATTGTGGGGATAATTCAAGGTGATGGTGGTGGTCAGGGCAGAGATGATCTTGACAGAAAGGGGAAAGCATAATGTAAGACAATACAAAAGCACAAGTAACGAAATTTAACTGGTTCAATTTAACTGGTTAAGAAGTGAAGTAGTACAGTGAAGACTAAGCTTCATCTGTTACTTCTCAAATTCCTCAGTTTGAAGAAACACAGAGCAATGCTCTGAATAATTCTTTGGAATTTATCTGAGAAATACAACAGTGGTACACTGACTAGATCTCATCTTCCTCTACTATTGCATAAGAGTCATACTGCAACACTTTATTCTAGTAAATGAACTTAAAACCAGAGGAACCTTTTCCCTTAATTACTACTAAGAAACCATTTTCCTTCTTTCGTTTTCCTTATTACTGAGGAGCCTTTTTCCTACTTTCGTTTTCATTAATTACTACTGAGGGGCCTTTTCCTACATTCGTTTTCCTTAATTACCACTGAGGAACCTTTTTCCTACTTTAGTTTTCATTAATTACTACTGAGGAACCCTTTTCCTACTTTCGTTTTCATTAATTACTACTGAGGAAACTTTTTCCTATTTTCATTGTCCTTAGTTTCTACTGAAGGAACTTTTTCCTACTTTGGTTTTACTTAATTGCTACAATTTCTTGATCTCGTTTCGACTACAGCGTCGTTCAATTACCTTCTGCAATAAAAAAAAAATGCGGGAAAAGTCCTGTTAATTTTTCCGTTCAATATAATCACATTTCCATTCTGAGAGAAGATTCATTAGCCATGATACAAAAATGGTTAAGCATTTGCATGGAAAATCGCGTTTCGGATAATGAAGCAAATGTATTTAGCCAAGGTGAACGGGCATCATTAAAATTCTAAAATTCCAATAATTTCTTTCATACATGAAATCATCCCAGTTTTACACTATCAGATGATATGTCAAGGCATTGAATGAGGAAGGTTGTAGGTACCATCTACATAAATTACAGCCTTTAGCTTTTCACCTGTTCCAACTGACATCACTTAAATTGTTTTCCAACTTATTCATCTTTGCCCTTAGCCAATATTCACAGCCCAATCAGCAAATCCTGCTGGCCATATTATGACAATCTAGACATTATTCGACTGTGTCTAGAAACGACTTTATAAATTCAATAACCACTTGATTGTGTTTGAAATGACTTTATAATTTCAACAACCATTCGAGTGTGTCTTGAAATGACTATAATTTCAATAACTACTCGATTGTGTACTGGAATGATTTTATAATTTTAATAACTACCCGATTGCGTCTTGAAATGAAATTATATCAATAACCAGAGTCATCACTGGCATTCAAGTGCATGTCATTGAAGAAGCCTTGTAAGGTCAACGGAACAAGAGAGCCTCAGCCACACAAATCAACAAAAACAGCAGTGAAAACAATAAACAAGAAAGGACTGGATTGGATTTATGAAAATTTGGCTATGAAGCCAAGCACTGGTGCGCTTCTAGCCATCCAGCGCTTGAGAGTGAAAAGAGAAAGAAGTTGGAGTGGTTGGACAGCAGGATGGAAGAATGGAAGACGTAATGGAGGTAAAGTACAAGGCTAAAAAATTAGGTGCAGTTAGTAGCCGATAACCTTCAGCAATGGCAACAGTGCAACACTTGAGGTGCACTGACGGCACTTACTCCCTAAAGGGAACAAGAACAGGGTCTTTGCATCCTCACAAGTCAACAAAAACAGCAGGAACCACAGTAAATACATTAACAACGACATCTACAAATAAACGTGACGTCAGCATCAGAACGAGAAAGACGAGCCCTTACAAACTCTAACTTTCTGTCAGTTTAATTTCGTCTCTTCGCACCATAGGAGGAGGAGGAGAAGGAGGAGGAGGAGGAGGAGGAGGGAGGAGGAAGGGACATTTTTAACGCATCACAAACTTTCTGATTCATCTACTGAGATATTCGGAGGAAGGCAGCAGCAGCAGCTGCTGGTGCGTGTAATCCGTCTATGTGACATATATGAAATATCTCTCGGGGTGGATATCAATTAACTCGCAACTTGGAACTAACTTTGATTTGGCCATTATGCAGATTCTTTGAATGTTATTCTGTAATTTTCCTCCCTCGTTTTCTAATAGATGCAGTAGGTATTAGCGTCTTCAGAACAGGACCTGTATTTCATATTTTCATTTGACATTTTTTCTAGCAAATATTAGTAGCAAATTCATACACCGAATTCTTGGAAATTCTCAGACGGTGTTTATATTTATTGACAGACTGGATGGTTTTAATTATACATGCAAAGCATACATAAACGCAAACATTCGCGCATGTTTGTTTCTCTCTCTCTCTACTGTACACATACCCGTACACACAGGCAACACACACACACATACACACACACACATATATGTATGTATATATATATATATATATATATATATATATATATATATATATATATATATATAGAGTCAGTGACCTTTTGACTTTGACCTTCAAGGTCAAATCAAGCAATTTGTCGAAAAAATATTACAATTTATTGTACTGAGCATCCAAATATTAGAAAAATGTTGATCTTGAACTTTAAACGCTGGACAGACTTTTGCCAAACTCAGATCACTTAAAAAATATTATTGGAGTGTAAATTTTAAACATTACACCAATCTCTCCCACATTAAATCACTTATGGGATCATTGGCAAAAAGTTTCAAGTTTAAACATTGGATCAATTTCTCCCCAAACTCAAGTCACTCAAAGAATGTCTGCGTAAAGTTCATAAAAATATTCTTGAAACAGTTTTTTTATAATCATAATAAATGAAAGAAACAACTAATATTATGATAAGAGGTAATTTCCCACCCATGTACAATTTCCCGAACGTATAACTGTATGAATATAAACAGATACACGAATATGTATGCCAGTGCAAGCAACGGCTTTCGCGCGTATCCGTATCACTTTTGACGCACATGTATTTTCCATAGGAACCATAGGAACCAATCCTATCGTCTTTCCATCCTATGTAACCCTTATCAGGCTTTGCTCTCCTAAGTGGGATTAAATCCCCGCTAATTAAGCAACTTTGGCTATTAACAACTCCCGGTATATCGAGGCGCGGCCGGATTTCTCCGCATCCTTAAGGACGAATCGCCCCTCTATTGCACGTGAGTCCTTCGTCCTTACGGACGCCGGTGTCACCTGGCCTCAAACATCCTTCCGTGTTATAAGGACGGCCGTAAGTTCCTTTGATATTAAATCTTCGCCTTTAAGAACGTCGAATCTGTCACCGAGACCTCTCTCTCTCTCTCTCTCTCTTCTCTCTCTCTCTCTGTCTATCTCTTTCTTGTTTTTCCTCTCTCCGGCGAACCGTAAGGGCGATAACAGCGCCTCCGCCCGGCGTACGTTCGCCTTCTCGTGGCTTCCGACGGCAGATCGCGCCGATGATATATAAAAAAGTTTCCTCCCTTGTGTCGGTAATTGCTAATGATTTTGCCCTTAATCTTAGTCACTGGGGTAAGGCGTACGATTACACGGGTTCGTTAAAGACTTCTTATTCTTCTTCTTCTTCTTCTTCTTCTTCTTCTTCTTCTTCTTCTTCTTCTTCTTCTTCTTCTTCTGTCGCTTGTCTATAGGAAATGGAAATTCTATAGCCGTCATTAATGATCACCAAAGTAATTAGTCAATTCAACCGTTTTCCAATTCTTCACATTCGACATTTTATTTTCTGCATCTGCTCATTTACCTTTTTCGGTTTGGAATATCTTGAGTAAATACAAATGCCCCGTATACTTTAGGGAACGATAAAAGAACCTTAATATTTATTCGTAAGACCATTTAGGAGTTCCAACTCCTAAGGTTTCAAAGTCCTTCAAGGCAAAACAATTACTTAATATTAAGTAATAGCAGTCCGTTTTCTTCCCCAGTTAAAAATGAAAGTGGGTTCTCAAAAGCTGTGACATATTTCCCTCTTATCATGAAGTGCTACGTTAAATTTACAAACTGTACACCTTTTACGCTCGAAAGCATATAGAATGATTTACCACAAATATTTATGCTTTATCGATTTAAAACTCAATACTTTCACGTCATTATTTTATCATACTTTTTATAACAAAAATACATGTCGATGGATTTATAACAAATAACATTTATGCTTTATTGATTTAAAATTCAAAATCTTTCAATCCTTTTTAATAAAACTTGGAATGTATTTCAAAATCTAAACATCTTATTGACTCTATGGCTCAATTAAGAAAAATCATCTTAAATCTCTGCAACTGTCCTGTTTCCTGTTGTACTTGGAAACATCAATAATAATTACATTATTGGACATTTGAAAACAACAGACCAAAGCGCACAAGGAGCCAACTGAAGATACACTGACAAAAATATTAAAATAAATCAAAATCCTGTTGTTTTCTAACTTAGGGCAAGATGACCCCATGTTTTATTTCTGTGGGTCATAGCAGTGATAATGGCAGTATGTTTGCCAATACACATTCACAGTATACATATTTGCCTCAAATACATCTGATGAAAACCTCGTTTGTTAAATTTGCCGTAAATTGTGATTCTACCTCTAGGGTAAAAAACCATTACGACTCATGACCTGAATAAAAAAAAGTTGTTTGTGTGTTGATAAAATGTTTAATACCACTAAGATTAAAAGCTATAAAATTTAAGCATACATTTGAGCTAAAAAACCATAGGAAGATGACTGGAAAATCCATTGAAATATATTAAAATGCATCAAAGTGTATCAAAAATGCATTTTGCATCCGAGTGGAGGTAAATTATTGAATGTAAAAGTCCTTTTAATTAGGCAGCAGTCCTTGGGGGCTTTGGCCGTAATGTGAACACATAAACCTTTTATTTTAATACCTTACTTCACTCGTAATCTTATTATTGAAGCTGCACTGTTCATTTAGAATAAGTATGTGTTGTGAAGTCATAACAATACTGACTCTTCTTCTACTACTAATAATATTAATAATGATAATAATATTAAATTTAAAAGAAAAGAGAGAGAGAGAGAGAGAAAAAAAAAGATATGAAATGAAGGCTAACGCTGTACATTGTTGGGACACCTTTGTGTCAGGAATTAAAATGCAAAAGGTGACAAGGAGGACGATAATTAACTGAGGAGGAAGCGGGTGCAACAGGTGGTGGATTTAAAGGGGTTATCAATCAAGGGGAAAGGTATTCGCAAGAGGGATTACATTACCTCACACGCACGTGAGTTACTACGTGAACTTTAAACTGAAAGTGAGATCTGAGGCGTATTAGGAAGCTGTTCTTTTTAGTTTTCTGTAAAAGAAAACGACTGAGATGGGTACTTTTTCTGTCCGCCCTCAGATCTTTAAAACTACTGAGGATAGAGGGCTGCTAATTGGTATGTTGATCATCTACCCTCCAATCATCAAACATACCAAATTGCAGCCTTCTAGCCTCCTCAGTAGTTTTGATTTTATTCAAGGTTAAGGTTAGCCATGAATTATTCGTCTGGCACCGCCGAGTCCAATTCCGGAGGTGTCGCCGACGTACCTTCACTTTACCGCATCTGGGGAGCAACTGAGAGCTGCCCGGTCATACCTGAGAGTTTCATACTGCAGCACATCGAGAGTTTCATACAGCATTATACGCCCTACAGAAAACTCGATTGCGCCGAAGAAACTTCGGCGCATTTTAGTTTTCTTTAATAGAAAACTATTCAGATAGCATTGTCTGTTCGTCCTCATATCTTAAAAACTACTGAGGCTTGAGGGCTGTAAATTGGTATGCTGATCATCAACATACCAATCATCAAACATACCAAATTGCAGCGCTCTAGCCACAGTAGTTTTGATTTTATTCAAGATTAAATTTATCCATAATCGTGCGTCTGGCAACGCTATAGGACATGCCACCACTGGGCCGTGGCTGAATGCTTCATGGGCCGCGTCTCATACAGGAAAACTGATTGCCCCGAAGAAACTTCGGCGCATTTTTTACTTGTTTACAATTGCAAATACAAAGGAAGAAAGGAAAAGATGATAAAAGGAAGAAGGAAACAATAATGATAAAAAAGTAATAGAGTTGTTAGTAAGATGAAGCTGATGTTTAGAACAATAAACAAGAGAAGATATATAAATGACGATAAATCAACTGATATATATTACTACAGATAAAAAAAGACATATCATAGACAGAAGAAAACTAGGACGCAATGAATAAATCCAAAAAATCATTTGCAGTAGAGATTAACCGAAATTAACTTCAAAATCAACGAAATGCCAAAACGAAAACGCCTCGAAAATCGCTCAAAAATTAAGTCGAGGACGCAAGACTCTTTGAAGAGAGACACGACTTTCGCCGAGACGAAGTAAGCGAAAAGCAGATTGGCCCTCGGAGGCGCACCTTGAAATGGCAAAAACACCTGGGCTTGAGAGGGCTTGGGGACGGGTGACTGACCTTTTAAGGGCAATGTAGGAAGGAGGAGGAGGAGGAGGAGGAGGGGGAGGAGGAGGAGAGAGAGAGAGAGATTCCAGGTAACTGGAATAAAACTGCAAGAAAGAATGGAAGGAAGGAAGGCCTCTGTTGTCTCGTTTTTGACAGAGAAATGAATTGTATGGATGTAGAGGCTAAAAAAAAATGCACCAAAAATTGAAGAATTTGTTAAGATACAATGAGATTAAAGCTTATTTACAATATGTACAATGGAAGTGAACTGCCGTCAAGGTTTCAGACTGGCATATCAAATCCAATCTAAAATCCGAAGCTCTTTTTCCTTTCTGGACGTTGTTTGTATTTTAAAATCCTCTCCACAGACAACATCCAGAAAGAAACTTAGACTTTGGATTTTAGAATCTAAATTGATTAGACTCAATAGTCGTTCTTTTCCACTGTACATAAAAAAAGTGATTCACTGAGAATTCTTCATTGCAAAAAGTAAAGGATTTTTGACATCTACCAATGACTCTGGAAAACTGGTAAGCTTACAAATTGTAGTTTTTAATAACAAATAAATGGTAAAATCAAGTTGAATATAAGCCAGTTGAATGTGTGGAGTAGAAAATAACTTGGAATAGAATAAGCTGAAAGTATTACAGCACATATAAAAAATCTATCGAACAATTATCACTAAATATTCCTTTCCACGAGCAAGGCAATCAACAAACAAAAAATAATTTCCCAAAACTATTTCTGCATCTTTTTACATATATATTTTCGAACTAAAAGACTGAAACGAAACACTTTAACGTACGCCAGGCAAACAGTTTATCTCTTTTTTAGAAAAAAATAATAGAAATATTTTCCTTTTGTACGGCCATTATATTTTCCCTTTGCCATTTCGCGTTGTTCATTACAAGAAGAAGAAGAAGAAGAAGAAGAATACAAGAGCTCTCCTTCAGAAGCCTATTACTTATTTCTTTGGGCTCCAAATTGTTGTCGTGAATGCCGCGCGTCAGGAGTAGCAGCAACGGCACCCCGAAGACTTTGCCTCAGGTTTACTTTCTATGGACAAAGCATCAGACAACAACAAGTTGGACAAACAAAGTCGCCTGGTGATGGAACTGGTCACCACAAAGAAATTCAATTATCTCTGGAAATTAACTTTCGGGCGACACTGAAAACCTCGGGCGGCAAACAGGCCGAACAATGCTGACAGAACATAGAAATGTGGAATCTCTTGAATGTCTTCGGGAATATGGGTATTTGCACGTGAATCGATGACGGTCTTCTGTACATCTATTTGTGGGAGTGTGGCAGGATTTAGAGATGGGGAAAGAGACTGGGTGGATGGGTTTGTATGGATGTTATAGAAATGCACGATATTCTTCATCAAATTTATTGTTACAAAAGACACGAATGGCAATTTTAACTTACCAGTGATTTACTTTTTTGGAAAGTTCTTTTTTTTGAAAATGAGGACTATTTTGTACCCCTTTCAAGGGATATAAATTTCCAAGAAATAATTTTGATCAAGCACTTGTCGATAGCGATAACGTAACTGGCGATGCACTTTCATAAATTATTGTCTCCAAAGACCACTTAATTTAATCATTCAGTCGGATACTGGTATCTAACCTCACTCCTCTCGGTAAAGTTGTCGCTTTCCTCTACACTTCTCGCAAGCAGCATTTCCCCGGTGTCTCCCGACATCCGGGGAAATCGCCCTAGTTCTGGCGACGCGGAGCGACACTCGCGACGGCAGCATTTGACGGGATGCGGGGAGAAAACACCCCTCTAGGGGAATCAGCTCGGAAGATTACCTGTCCACCTCTCCCTGGAAATTGAAGGACGAGCTCAACTAACTCCATTCCGTGGTCCAATTCATCGGTTTCGGGAACTTCCCGAATCGGTTAGAAAAGACATTTCGAAAATTGATGTGGTCGTTACTTACTTTGCTGTGTGTTTGTGTGAACCCAACACACATTATTATTATTATTATTATTATTATTATTATTATTATTATTATTATTATTATTATTATTATTATTATTATTATTTTATTCAGCAGATGAGACCTATTCATATGGAACAAGCCCACAGGGGCCATTAGGAAGAAGTAAGAGGAAGTAAAGGGAAACACAGAAAAAAAGAGACCCCAATCTTTTAAAAAGAAAAATAAATTAATAAATAGATAAACAGATAAAAATATATTAAAATGCAAAAAGAATAGTATTAGGGTAGTAATGCATTGCATTTTCGCTTGAACTTCTGAAGTTCCAACTACGCGGCATCCAATGGGAGGCTGTTCCACAGTCGAACGGTGTGAGAAATAAAGGACCTCTGGGACTGAGAAGTTCGACAGCGAGGCACATTTACTGCATACTGGTGCTGCTGTTCAGCGAATCTGTTTGCTCTCAGCAGATAAAGGGGATCAGGGATCAATTGTGAATGTGAAAGATCTCTGTTGAAATACAACTTATGAAAAAGCGACAAACAAGAGACCATCCGTCGATGGTCCAAGTCATAACTGCTAATATTAGGAAACAGAAACCTACCTCCACGAAAACCACTCAATCTACACGAGACAAATAATTGGCAGAAGCAGAAATCCACACCGAAGAACAGTATTCCAGTAAAGGAAGTACAAATGACCTGAAACAGGTTGTACTGACCTTATCGCTGTTATAAATATATGAGGCCTTACGAACAATACCTAACTTTCGTGTGGCATTCGCTGAAAATTTCACCAGATATTTCTCAAAAGTTAGACCTGTATATGTAATGAATACATCTACACATTATAAATATTTCTATGATACGGTGATGATGAAGTTGTGGAGAGAGAGAGAGAGAGAGAGAGAGAGAGAGAGAGAGAGAGAGAGAGAGAGAGAGAGAGAGAGAGAGTCGTTATGACAGAACACTGAGACAGGTTTTCTAACCAACCTTGGTCACAGCAAAAAGATATCGATGTCGTATGATTAGACTGTTGACAATTTATCGATTTCTATGTTTAATATTTACAATAATATAGAACCAACATTTAGTGTTGTGTCAAGTCGGAAACGACAATCGATTATTTTATGGCATATTACCTATCACTGCTTTCACATTACTAACCGAAATCCATATATATAATATGTATTTTATCTTTGTGCATTCGTGTGTGTGTTCACATGCCATTGCGAGCGTGGGACTGTTCGCTGTTCTGGTTCATTCTCACGCTGGTCTAGAACTAATTAACACTCGAGATTATTTTTGTAGAATGTCAAAAATACACCAAAAACTGGAAGGAGATGCTGCATCAAGGCATGGAGCCATTGCTTCTTTTACTCAAAATATTAATGCACGAAAAAAGTGGATGGTAACAAGATCGTTCCGAGTGTCTATTGTGAGCTGGGAAGATGTATTTTATTGAATACATCATCCTTATTTCTAAATAAGTGAGATGCTTAAAGAAAAAGGGGCCCTCACGATATACACTGACATTCATGTATATGTGTGATGAAATCACAAGTGATCGAAGATTGTGGTTCTCCTTTCAAACGATTAATCATTTGCTGTATGTAACATACTAAGACGTGACGTCACGACGTCACTACCTCGTCATAACACACAGACCTGACATGGTAACACAGAAATGTAATGACAACACAGAAATATAACACGATAACACAGATAAGTAACGTGATAACGAAGAAGTGTAATATAAAAAACAGCTAATTGTAATACTGAGGTTTCCTTCTGGTCATATAAAGGGAAATTCTATACTCAGGTGATTGGGTTTACCTGATGATATTCTAGGGATTAGTGGAGGTGTGAATACTTTCTTTCTATGATAAAAATGACCCCAGCGTGAAAATGCTACTCTTGAGATACCACACACTCGTATTGTAAAGAGGTAAAAGACAGAAGCCTATGCCCCACGCATTGCCTAATATGACTTTAATCTGAGAATCTGTTGGCATTTTACAATGTAGCTGTAAAGTAGTTATAACAAAAAGCACTAAATTCTAAACTGAAGAAAATTCGTATAAAAATTCTTATATCTCGGCAATTAGATATCAAGGCCAATCTTGTAAAGAGATGCACCACGTCGTCAATTAAAATCTAAAATACTAATTATCAATAGTCTCACTGTCTTACACTGCAAAGATTCAATTACATCCTCCCCCTCTCCCTACCTCTCTCTCTCTCATGAGCCAATGAAGACTTTGCGGTGGGTCTCTCTCTCTCTCTCTCTCTCTCTCTCTCTCTCCTTGTAATAAAGAGGCGTGATGCCCCGAAAATGTCTATTCGATTTTCTTTCACATCGTCCAACCGGTTAAAGATGTACTGCAAGACACTCTCTCTCTCTCTCTCTCTCTCTCTCTCTCTCTCTCTCTCTCTCTCTCTCTCTCTCTCGCTGTTTGGGTTGTAATGCTGGTGCTTCGGATGACATCAAACTATAAGTAGTTCTAGGTTAAAGCAAAACAATACTGAATTTATTAAAGTTTACGGTTTGTTTGGAAAATGGTATTAAATTACAGTTATAAGGTTTAGGGGGCATGACGTTTACTTGCGGATCAAGAGAGAGAGAGAGAGAGAGAGAGAGAGAGAGAGAGAGAGAGAGAGAGAGAGGGGGGGATTTCAGCTATTTTATTTATCAGTTATTTAGACTGGATCAATATCTGCAATCTTAATTCGTTCAATATTGCAAAACAATAACAACTACATTTATTTTAAACTATAAAAGGAAATTTTCACCATTGCACTAGGAAGCTGTGCTTTCATTTAATGCACCTTACGCATAATTCCGATAAGCAATTCTTGTCTCAAATTTATTTAAAAATAATAAAAAAAAAACACGCTAAAGAATGTAAAGTAGGCATTTAAAACAGAATTGTTATCTTAAAAAACTAAAAACTAAATTGTCTTCAATAATTCGTTTCTCATCTTGAGAAAAAGAAAATATCTATATAAAAATAAATGCATTTGTTTTCTCAAGACAGAATAAGACAAAAAATTCTCTTGGATTTTTATAAAAACTATAAAGCTAATACATGTAACTTTTGCATTAAAAACGAGAAATATTATTGTATAAAAGGACAAAAGTAAATTGTCTTCTGTGATTAGTTTTTTATCTTAAGAAGAGGAAGAAAAAATCTGTCTAAAAAAATGTACATTCATTTTCTAAAGACAAGATAAGGAAAAAATTCTCTTACATTTTCATAAAAACTAAAACTAATAAGCGAAAATTCGGCATTAAAAAAAGAAAATTCATTTGAAAAATTACAAAATTAAATTATCTTCAATAATCAGTTTCTCATTTTACGAAAAGGAATAAAATATCTATAATAATATATATGCATTTGTTTTCTCAAGACAAAATAAGACAAAAAAAAATGGCCTTACAGTAAAACTCAATCGAGATCTTGTTTTCTTGTAGATTCAGAAACAGGGATCACGGAGAAATCTCAGTCTTCGTGTGACCAATTCAATTTTCTTGTTTGATAAAGGGTGTGAAAATAGTTTTAAGTCTTTTTGGGGCAGAGCTATAGTTCCTCTCTCTCTCTCTCTCTCTCTCTCTCTCTCTCTCTCTCTCTCTCTCTCTCTCTCTCTCGATTCTTCAAATGGAAAAGCCTGAAGGCCTCTCTGTCTCTTTTCTGTCTCTACTACACTGAAGAAATTTATCTCTATCTCTCTCTCTCTCTCTTCTTTAAACCAACTTATATAAATAAGCCTGACAACAATTTTTCTGTCTCTCTCTCAAAAATCATTTATAAAAACAATTTACATTATTTTCTTATTGGGCCAAGGGGTTTGTTGTTTTCTCTCTCTCTCTCTCTCTCTCTCTCTCACAGAAATGGTAAAAACAAAACACCCAGACTTATCTCAACGAAAGGAAAGAGCAGGTTTCTACATCACCACAAAAAAATAAAAAAAAAACTTCCCATTCACCTCTACATCGCTCTCTCTCTCTCTCTCTCTCTCTCTCTCTCTCTCTCTCTCTCATTTCAAAAGGACCCGAAAGGTTTTGTTTGTGCAGTTTGTTTCTCGAGTCTGTATTTCGCTTTAACCTTTTCAACTCTCTCTCTCTCACTCTCACTTCTGCTTTGTTCTGGCTCAAAGACGGAACGTTTACTTTGGGGGAAGAGAGAGAGAGAGAGAGAGAGAGAGAGAGAGAGAGAGAGAGAGAGAGAGAGAGAGAGAGAGAGAGAGAGAGGGGTAGATGTAGTGTCTTCCTCTTCCTCCTGTCCACTTCACTTTTCGCCACTTCCTCTTTTAACTTCATATCTCTTTCCTCTTTTAACTTCGCTTCTCTTTTCCCAAATTCTTTTCACCACACTTTTTCTCCCTTTCTCTCTTCGTGTCTCTTTCTCCTTTTTCGTATTCTTTACATTTTGTTTTTCCCTTCCCATTTATTCAATTCTCTCTTCGTCTCCCTTTTTTCGCTCTTGCCTTTTCACACTGTTTCCTCACTTTCTCTTATCCTTTCATTTTATCGCAACTCTCTCTTTTCCTTTCCCTCCTCTTTCTGTTGCCGTTGGCGTTTGTCAGGAAGTAGCTTTAAGATGTCACCTGCTAACGTTTTTTGATGACGTCTATATATACAGAAATTTTCAACCACGAATATCCCCGTAAAAACGTTTAAAATTTTTCAGATGCTAAACGTTACAAACGTTCTCTCTTTCTCTCTCTCTCTCCTTGTTACCAAAGCCAATCTTTTTCTTCCGTTTCAAGCCCTCCTCTCCTTTTCATCATATCCTCCTTTCCTCGGCTACTTTCTTTCTCTCTCTCTCTCTCTCTCTCTCTCCCGCCTTGTCACCAAAGCCAATCCTCATCTTCCGTTCAAATCTCTCCATCTTCATCCTTTGCATCACATTCTCCTTTCCTCAGCCACTTCTCTCTCTCTCTCTCTCTCTCTCTCTCTCTCTCTCACCAAAGCCAATCCTCATCTTCCGTTCAAATCTCTCCATCTTCATCCTTTGCATCATATTCCCCTTTCCTCAGCCACTTTCTCTCTCTCTCTCTCTCTTTCTCTCTCTCTCTCTCTCTCTCTCTCTCTCTCTCTCTCTCTCTCCTTTCACCAAAGCCAATCCTCATCTTTCGTTCAAATCTCTCCATCTTCATCCTTTGCATCATATTCCCCTTTCCTCAGCCACTTCTCTCTCTCTCTCTCTCTCTCTCTCTCTCTCTCTCTCTCTCTCTCTCTCTCTCTCTCGCCCTCAAATCCCCTCCGGCAGACTCTGAAGGCTTCGCACTGTATTGGCAGTTTCAAATTGATTTTGATGCCATCGATCTAGCCACAAGTCTACTTACCATTTAATCCAACGCGAGAGAAAAATATTTTTGTTTATTTTTCATTTTCTGCATTTACTGTAACTCCCAGATTATCTATCGTGCGTTAGTCAAAACCCGACTAAAATATAATTAGCTATAAATTGTACTAGGGCTGGGTATATTTTTTGTTTCTATTAACTCAATTTTAGACTATCTATCACTCTATGTCACACAAATGTTATTAATAGTATCTTGATTTTTTTTATAATTCATATTTAAACATATTGTCATATTAATATCCGTGAGTTCTGAAATGGAGAGAGAGAGAGAGAGAGAGAGAGAGAGAGAGAGAGAGAGAGAGAGAGAGAGAGAGAGAGAACACTATTGGATAACTGAAGTGGATATATTTCTCTTTATATTTCATCTTCAAACGGATATTCATACTAATATCCATAAACAATGAAATGACAAGAGAGAGAGAGAGAGAGAGAGAGAGAGAGAGAGAGAGAGAGAGAGAGAGAAATATTGGATAACTGAAAAGGATATGTTTCTCTTTAAATGTCATCTTCAAACAGGTATTCACACTAATATCCATAAGCAAAGAAATGACAAAAGAGAGAGAGAGAGAGAGAGAGAGAGAGAGAGAGAGAGAGAGAGAGAGAGAGAGAGAGAGAGAGAAATATTGGATAACTGAAATGGATATATTTCTCTTTAAATTTCATCTTCAAACGGGTATTCACACTAATATCCATAAGCAAAGAAATGGCAAAAGAGAGAGAGAGAGAGAGAGAGAGAGAGAGAGAGAGAGAGAGAGAGAGAGAGAGAGAGAGAGAGTACTATTGGATAACGGTATTCACACTAATATCCATAAACAATGAAATGACAAGAGAGAGAGAGAGAGAGAGAGAGAGAGAGAGAAAGAGAGAGAGAGAGACAGAGAGAAGGCACAGGTTCCCATGATTTGCCTGCACAAACAAAGAGGCCTAATAAACATCTCTAATAAACATAATGGCATGTTATGGATGTATCAGATTACCTGGGATGTTTTCCGTTGTCCACTTTTATGGAAGCATTTGTTTTCGGAGCGGTCGTCAAAACACGCGTTTCTGGACAATACACAAAAAATGTTCTTTTGTTTTGTGTGAAGCCTGTGTTGCGTTATTTTGCTATTTTCGATGGGGCTAATGATTGATTGCATTGTAACTTCTGTGCACGTTATTACATTATTATTTTTTTATAATCAATGCTTAACTTTATCTTAATTACAGTGAGTGAATTTTTCATACACTTAATTATTGTTTATTCTCTCATTTTTCATTTAATTTAATGTTTTGTAAACAACACCACTTGCAAATAATTGTAAATTATGAAGTGGTTATCTTAGTTTATAAACTCCCTTAACTAATAATAATAATAATAATAATAATAATAATAATAATAATAATAATAATAATAATAATAATAATAAATTTTACATTATTATTTCCATGGACGAAATTTGATGATTTGATGTAATCAGAATTAAAGGATTTACGAGATGACTTCACATGAACTATTATTAGACTTGGAAAAATTTACTTGTATATATATATATATATATATATATATATATATATATATATATATATATATATATATATATATATATATATATTAGATAATTAAATACTATTCTATTCTAATATCAGATTTACCTTACCTTTATTCTTATACCCAGAGATCATTATTTATACTCAGTTAACAGAAGGACCTAATATTCCCAGAAAAAGATAATTTCGTCTCTTATTGGAACACATCTGCAAGGTCCTGGAAACTATATAAAGTATTGGAGAGCGTTCCAGCGCTGTTTAAGCTACGCTTTGTTGACCTTGAAGCTTACTGAGGTCTCTCCTGGAAGCTTCCTGGATGTATACTACATATATTTGTCCTAAGTCCCACCCCTCCCCCCCTCCCCCCTTCCAATCCTCTATCTACCCACTACGTCAGATTTCGTATTTACTTCCTACCTTCAAGATAATAGTGGTTTTGGGAATGACCTATACTTGAGCAAGCACAGATCCAATATTATCTACGCTTTGTTTTGATATAATTCATTGATTTTTTGATTGATTGACTGATTGTTTACAAGACTTGAACCTTACAGCTAAGTACAGTTCTGGAAATTTTCCTTTTTGGAACGCAAAATTATATCGAAGATAATGAATACCTAGACATCCTTGTAATATGATAATAAGGCAGACTGAATTAGTCAGATTCCTGTAAATAATCAACTTTAAGATAAATAAATACATTGTAATTTGTATATATCAGTAGAGATACTATTTCAATAGTGTAAATACCGTATTTGTTTTTATGTAGTAGATTCCTGTAATAACAGAGAAGAGAGGTTTAAAAAGCAATAAAATAACTGAATTAGGTAGACACATGGTTAATTCTGGCATGTGATAAAATATTGATTTGTAATATTGGCGAAGAATCACAGACGTTCCTGGTACATGTATTTATAACTATTCTAAAGATCATAGCCTTTCTAGTTTGAAGTAAGGAAATATATAATCAATTAAATAGTTTATTAATTTTACAGTTTAATTATGAGCGTTTTTTTTTTGTTAAATAAATGTATCATAAAGGTGACGAAATGTCGTAAGAACCCAATAGACATTTTTCGACAGCAGGATAACACGTTTCAAAGAAGCATTTACTGATATTCTCTTCTTTCTTTCTCTATCTCACTTCCCATCCACCCAGCCACCCATCCTCTCTCTCTCTCTCTCTCTCTCTCTCTCTCTCTCTCTCTCTCTCTCTCTCGCTACCTTCCCCCCTCCCCCCCAATAAAAATTCATCATTCATGGGACAACGAAAACAAAATTGACACAAATCCCGATTGTCTCGAACATCAGGTATAAACACAAGGGTAAAAAAAAAAAGGAAAAAATAGAACGCGCCAATTCGCGATAGAGAGGATCCCTCGACTGACGCCCTTGATCCGTAATGAAAATCCTACGATCCTGTCCTTTAGATCCTATTCCCCACACCCACCTCCACCCCTCGTACACACATACACACACCACACACACAAACATACACATTATACACCCCCCCCAACCAACCTCTCTCAATATCAGCCTGGTTCCCGGCCAGGCATCATCATAACCCTTTTTGCCTTCATCGCAATCCGCAATCTCTCTCTCTCTCTCTCTCTCTCTCTCTCTCTCATGCGTGTTTAGCATCCTTTTTAACTCTTATATGCTTATCTTCAGCAACTATTGTACTCTTACTCTGAAAATTTACCTTTCTCCTGGACCTCTCCAAAAGATTTTTTTTTATCTATTTCTCTTTTGAATGTTGCAACTGTTACAGAAACATCCAATTTCCATTTATTTCCTTGATGTTACGCAGTTCAGATTCCATCTACTACCATAAGAACCTTTGGTTTAAAATGGAGATCATTTTTACATTCTGAAGGGTCTCTTTTGTCTATAAAACAAGGACCTAATTGACTAACAGAGAGGCCGTGGATAGGACCTCGTCTCTTCACTTTAATCTTCCTCAAAAAAACAGCCTCCATTTTCTTTCCTTTTTGATGGGATACTTTGGCAGTTTTATTTTTTTTGCTACACTAGATCTTTTCGAAAGTCCACCTCTTTTACAGCTGTTCCTTCAGCAAAAGAACCCTTTTTACGTTGCTCTCTTGAACAAATTCCTTTCAAATCACTTAACCTTGGGTTAGATAAGGTAGGGACTGCCTCGTAGTTGTATGGAGACTATTTGAATAGTAAGGAAAATGCAGTTATTTATTTAACTAGTTTTTATTTCTTCAAGAATCCTTTTACCCTGCTCTGATCTTTATCAGATATGAAAAAGAATTGTGACTCTTAAGAAGAAAAATAACATCAGCAAAGTTACTTTATGCCTAACCTAATTGTTCACTTTATGGATTTGAATATTCTTAACTATTCAGGTACTCTTAGTTTCCCTATAAACGTACAAGCCATCATACATATCTATATCCCTCACACTTTCAATATATATTCAGTTATAATTCCGTCCCTCTCTCTCTCTCTCTCTCTCTCTCTCTCTCTCTCTCTCTCTGTACATCGAATCCCTATATATATATATATATATATATATATATATATATATATATATATATATATATATATATATATATATATATATATATATATATATATATATATATATATATATATATATATATATATATATATAATCACTATGGTAATCTTCCGTCTCTCTCTCTCTCTCTCTCTGTACCAAATATATATATATATATATATATATATATATATATATATATATATATATATATATATATATATATATATATATATTATAATCACTTTGCATGTCGTACGTCTCTCTCTCTCTCTCTCTGTACCAAATATATATATATATATATATATATATATATATATATATATATATATATATATATATATATCGTCACTTGCATATTTGTACATCTCTCTCTCTCTCTCTCTCTCTTCTCTCTCTCTCTCTCTCTCTCTCTCTCTCTCTGCATAGCAAATCCCAATTATATAATCATCCCACTATGCTAATCTAGATTTTAAATCGACAAAAGGCTCCATTTGTGGAGAATTCTGATGAATCAGCATCGCTCACCTGTTGCTCTCCCATTCCGAGAGAGAGAGAGAGAGAGAGAGAGAGAGAGAGAGAGAGAGAGAGAGAGAGAGAGAGAGAGAGAACCTCTCTCTAGCTATTAGACCAAAATTTTTTTTTTTTTTTTTTTATTCCCAATAAGAATAAGGGCGAGATTTACGAATTTCCGGAAGGAATTTGATCTATGGTTATTTCGTTCTGTAAGTTATGATATTCAGTTTTTTTTTATTTATTTCGTCCGTCAGATCTTTGACTAACGAAATTATACCTATAGTGAGAATATATTCAAATTGTTTTCTTATTAGGTCATATGGCAATTTGGTATCTAATCGTGCCTTTGTTTATCCAGGCAGTGCGATATGCAGTTGATGGGGCGAATGGCTTCAGCCTTGCAGCCATATCCAATGTTAAATGGTGATAATGCACTTTTTAATATCGCCTAAAGGCACACACCCAAAGGAAAAGAGCCAGTGATGATGGCTTTGTATTAAACATTGTGCCTTCTTTTTATATACAGTATATATATATATATATATATATATATATATATATATATATATATATATATATATATATATATATATATATATATATATATCCTATAGTCTCAGTAATTGGGCAGCTACTTGGAAATCTTAGCTTAATGATAAATAATATTGCCAAGACCAGGAAGAACATTCTTTATTACAAGCTTTCGAGTATAAAACCTCATCATCAGGCTGAAAAAACCGACAAGGATGACAATTCATTTTATTGTAATTTTATTGATTCTCATCCTTGTCGGTTTTTTCAGCCTGGATGATGAGGTTTTATACCTCGAAAGCTTGTAATAAAGAATGTTCTTCCTGGTCTTGGCAATATTATTTATCATTATATATATATATATATATATATATATATATATATATATATATATATATATATATATATATATCAGCAATAAGTCACAAACTGCACGTGACAAAATATATTGTAGAGAAAGATATGAAGGCGAAAATTAAAGACACAGAGCGTTGTGTATTGCGTACACTTCTTCAGGGCACCTGAAGAAGTGTACCTGCACACACGAAAGCGCTTGGTACCTGGTCTTTAATTTTCACTCATGTGTCGTTCATATATATATATATATATATATATATATATATATATATATATATATATATATATATATAAATGTGTATTTTGGAGTTTTTTTATTTATTATGATAAATTTTTCCGTTTATATTAATGTTTTTCACGTGTTTGGTGTGATTTTAAAGGTATATTTTATCCAATTCTACCATTAAAATCACACCATAACACGTGAACAATATTAATACCAAACGGGAAAAAATTTATCCCTAATAAATAAAAAACACCAAAAATACTTTCCATGCAAATACCTAAACAATCCGATTCTCCAATTGCAACGGAGCGACAGAATTTCCCTCTGAGTCTACTGCGCCGACAGAAAGCCGTGTACGGTAGATATATCCTCGGAGTCTCTCTCTCTCTCTCTCTCTCTCTCTCTCTCTCTCTCTCTCTCTCTCTCTCTCTCTCGTCGAAAAGTCCGATCAGTTCATTAAATACCGAAGTTTGAAAATTAGTCGATGGAAAACTTTTAAAATGAGCCTCGTTCTGTGATCAATTACGAGGCCATGATTGAAGCGAACTTTGTTATGAGAGAGGCAGGAAGGTAGGTAGGAAGGTAGGAAGTAAAGTAAAGTAAAGAAGAGAGAGAGAGAGAGAGAGAGAGAGAGAGATTACTATAATAACGATATCTGGCAAAATTGTACGTAAGAAAACATAAATACAAAATAATCCCATTGCAAAAACTTGAAGTTTTGAAATTTTGATTTCTCAATAATATTATTACTTTAAACTAAATATAATATATCTCAAAGTCTTTACTTACTGACTATTCTTAAGTCTACAGGTACAAGCATGGATATATTATTAACCTAACCAAAGATAGCAGTACAGTTCAGGAATCTCTTAGATTTATATCATCCCTAGCTGAGGCCTGGTCTGGTGATTTTACTCTTACAACTGTTCAGGGTTTACGCTTATAATGCAGAAATGATAAGCATTTATGTCTCTGTTTATTGGTTTTATAAAATGGCCACATTGTGTTTTGTACTTGATTGTAAACTATATTTTGTATTTTAAAGGGCTTAATTCAACTTTACGAAAATTCTGTGAGAGGAAAAACCTACCCAAGTATTAAAGATGAACAGCATACAAAGTCAATGACGAATATCCATCTACCCACACCCAGGCAGAACTTCTGAAGAAATTTTCAATACACACAGACCAAGAATAAATTGCAATGTGATTAAACTGAAATATGATTACTACTGCCATGAAAAATAATCTTATTTTTCACACATATTTATTTTCCGGAAAGACAAAATGCACTGCGATTTTCCATTCTTCCACTGGATGGTCCCTTGATCTAGGGGTGCCATTTGCTCGAAATTTTTCCTCCTTTCGAATTTGGAACTGTTAACGAATTTAATTTTCCCCCTTCCTTGATTGACGGTTTGAGCAAACAGCTGCACAGATATGGAAAGATAGATTTGGCACAAAAACTAAAAAGATTTTTCTCAAATATCAGGAATGGTAACATGAGATGCTGAATTCTGCATAGCGGTGCTGCGTGGTTTTCATATCATAATCAGATGATGGTCAAATTTATAACATACGCTGCATTCATATATTACAAAATGGGTGATATTATTCGGGCTTTATGTATAATATCCAATGTCTTTTATATAAGACTTTTAAGTAATATGGACATGAACTTTTACTATCAATAAGGGGAAGTCACTAAACTATTATTTAAAAGTATGGATTGTAATAGATAAAACATCCTGAAAACTTAACATCATTAGAATAATAATAATAATAATAATAATAATAATAATAATAATAATAATAATAATAATAATAATACGGGCGCTGTGGCAGTGGTTTAGCTCATCGATGGACTGGTTAAGCAACATTGGGGCTGGTCAGTCGTTGGATGAGTGACCGCTCTCCTCTACGCTGATTTCTTGGGAAAAGATCTTTACCACAATTTCTTCAGTCTCCTCAGCTGTAAATGAGTACCTATTCCGATGGGGTAGGGTCTCAGCTATGGGCTAAATAGCAAAACTCAGCAATGATAGGAAGAAATGAAAGAATAAACGACAACGACGTAAATGGAACCTCTGGCAATGGAGAGCTGTCCGCAGTGTCAGTATACAGCCCAATCGCTGGGGAGGACGGTCAAGAAGTACTTGAGGTCGTCATCCAGCAACAGACCACCACAACGACAGTAACCAGCAACCGGAAACTGGAGCTGCCAGAGGAAACCAGAAGAAGAAATGGACAAGAGAAGAAAATAAGGAAATATGGAGATGCTACATCAGAAGTAACCCAACAGAAAGAGGGTACAGAAGGCTGGTCAACATCTGGAATAGAGAAATAACACCCCTCAAAGAGAACAGAGGCTGGCAGACCAAGTAAGAGAGGAACTGGAAAGAGAAATAACACCCACCAACGAAGGACAAGAAGACGGACTAAGAGACGACGACACAGGAATGATGAGCTGCCAAAACCGAGGAAACACCGAAGATGTTACACAGAGGCCGGAATGGGTGGAAAAGATCAGACAATGGATGAAGCCAGAATCAGAAAGAACAAAGATCCCCTCCATGGAAGCCTACAGCACAAAGAAACTAAGGGAGAAAACAAGTGGAGTTAATGAAATAATGAGACTAATACACACCACCAGTATCACAGAAACAAATAACCTGGCATATGCTGGAGCAAGACTAGCAGTAGAACTCATGGGGATACAAACACCAACACCACCATCACAACCAACCCAACAGAAACCAAAACAGCAAGCACCTTGGAAAAGGCGCCTGGAAAAACAAATCATGGTGATGACATCTGACTTGAGTAAACTGAAAGAGATGGAAGAAAAGAAGCGAAGAAGCAAGAAAACAAGAGAGGAACTGAATGAGAAATACAAAGTACAGGAGAAGGGAGTAAAGAACACAGTAGAAGATATAAAACAGAGGCTTAAAGCCAAAGCACATAAGATACAATGGTACATGAACAGGAATAAAGATACCAACAGAACACACTCTTTGGAACCAATCAGAAAAGACTATACAGGCAACTAAGAGGGGAAGACAACCACCAGGAAATTCCTGAAGCCGAACCAAGTAAGAGACTCAGGGAAAATATATGGAGCAATCCAGTACCACACAACAAACATGCAACATGGCTCCAGTTAGTCAATGCAGATGAAATGGGAGAATAAAGCAAAGATTCACCAAGATTACGACAAACACAGTCAGACACCAACTAAAGAAAATGCCCAACTAGAAAGTCCCAGGTTCTGATGAAGTCCATGGATACTAGCTCAAAAACTTCAAGGCCGTACACCCATGAATGGCAAAAGAATCCCAGCATTGTATCACAAACCACCATGCGCCAATTGGATGGCTACAGGCAGAACATCCTTGGTACAGAAAGGCAAGAACAAGGGAAATATAGCAAGTAACTACAGGCCTATCACCTGCCTACCAATAATGTGGAAGTTACTAACAGGCATCATCAGTGAAAGGCTATACAACTACGTAGAGGATACAAACATCATCCCCAACCAACAGAAAGGCTGCAGAAGGAAGTGGGCACAAAAAGACCAGCTCTGATAGACAAATGGTAATGAAGAATAGTAAAAGAGAAGGAGAACCCTACTAAGCATGGCATGGATTGACTACAAGAAAAGCCTTCGACATGATACCACACATATGCTAATAATACAATGTCTGAAAACATATGAGGGAGAGGAAAACACCATCAGCTTCCTTAAAAAATACAATGATGTGTAACTGGAATACAGTACTTACAAGCTCTGAGATAAGACTAGCAGAGGTTAACATCAGGAAAGGGATCTCTCAGGGAAACTCACTATCCCCATTACTCTTTGTAGTAGCCAGGATTTTCATGACAAAAGTACTGCAGAAGATGGATATTGGGTACCAAGTCAAGAAAGGAGGCAACAGAATTAACCATCTGATGTTCATGGACGACATCAAGCTGTATGGTAAGAGTATCAAGGAAATACATACCCCAATCCAGACTGTAAGGATTGTATTTGGGGACATCAGGATGGAGTTTGGAATAAAAAATACGCCTTGGTCAACATACAAAAAGGCAAAGTAACAAGGACTGAAGGGATAAAGCTACCAGACGGGAATAGCATCAAACACATAGATGAGACAGGACACAAATTGCTGGGAATAATAGGAGAGAATATAAAATACCAAGAGATGAAGGACACGATCAGGAAAGAATATATGCAGAGACTTACAGTCCGGTTGCCAAATGGCATTTTGGGGTCGAACCCGGTTTTGTGGTATGGAGAGGGTTTTATTGTTGAATCTGGTGCTCTGACATGTCCTCAGCAGGAATCAGCTGGGGTGCCACTCTCAGCACTCTTGGGGAAAAAATTAGGGTCAACAACAAAATGGCCGCATTTAGCATGTCGCCAATGCAATGTCATACATTTTTTTTCTCTAGTACTATTGACAGGCAGGTGATCTTGTGTCTATACGCGTGTTTTTGGGAATAGGGAAGTTCCTTGATTTTACTAATTTCAGTATTTCCAAGGTATGTGAAAGATATAATTTAAATTACCAATAATTATATGATAACCTGCATGCTCATTGGTGTATGTAATTTTTTTAACATTCTTTCATTACAGGTCAGCTAAGACAGTATGATATTAGCATGGATGATAAATGTGTTGTTTGATTGCCAACATTTCTAACCTCATTAACTGTAGTTATAGAGTTCATATTATCAGAGACTGTAGTCTAGGCTGTGGGTGTGATGGGCTGATTGATAAATTGCATGGTCTAGATTCTATAAGATGTCATAAAGCTGTGTATCTACTTATGCTTCTAAGCATCATCTCAAAACAATATATCACAAAGAAGAGTAATGACAGCTCTGCAACAGAAACAGTAGTACCACCCAAAAGATCATACATTGGGGTACAATGATTGAACTTCAAAGAACACTGTGTATTCTGCGGTGGGAGTGTCTACTCCATTGATCCTGACATCCACAGATGGAGAAAAGTATACCAATGTCGAACAGAGACTACAAGTAGAAGACATTTTTCCTGTGATCAGCATAATGATGATCTGGCCAATGAAGTTTGAGTTAAGATTAAAGCGGTGCTGTCTATTTACAGATTTGCATGCAACAGATGCACGAGTACCACAATGACTGCCAAGCACTTCATGAGCCAAGAATATCCAAGCGGCCAACGGATTTCATGTCCTTCTACAAGATTTATCCTGCCTTGGATGCACTGACTTGTGAAATGGAGGGCAAAATCACACATATGGAGTTCCCATTGAAATCCACGAAGCATACACAAACTATGGAGGCAGTAAACTGTCACATGAAAACCTCATCACTAACTTATTCAGTCATTTTTGTTATGATCTGCTGAAACTCTCAGGAGAGGAGAAGCAATACATTTGTGTTCTGCAGTGAAGCTCCTCACATTTACTCCAAACTTACCTGATGCTAGTGATGAGGTTGATGTGACAGTCATAGCTAAAACAATAAAGAGAAAGAATGTTGGGAAAAGCAGCCAACTGGGACACATACCGGAAACTCGACTCACTCAAGAAGATGCAAAATGCTTGCACTGATATGATCCTAGGTTGCTTGCTGAGTTGTCACCTAAACTAGACAACACAAACGCGGCTTTACTATTAGGAAACATCATAACAAGTGTTCTCACCAACAGACCAACAATGTTACAGATAACTCTTGGACCATCATGGACAAATCACTATAGAACAGTGTGCAGAATTCGGCATAATTGCACTGAAAGAGGCTCAGAAGAGCATTGCAACAAGTCACAAGGAGGAGGGCAAATCCATCAAGAGTGACACAAACTGACAGAAAAACTGAGGACTACACTAATGCACATTCATCCATCCTCTAGATCCTACAAGTCATCCAGTAGGTTTGGTCAACATTGCTAATGGCTTGATATCTTCAAGCAATGTGAACATAGATAGCTTTCACTCGAGATTGAAAACAA
The DNA here is from genome assembly GCF_040412425.1 of Macrobrachium rosenbergii. Classification (NCBI taxonomy): domain Eukaryota; kingdom Metazoa; phylum Arthropoda; class Malacostraca; order Decapoda; family Palaemonidae; genus Macrobrachium; species Macrobrachium rosenbergii. The sequence continues at coordinate 15,333,216 of NC_089771.1, read as the reverse complement.
ATAAAATGAAGGATTTTTGAGCAGGATAATACTAATTTCATGGCCCCTAAAAGAATGTAAAAACAATGACTTCTAACAAGAAGTTGATCAAGATTATTAATGTCTGTGGTACACCTGCAATTAAAAGATCATTGTCTTGGAGGCATATATGCAAGAGTCGTTGGCCTTCAGGAACTCTAGTCCAGAGTGGACTGGAAACTCATGAACTTTTGGTGGGGTAAAAGATGCTTACAGGAAAGAAGTTTCCCCCAATTATGAATTAGGATGGTGGTGGAAGAGCTCCTCTGAGATACCATCTACATGGTTGACTTGGAAGAAAGGTAACTCAGATGAAAAAATTGCAAAGTGACTTGAGATCTTTGACAAAACTCAAAGCTACACTTCCTTTGTTTATGAACAGGTCATGAAGTACTAATAGTTGGACATTAAGTTTGTTGCTCTATGCTTCTTATTAACAGGGCTGAAGTAGAATTCATGATGTGGTTAATAAATCTCATCAAGAGTTCTGATAATGATGCAGTTTGTCGGAGCTGAGAGGGAAGGAGACTGCCTTGCTGCAGTTGCTGATGATCCATATTTTGCCAGTGCCATCTATGCCAGATGGTTCTTTAGTTGACACATGATACGTGATTCGAAAATGCAACTGAAACGACATGTTTTTTTTTATAAACTAATAATTATAATCAGGTGAATATTACCTTGGAGTTTTTGAAGTGTATTATTCTTCTTATTTTTTTATTCTTATTCTAATTATGATGATGACAGAACTGTTGTGTACATCTGATCTTGAGTTCATGAAGGGCAATCATGTCATAGGTATAACCCTGGAATATGGAATGGCATATGGTCAATGTAGACCTTCATGAAAACCATGAGGATGGGGGCCTGGTGGTACAAATGCAGCTAGTTGGCACTCAGTTCCATTTATGTAACCAACTCCATGGACACAATGAAAGAGGGTCAGAAAGAGCATAAGTAGCAACAAGTCACAGATTGAGGCAAATCCGTATCAGGTCACCCTGACAAAAAAAAAAACTGCCACAAGCACATTATCACCCTAGATCACCAACAGTATGTTTGGTCATTAACGGCATCTTCAAGCATTAAAGGAACCCAATAATGAACTGCGTCATCACTGCTGAACATCCTGTCCCCCATCCATCCAAAAGGACACGTGGACCAACCTAATCATAGTAACACGACGGAGGCTGATGTTATCATAGTGAATCAGTTGGTGTACTTGGCGGCCAGGGGTGCATCAATCATCTTTGTGGTTTTGATGATACGGACGTCTTTGTTCTTCTGCACCTCTACTGCAGAGAAAAACTCACCTGTGAGGTGATTATGCAGAGTCCCATTGCTGGCTGAGAAGAACGATATAAAAAAGCTGGCAACCAATCTTTGCACACCAATAATATTGCAGAATTTCTTCCTGGAGTCCATTAAGTGGTTGTGATACTACCTCTCATTCCCTCTATGGCATAGGAAAAGCAATCTGCTTTAAAACCACAGCGGCAAGACACTGAAGTTGTTGGGTAAGCAAAGATGTTTCTATGGGAAGATGTTGTCACTGAAGTAACACTGTTCATGGCAACATGTTATGGCTCCAATGTTTGCAAACATGTCAGAGACACGCCATGATGTATGGATGATAAAAATGGCAAATCAGAAGCTGTCCAGTGCTCCAAAACTGAAGTCTCCGCCACCAACTTGAGAAACTTTCATGCAACATGTCTACAGAGTCCATTATCAGACACTAGTGTGGAAGTCATCACTCATCAGTGAACCTCCTGAAGCTGCTGATCCAGTGAAGTATGGATGGGCCAAGAGAAATGATAAGCTCTTCCCAGTTATGTTACCAGAGAATATATCACCCGTTCCAAATGAAATTCTCCAAATGACCAAGTGTGCTTGTTCTTCGATGCGTGCATGTTCTACCAGCAGATGTAGTTGTGTTGGTGCTCAAATGCCATGTTCGATGTTCTGTGGTCGTCGCACTGGAGCGGATTGTAATAACTTTAATAATCGGAGCATATTATCACAGGAAGATGAAGATAAACTTATGACCGATGATGATTAACGTAACATTTGAAGGACTCGAACCATACACTGTGTTCTGGGTTTATGTTACTTTTAAGCAATAGTTAATATTATATGTGACCTGTATAAATATAATGCAGAGACAAGAGTGATAATGGAAGAGATATTAATGTTTATGACTCCAAGCCACTATTGCACAATCTATTTAGGTTATGGCCATATGTGATACTTAAAAAGGAGTTATTACCTCATTTGATTAATAACTATAATTGTATTGCTTCATTCTTGTGTACCATAATCAGGCTATGCTAAAATTATCATTTATGAATTTGTTATCAAACTAGTGATTAGTAAGCAGTATGTTATCTGGATTGCTAAAAGAATGTTGATAAAGTGTACATACTACAATAAAGGCACACTGTTTTCCACAAACTATCACCCTTTTGGACAGTATAAACCATTTCTGAAGTAGATACTCTTAATTAGTGAGCAGCAATGACTTCCTTGACCCCAAAATATAGGTATAGACACCAAGATCACCTTTCTGTCAGCAGCAATGAAAAGATATATGTGACTTTAAGGCGATATGCAGCTTAAGTGTTATTTTGTTTTTGGCCCAATTTTTTTAAAGGGGTGCTAGAGTGGCACCAGCACTCTGCTTGATGGACATGTCAGAGCACCAGAATCAACAAAACCTTCTCCATACCACAAAACCGGGTTCAACCCCATTTCTTCTAGACTATTAAGGCGACACTTAAGTCAAAACCCAACGCCAGAAACATGACGAAAGCCATAAACACATGGTCAGTACCAGTAATCAGATACAGCGCAGGAGTAGTGGAGTGGACGAAGACTGAACTCCGCAGCATAGACTATGACAATACACAAAGCACTCCATCCAAGAGCAAATACAGACAGACTTTACATAACACTAAAGGAAGGGGGGAGAGGACTACTAAGCATAGAGGACTGGGTCAACATCGGGGCAGAGCACTGGGGCAATATCCTAAAACCAGTGAAGACAGTGGCTAAGGAGTGCATGGAAGAAAGGACTGATAAAAAGTAGACAAAGACCCAGAAATATACAGAGACAGGAGAATGAAACACAGAACAGAGGGAATGGCATAACAACCAATGCACGGACAGTACATGATGACTGACTAAAGAACTGGCCAAAGCTGATGAAGCACAGACAATGGCTACAGAGGGGAGAACTCAGACGGAATGAGAAGGAACGCTAACAGCGGCACAAGATCAGGCCCTAAGAACCAGATATGTTCCAGAACAATAGATGAAAATAACTCTCACCATATGCAGAAGTGCATTATGAAGACGAGACCATAAACCACATAGCATATGAATGTCCAGTGCTTGCACAATCCAGTACAAAAAGAGCAAGATTCGGTAGCAAACCTCCCGCTGGAGCCTGTACGAAACGCAGGCCCCCTGCTAGCTTGACCAAGTGGTATGAACACCAACCGGAGGGAAGTAATAGAAAACGATCAGGCAAAGATCCTCTGGGACTATGGAGAGATGACGTTGATTGACAAAATCAAGCGAGAAAAGTATCGCCATTGACGTGACAATACCATGGACACCAGAAGTAGAAAAAGAGAAAAAATTGATAGAAGTATCAAGACCTGGAAAATCGGGAAATATGGGGAAGAAGCGTATATAGGGATATGCCAGTGAAAAATTGTACCATAATCATAGAACACTCAGGCACAAAATCCCAAGATCCCCGAAAAGAATCCAGGAAAAACTAGATGCCGTTATGGCTCCAGGATTCATGCAGAGGAGTGTGCTACTTGTAAACAGCGCACATAGTGAGAAAAGTGATGGACTCTAAGGAGGTAGAAAACCTGGAACCCCACTATATAAAAACCACTTACCCGTCGAATAGGATGACTGTGATAGACCAAAAAAAGTAATAATAATAATAATAATAATAATGACAAGTAAAAAATTTATTAACATTAAGCTTTACAGAAACATACTGAATACTTATTTTCACAAACACCAGAACATCACCAAATTGTACAAAACATTGGACATCATAACGAGATATGTATTTATTTACTTTGAGAAAAAAATCGTTATCTTTTTTTTATATAAGGAAGACCTGAGATCTGTTACATCAAAACTCTGAGTATCCAATCTTGACCAGGTGTCATCAAGATTTTTCCAATATGTTAACTTCGAGTATCATTCTCTCTCTCTCTCTCTCTCTCTCTCTCTCTCTCTCTCTCTCTCTCTCTCTCTCTCTCTCTCTCTCTCTCCGATCTAAAGTTCTTTGGAAATTAATTAAGTTTCCATCTCTATCTCTCTCTCTCTCTTTTTCTCTCTCTATTTCTCACTCATTGTTCTGTACTTTTAAGATGATTACACCTGTTTCTATTTGTTGATAAACGAAATTATAACACCAAGTTCTTTTTTTTTGTAAGTATATGGCTATAATTTTCTCTCTCTCTTTCTCTCTCTCTCACACACACACATTTCTGATGGAGTTGTAACCCTTTTCCAACGCTTCTCTTTCTCTGCCCTTGCTCATGTGGTTTTAATTCTCTCTCTCTCTCTCTCTCTCTCTGCCGGATAATTCATCTATCTCTTTATACCCCTTTAGCACGCATCCACTCCGCATCCCACCCCCTTCTCTCTCTCTTAAACACCTTCCCCCTTTTTTCCCATGCGGTTATAACACACTCCCAAGACGCTTAGTATGCGAGGAGAACCTGCCTAGGCTGAGTTGCTCCACTGAACTGACGATCTTTGAATGGGCTGTCAGGATTCCACTTTCTCCTGCAGTACCTCCTTCCTGGAACCCTTTGGGAGGAGGGAGACCCACCCTCCTCCCCTAGGGTAAAGAGGAGTCCCTCCCTCCCATCCTCTCCATTCCTTGGTACTGCCATCCAACTTCTACCTTGCTTACTGCTTTCTGCTAATAGGCTTCTTTGCAATAAATCATGTGAGTTAACAAAAGATTTACTATTTCTTTAACAGTTATACTGCTTTAGTTATTTTTCACTTTATCTTTTAGATTTGAATTAACAGTTAATGAAGAAAGCTTTACACGCAGATTAACCTTTAATCAAAGACAAGGCGAATAACAGAATAACGGAAAGTCATTTATAAGAAAGAGCTAACTACTAACTATAATGACAGAGAGAGAGAGAGAGAGGAGAGAGAGAAAAGAAGAGAGAGAGAGAGGATCTGTTGCTGGCTGACTTACTTTATTGCATGCATATATATATATATATATATATATATATATATATATATATATATATATATAT
>NC_089771.1:15302883-15322883 GCF_040412425.1 Macrobrachium rosenbergii | reverse complement strand
TGAATTCATTCCTGTGCTCCGCTGATGTCCAGTATTTCTTGCGCTCCACTGGTGTCTACTGAATTCATTCCTGCGCTCCGCTGATGTCTACTGAATTCATTCCTGCTCTCTGCTGATGTCCAATATGAATTTATTCCTGCTCTCTGCTGATGGCCACTGAATTAATTCCTGATTTCCGCTGATGTACACTGAATTCATTCCTGCTCTCTACTGATGTCCACTGAATTAATCCTGATCTCTGCTGATGTCCACTGAATTCATTCCTGCTCTCCGCTGATATCTCCTGAATATCAGGTGTATCGTTTTTATTTTCTGTTCATTTATATTTGTTTATTTATCACACGTTCCTATAACTTGTCTCTCCCTGTAGGCTGATTTCCCTTTGGAGTCCTTACGGGTTTATATAGTCTATTGACTTTGTCCGTAAGGATTTTCAGCTGAAGGTTTAAATAAATAAAGGAACGGAGTTCAATTGAAATAAGAACACTTATAACCGAATGAAAACAAACATACAGACACACACATGGGAACATCTTCAAAACAACTTACCCTATAAACATACCATTACCAGCAAATCAGGAATATAAAAAAAAACCTTTGATTGCGTCATCGCTTAGGCAAGTAAACGCAAGAGAATTCGCGTAACTGAATCCAAACAAGAAGCTGCATGTTATCAGGAAAAAACATTGCTAAAGCGAACATCACAGGTGAGATTATTTTAAAAGAGGTCTGAATAATAGTAATTGAAATCTAATGTAAAAATATAGAAAACCACATATTATTATTATTATTATTATTATTATTATTATTATTATTATTATTATTATTATTATTATTATATTATTATATCATAAGAGTAATAATATGTGGTTTTTCTAAATTTTTACTTTTGATTTCAATGATATATTCAGAGGAAAAAGTTTAATGTAATTTCAATTTCAATGTTATAAACCAATTTTAAAAAAAAGAAGACCAATATATATATATATATATATATATATATATATATATATATATATATATATATATATATATATATATATATATATATATTAATGAAAAAACGTGTTATTAATTATATATATGTATACATACATATATTAGCTACAGGATAAACATTTTCTATTAATACATATTTATTATAGAAGCAACATCTGATGAGCATATAATGAATGATTTCATCATATTACCAGATCGAGGCTCATCTGTGATGTTACATATTTAAAAAAGATTTCTGCCACGGTAGTTGACTGAGATCCAGGTACATAATCCACTACTTTAGTCGAAGGATGAACTTCTGACATTATATATGAATTGAGAGAGAGAGAGAGAGAGAGAGAGAGAGAGAGAGAGAGAGAGAGAGAGAGAGAGAGAGAGAGTTACAAGGACTAGGATATCTTTTTAGTCCATCCGAGGAGATATCATGTGCTCACTTTCTCTAGGAGCAGGTTTTACTGTTCATTCACAGTGTTCTAATGGTTTTGTCTAGCTTTCTTTTAAACTCTTCCACACTGTTGCTGTTGACAACTTCTGGTGGAAGTTCATTCCATGTGTCACCTATAGCGTTGTTTCTCTTCAGTTCTAGTTTCCATCCATTATTTCTCGTCTGGTTTTCGTTTAATGTGAAGAGGTTACTGTCTACTTTTGTTATGCCTTTCAGTATTTTGAATGTTTCATGTGAGTTGTCCCTCAATCGTCTTGTTTTCTAAGCCACAGCTGTTCAGCCTCTCTAGTCGTCTTTGCAATCTATTTGCCTGATGGATGGAATTAACTTCTGTATCTTGTTTTTGTACCCCTTCTAATCTAATATGTCCTTTTCTTAGTGTTGCGGACCAAAACTATAATGCTTTATTCAAGATGAGGTCTAACTATGGATATGTGTAAGAGCTGCACTTAGTTTCCTTTGTTTCTGTATTTGAACTGGCCTCTATATGTATCTGTGCCTTCTTTTTAGATTTTATGCAATGTTTTTGTGGGTTTCAAGTCCTTGCGTAATAGCCGATCAAGGTCCTTCTTTTTTTACATATTTATGTCATTCCTAAGCAGCATATAGTTGGCATGAGGATGTTTGTTCACTATTTGTAAACACTTTAATTTATCCAGGTTAAAAGGTGTTTTGTCTTTTTTTGACCACTCTCCTCATTTTCCTTAGACTATTTCTTAAATTTTCCACTTATCTGCGTCTGCTGTATTTACACTTCTAGTTGGTGTCATCATAAATTTAGCTATGCTGCTATTAAGCCTGTCAATGTCATTAATGTAAATAAAACAAGAGTGGGCCAAAGGACAGAACCTGAAACTCCTTTGTCAGTATCTGCCCATTCTGATTCTTCAACTATTTATTACGACTCTCTTTTTCTATTAGTTAGCCAGTCTTCAATCCAGTCTGCTATTTTCCTATAATTCCTGACTTCTAACTTTATCATTAGTTTCTTGTGTGGAACTTTTTGTCAAAAGCCTTTGGAAATCTAGAGAGAGAGAGAGAGAGACCAGAGAGAGAGAGAGAGAGAGAGAGAGGAGAGAGAGAGAGATAGGAGACCAATGGCCTACTATGGGCTTGGAGCCTGCCATTAACTGGAGATGTTAGGATGACATATTGACTCTTCTTCCTCCTTTCTTTATTCCAAAAACCGAAGATCTTTTGTTCTTAATATTTATATCAATATTTCCATTTATTTTCACACGAGGAAAGCTAAGCATTTCGTACATATGATGCTTCAATTCAGCTTCAGTTCTTTAGGTATGCCCAGGATCTATAAAGTAAAAAAAAAAAAAAAATCGTAAGAATACGGAGGATTATTAGTCTTAGTAATTTTTACGGACGAGTCGGTACACGAAGTCTGGAACGTACTGTACTCTTATTTCACTAACCACGTCCACTGACAATAAACTTGTCGCTTGTAAACATGAGACATTTGTTATATTCGCAAGTATGAAGCCACAAATATCATTCACTATCCAGTTCACAATACCCAGACAGAATCATAATTAAGTGTTTCTGCCCGGCCAGGAATCGAATCTGAGACTCTGATTTAATAAATACTACATAAACTTTGACTATTCTGAAATCAAGACATAAAGTTGATATCTATTTTGATGTACACATTTGTATCAAATTTGTGTGTTGTACTTAGACTATATATATATATATATATATATATATATATATATATATCTTTATAATATATATATATATATATATATATGGCAGTGTGTGTGTGTGTGTGTACATGTAATGTAGTAATATTATTAGTGTTTAATAATGTATGTGATAAATATACAAATTTGGAAACTTAAAAACATATATACACACATAAATGTATATATACATACACACACACACACACATACTATATACAATATATACATACATACATACATACATATAACATACATACATACAAACACACATACATTACTGACTCAAAATCTGAAAAACATTTCACGACACAAGAAAAAAAAAGTCGCATAATATCGCGCTGGGGGTCCATCACGACAAAATAGGAACCCTTCCGTTCACTGAAAACCGTGATATGAACAATGTCAATTCTGCTATGAAATATTACTTTCCTTTCCCACGGGGAAACTTTTTTAAAGGCGAACCACGGAAATGGTGCATTTCGCTTACATCTCATCTTGAGAAGCTATCTAGTGTTTTTGGATTGTTCTGAATATTAAGTTAAGAGGAAAAATGGGAAAATTTATATTTGTGGCTAAGCTATCGTGTGTGAAAAAAATAGTCTTTGTATATAGTGGTAATAATATCATAATATCATGTATGGTTGGACATAAGAAATATTACATTTTATTTTTATTACTAATATGAAAGTCATTTCAAATACATTTTGGTCTCGTATATGAATATATATATATATATACATATGTATGCAAATACATGTATATATACGTATATATATATATATAATCAGTAAGCTACAAACGTCCTTTAATATCCAATTCGCTCTACCTCGGAAATAATATATTTTCATATATGTTACCGAGGGGAATTTTTAGTTGATAATAAAATCGTCGTCCTGTGGGCTCGAACCAGCGAAGGACAAGAACTCAGGACTACAGTGGGCGCTTTAAACCACACGACCAGCAAGTGAGGCTTAGCGTCCAATGTAGTCCTGAGTTCTTGTCCTTCGCTGGTTCGAGCCCACGGGACGACGATTTTATTATCAACTAAAAATTCCCTTCGGATGCTTTGCTCTGCATATGAAGCTCAATTTTCTCCAGTAAAGTGATTAGATACTAAGACTTTGTAACTTTCTGATGAATATATGAATCACATTGATGTGATAAGTCATATATATATATATATATATATATATATATATATATATATATATATATATATATATATATATATATATATATATATAGGTTGCTAGAGTGGATGAAAAAGTAGGATGCAAGGAGTTGCAAAATGAGTGCATGAAAGAATGTACGTTGTAGAACTAAGTAAAAATACAGGAAATGGATGCCAGTGGCAAGCACAAGATAAGAACGATGGTAACTAACAATTATGCTGGTATCACCTTCGTGCTTTTTCCCTCTAAGTAATACATTCATAGCAAGTTGACTGAAAATAATGAAAATAAAAATAATAAAAAACTCTTCAGTGATACAAATTTATCATATGATGAAGAAATTCCCCAAAATTTCATGACTTCTTTATAAGTAGATATCATGATTAGTGGCACCTCTGTTTATTCACTCGAAAGTTATGTGAAATAATTTGTAATCTTTGGGCTTTGGGAAGAGATTATACCAGATTCTGATTCTTCTGAAGTTGCAAACCAATTCTCTGATAATTAAAGAGTGCGACTTCCCTTTGATGTTGCAATGTGGTCTCCTTTAATGGTTACTGGTTGGGTTCAAATCCACTAGAGGCAAGATTCTGATCTCACGTGGCTGTTATTGATGGAATCTATACATTCAAAATATGGCTCTACTATATGATCTTCATTTTACTTCTAAAATCTCAACCAGTTCGTTACTTTTTTTCATAATTTTTTAAAATTCCCGATTATTTCTTCTGCACTTAGAGGCTCTCTACATTTGAGCCTGTAATGCACACTGCACTCTCCGACTTCATTTCACAAACTTCTATTGTTGTTCTAGCACAAATTACCAGATCTTCAATTAAAGTATGTACGAATTTGAAGCCTATAATTTAACGTCACTGGCATATTTTAAAAATCATTTTAACTTATTTTAAATGTGAATAAGCATAGCTAATATCCTGAACAATTCCAATACTAAAAATCATTACTATTAGTAACTGTGGGACTTTTAATAAGAGATTAAACAGTAAATGTTGTTCACAAACTTCTACAATTGATGAATTTTAAATTACGAAAGCTGACATCTAAAATAAAATTCTGTACAAACTAGGTTTTTAGGAGCAGTGGATATTTTCATTTAAGAGTGCTGTAATACTCCTAAGAAAGACCTGAGAATGTTTGTTTTCCCATTACCTAAAAGACATTAAAATATCTGACTGAAACCTCCTCAAAAGTAAAAGATATGAAGTGTCAGTGACTATTGACTGATGTATAAACTGGATCAGAAAAGCAAAAAATATACATATACACACACACACACACACACACACACACATATATATATATATATATATAACACTATATATATGCTCATATATATATATATATATCTTTACTTTTTGGGCAGCATAAGATGATGTACTTTGTTTAAGTGGAACAAAAAATTAAAGCTTTTTGCATTGTCTTTTATTTTTTCAGGATTATTGAATGTGTGTTGCCATCAGTCCAATAGACTTTAATATATTATAATATACTATTGGCTTATAATTCATGTTCGAAAAAATATAGGATAATCAAAAGGCTTTAATTTTAATTTGTTCAACGACACTTCTATAATATATATATATATATATATATATATATATATATATATATATATATATATATATATATATATATATATATATATATATATATATATATATATATATATATATATATATATTATATTATATACACACATATATATATATATATATATATATATATATATATATATATTTACTGAAAATCCTAAAAGTAAAGAAGAGAAGTGCATCAATGACTTTGCAGTTGAAATCTACTGACCGGTCAGAAAAAAATGTAAATAAACTGACTGAAATCTTAAAAGCAAAAGAGAGAAAGAAGTGTCAATGGCTTTTGATTGAAATCTCGCAACCGGTCAGAAAAAAAAATGTAAAAAATAAACGATGAGAATCTTAAAGCAAAAGAGAAAAAGAAAAGTGTCAATAGCTTTTGATTGAAATCTCACGCAACCGGTCAGAAAACGAAAAAACGCTCAAACTCGGCTTGCGAGGGTACTTAGGCTTCAACTTTTTTCGTTGTAAATTGCACATTTTGTTATTAAATTAGATCACCTTGAATGTTGATTTTCAGATGCATAACCTAACTTTTCGTTACAAATAGCGTTTATAATCTAAGTGGGTCTAAAAAGTGAGAGGAAATAGAAGGCAAGGAGGAAAGGGAGTGGAGAGTTACGCGTGGCGTGGCGCTGGCGAGCGTTCGGGCGGGAGGCTTTCATTCTCTTGTCTGATGTCGCGCGGGCAATGGCTCTCTTCACACGCTGCTAAGCCACTCACAGTCACGAAAATGGGAGCCACGATTTCCTCCTTTTCCTGGTGCAAAGATAAGAGTTTTCTCCTGGAAAAGAAAAGGGGGAGGAAGAGAGAGAGAAAGCTCAACGAACTCTCTCTTTCTCTCTCTGTCTCTACCAAAGGTCCTTCTCCTCCTCCTCCTACAGAAACTCGACAACTTTTTCGTTCGAGGCCGACCAACCAGCGTAAGTGTCCCCCTCCGGAATCCATCCCACACGTGTTGAGTTATTCGCCACAGAGTGATTGAGGAGGAGGCCCTTCTTCTTCTTCTTCTTCTTCCCGTCGGAGGAGAGAGAAAGAGCGAGAGAGGATGGCCTGGGCTCGTTTCCCGAAGTGATCTCAACGGAGGAGGCGCTGCTGTTGTTGACCAGAGACGGTTACGGGGGAGAGGGAGAGAGAGAGAGGAAAATATTTGGTGAAAAGTGTTGCTCCGACCTTTGAAAGTGTTGTTGCGCTATCGTTTTTCTTTTTTATTATTTTAGGCCGAGTTAGAAGAGTTCCAGTGATTCTGTTGTTCAGTTATTTCATTATTTTTACGTCCAATTCGTGATGGATAGGGGCACCGCCCTCCCCCTCCTTCTGCTGGTGTTGATGAAGAGGTGATAAGATATTCGAAGACTACCTTCGTGTGCCAGGGACCACTCTGTGGCTACTGAGGCTGCCTCTGGCGCCAGAGAAGCCAGAAGGCCAAAAAATAGGAATAAATCTGGAATAAATTTGGGTGGGGGGCAAAAGGATCCATTCGTTACAATAAGGTGTTTTTTAGTGATTTGTTATACCGCATGGAAAGGACGAATTCAATCTGTATTATTAATTATAATAATCATAATAGTTATGGTGATGATACGATCATATTCACGTGAGGAAAATACAGAAGTCTAGGAAATCAAAATTCATGAAAAAGTTCCAGAGTCTAATCGATCAGTTTGTAGAAAATAAACCGGAACTTTGTGAACCTGAAACCGTTTGGGGGGGATGTTACGTTGTGCCATTTCAGCGCTGGTCGACTGGTTCCCTCTCTTCTGCCCTTGTGCCCTTGACCTTTTTGGAGGAGGAACGATGAGATGCTCCGGTCATTAGAATCCTACGAATCCTACCCGGGGACATAATCCATCGCCGGAGGGCTTTGGCCTGTAGGAATCCTTTAGCTACCCGACAATTGTGAGGTGTCCACGTTGAGCCCTGATTAGATAATACCATTTATATAGAGTTTGATTAGTTCGACCCAAACACCGTCTATTTTCGTAGGAGAGAAAGTTCTCATCCACTTTAGAGTATAGCTAGCCACTCCTCACTAACGTTAGTCTACGACACACACACAATAGTGAGTACGACCCACGACCTATGAATGACTCGAAATAGTAGTATATATAGATTTTGTATTAAATAAGCTGATGAATTATGAATAGAGTTTATCCCAACCCTGGTTCAAGGCAGAAATAAATACCCAAAATGCCCTGCGTAATCTAGATGCCGTGAGGTTAATAACCCTATTTACACCAAATCCCAATCAACCTCGATCTTCAGAAGGACACCTCCTTCACCCCACTTCAGGAAGGACCCAGCCACCACAGAGGGGGATATCAAAGGATACCAAGCCACGATGGAGTCCTCCAGGATAGGTGGGGAAGCTTTTGAGGATCTGGAGGATTCAAACTCCACACTTTCCTCCAACACCACCGAGAGAATCTTCTCTATAGGAGAGGACTTCATTACGAAATGGTGAGTAGGAATTTGAAAGTCTCTTCGTCAGATAATAGTGCTTTATATGCTGTATGATTCCTTGTTAGTGATTGGGAGAATAACGATCAGAAGAGGGCAGGAGACTGACTGATTTATTTAATACTAAAGTACCTAGGACGTTAAGGTAATTTTATGAAACATCATAAAAAGAAACAATGACATACAGCAAAATAAACACAAATTGTATGCGTATATATAAATGTATTGTGGATGAATATATATGTATACTTTATATATATATATATATATATATATATATATATATATATATATATATATATATAGTGAAGCCTAAAAATATGATTTGACAAAGAAAACTTTGTAGACTCAAACAGTAATAACTACATAATGTCACACAAAAAATAAAAAAAAAAAAAAAAGTCATATGAAGCAGCACAGTCATCATCATCATTATTGTTGTATAATTGTTTTGTAATTATAGTTGATTCGCTTCATCAACATTCTCTCCGACCTAAGTCCCACAATCATTTGCACCTTAATCACCTTTATTTCTATCATCCATCTTCTTCCTCCTTCTCTTCATCATCATTATCACATCCTCACTACTTTAGTGTCACCATCATACTCACCTCTGCACCACAATCGTCGATATCACCATCTTTACTGCTTCCTTCACTATCATCTTTCTCATCATTATCTTTCAGCAGTCTTAGAGATCTGAAGTTTTCAATATCGTCCAGCTTCCTTTCGTTGTTATAATAATGCTAGTTATAATTATCACAGTGATAAGGATCATAGGGAATTTATCTATATTCATTGTGTAAAGGTGTAATATTCATTTTTCTTGTATGACTGCAATATTCCTATTTTTCAGTGAATTCATTTTGTCTGGGTAGGCAAAGACTAAGAGAGAAAATCAATCAAATTTTTACACTAATTCTTTGTATTTCACTCTTTTCATTCTTACACACAATAATAATAATAATAATAATAATAATAATAATAATAATAATAATAATAATAATAATAATGTGTGCACTACCACCTAAGCCTTAAACATTGTTTTTACAATATTCCTGGTATTTGAGGAGTTTTTCATTTTAATTCTTTTCTGCTTCATCGAAAACTTACTGTATTTTTTCCTTATCAATCATTTTATCTCAGTTTCCATCCTCATTCCATTTTTATTACCATTCATTCATTACCACTTCAGTCCCCTTTCGTTTCTCGTCATTCATTCACTTCTTGTTTCATTTTCACTTTTTTATTATGGATCCGTACTCACCAAATAACCTTCATGTTCCTTCCAGTCTTTATATTTCATTACTTATTTTTTTTTTTATTTCTCCATTTATTGATCCACACTTTCCTCTCACCATTTTCAAAAGCCTTTTTCTTCATTATCTCATCTCACCTATTCTCTCGCGAATTCTTCTCCTCTCATTGCACCTGTTCCTCTATCTCTCTATCTCTCTCTCTCTCTCTCTCTCCCTGCTCATCTTTCCTTGTCGATCAAAGGCCTCCTCCACCTCTCAGCCTCTACCTCTTTTCCTCTCAAAAGATCTTCCATTTCCTTCTTATCAGCCGTTGATGATGTTCGAATCTTCGTGGGGTCTTCCCCGATAACTGGAGCCAACCAGCCAATTCTTACTCTGCAATTCCCTTAAGCAAGTCAGTTGCACACCAAATGAAATCCCATAGGCAAGGTTAATAGGTTCTTGAATACTAACAGGTATCTTTATCAACTTTCTGCATTTCCATAGGTATGTTATCAATTTTCTCAGCCAGGAGATCCTTTAAGAAAATTCAGTACACAACCGATCTCAAAGAAACACATTAAAAATAGCGCAGAATCCATAAATAACATCAACTAGTGCCCTGAAATCCTCAAAACACACACACAAAAAATACTCCGGAATCCTCAAAAGCACAACTGCAACTTAGGAAGTTGAAACAAAACGAATACAGAACTTGATCCCGGACAAAACATTAACCATAGCCATGAAACTATTTAAGAACACTCATTTCACATCAATTACACTTCAGAAACCCCTAATCACATCAGCTGCACTCCAGAAACCCTTTAAGAACACCACCTAAGTTTCGGAAACTCCTTAAACACATCAACTACACTCCAGAAATCCCTTAGGCACATCAATTACACTCTAGAAACCCATTACGCACATTAGTTGCTCTCCAGCAACCCTTTAATGACATCAGTTGCACTCCAAAAACCTCCTAAGCACATCACCTGCATTCACATACTCCAGAAACCCCTTCAGCACATCACTTACACCCCAAAAACCCCTTCAGCACATCAACTAGACTCCGGAAGCCCTTGACCCCATCATAATTCATGAAACACATTAACTGGGGCCTAGAACTCATAAACCACATTCACTGGAACCCAGAATTCATTAACCTAACCAACTGGAACCCAGAATTCCTTAACCAAATCAGCTGGGACCCACATTTCATTAACAAAATCAACTGGAACCTAAAAACTAAATAATCAATTCAACTAGGACCTAGAATTCGTTAACGACATCAACAGGAACCAAAAAACATTAACCACGTTAACAGGAACCTAGAATTTATTGACCAAATCAACTGAAACCCAGTCCTCATTAGCCAAAGGAATTAGAACCCAGTATTCATTAACCAAATCAACTGGAACCCAGAATCCCTTAACCAAATCAACTGGGACCCATATTTCATTAACCAAATCAACAGGAACCAAAAAACTAATTATTCATTTCACCTAGGACCCAGAACTCATCAGCATCAACAGGAACCAAGAAATCATTAATCTATTAATCTATAATCTATAATCTATTAACTAAATCTATAATCTATTAACTAAATCAACTGAAACCCAGTATTCATTAACCAAATCAACTGGAACCCAGAATTCAATAACCAATTCAACGGGAACCCCAGAGTTCCTTTAAATAAATACATTACAACTATTAACTGCTTTAAGCACATCAGCTATACTGAGGAATCCCTTATAAGCAGGTAAAAAGCAATCTAGAATCCCTAAAACAATAAAAAATCCCTAAATTCCTTTAAGTACGGCCCCATGGTAAACAGCTTGGTGCAGTCTCCTAAGTTTTAGGCCAAAGAACCATCCAAGTTGAGACGTTATGTTGGCTGGAATTCTCAGCTTCTTGGTGTCTCAAAGATTAGGCCACAGATGCACTCCAAGTATGTTTGTCCCTCATTAATTTTTCCAGAGTCTTAAGTGTTTTTATTTTCTTCTGTCTCCTTCTGAGATTTACTGTTCTACATCTATGAAGATTGGGAGGTGATTTTCAAGTGTTTGTCATGTACAGAATGAGGTGATATTAAGATCATCCTATTTAGTATGAACACACGCACTACATATACATACACACACACATATATATATATATGTGTGTGTCTATATATATAAATATATTACACTAAACATATATATCTAAATACTGTATATATATATATATATATATATATATATATATATATATATATATATATTATATATATATATATTATGTATGTATGTATTCAATTAAATAATCTGTATGAAATCTTCACATGATAAATACAGAATTATTTATTTTTGTTCAAAAACAGCAAAAGTTTCAAATATAAGAGACGTAATACTTGTCTAGCAAAGCAACAGATATCACTGGCTTAGATTTTTCGGCCTGAAAATTGAAAAAAATAATCCTGTTTGTTAATGTATTTAACTTTGCAAATGAATGAGTAGGCCTACTTAAGTCTCTGACATTTAAATGTTTGTTAACACCAAATAATAATGATAAGAGGTAAAAATTCAAGTCGTATTAAAAATGTAGAAGTGTTTTCTTTTTATATAATATATATACAAAAAATAAAAAAGTTTCCAGATTTAGAGAGTTTACTGTAGTTCCATTTTAAAACGAGCGATAAACTTTGCATTTCATTTATCTCATAAAAATAATAATAATAATAATAATAATAATAATAATAATAATATTAATAATAATCATAATAATATTATTATTATTATTATTATTATTAATATTATTATTGCTATTAGAGACGGGTTTTTTCTAGGAATTTAATTTGTATATAGTCTTCTATTCGTCTTACATTCTTCTTTTCTTCAACGTGTAGCTGTATAATACATAACACACACACACATAACACACACACACACATAATAATACACACACTTATTTAATGTTTACAATCCTTCAGATTACACCAAAGTTCCTCAGAAATTAATCTGCACTGAAAAGACTCTTTCCTCGTTATTAGCAACATTTCGAGAAAACCAAAATCACCAACTTAAATTTCATGGCCATTTTTGACAGATAACCACATTCATGATGTCAGCTTCAATGGGCTTTACACGTTTATGATTCATGATAAAAGGTTCTTACGGGACATTAAAGTGATGAGTGTGTAAGGTTCATGATGCACATAAGCTAAAGGTATATGTATGTATGTATGTATGTACACACATATGTATGTATGTATGTATGTATGTAGATGAATGTATGTATGCATGTGTATATATATGTTATATATTATGTATTATTATATATATATATATATAGTATATATATATATATATATATATATATATATATATATAGGTAGAATGTTATACTTAAAGGAAAGTGGAACAACTGAGTTAGTTTTGACTTTACTGTCCTTTACTTAAGTGCTAAGAAAAGGACAGTAAGTCGAAAGGCCTTGCACCACCTCCGTTGTTTCACTTTCCTTCGTGGCATTTGCTTTTATTTATATATTCATCACATTCTATATTTTCGTGATTCAATTATACACACACACACACACACACACACACACATATATATATATATATATATAATATATATATATATATATATATATATATATATATATATATAGTATATATACATATATATATATATACATATATGTTCCAAACCCTTGTATATGATTCCAGATTTCAATTATTCTTCCAGTTCCGGATGCCGCATCGAATGCGGACCACATCCAAATCAAACTTTACATCCTAATATGTTAGACGAGAGTTCAGGGATATGAGGTCATTTGCCAATATCGTATAACTAATAATAACTTTACATTCAACTAATAAGACTTTTAGTTTATGTAAATATTGCTTATGGCTTTCCACTTCGGATAACAGAACTTAATATGAGTATTTTTCTAATTATGTAAGTGTCTAGGATTATTTATGCAAGTTATGGAATAAATTTTAATATTCAAATATGCTAAAACATTAGCTACTGATAGTAAGGGCCGGTTTCATAGAAAGCCAAGACAAAACTGTCACTGCCACATGCATGTTTTAACTGCTCATTCAAGGGGTAACCCAATAAGCAGAAATCTTCTACAGATATGTTGTTTTCTATGCCAACACATCTGTAACTTAAAGCCCTATATCGTCAATCTTTTACTCCATCTAACCAAACTGCTCCAAATATCACACTCTCTTATCTTTCAAGCACTTCTGAAATACATTTTCATATCAAACACTTCTAGTTTTCTGTAAAAGAAAACTATTGAGATGGCTATTTGTCTGTCCGTCCGCACTTTTTCTGTCCTTCCTCAGATCTTCAAAACTACTGAGGCTAAAGGGCTGCAAATTGTAGTTGATCATCCACCCTCCAAATCATCAAACATACCACCGCAGCCCTCTAACCTCGTGTAGTTTTATTTTATTAAGGTTAAGCTTAGCCATGGATCGTGCGTCTGGAAGAGCTAGGGGTGCCAGCCGCCGACAATTCTTCACTTGACCGCATCTAGGGAGCAACTGAGCGCTGCCCGGTCGTGGATGAGAGTTTCATACCGCAGCACATCGAGAGTTTCATACAGCATTATACGCTGTACACAAAACTCGATTGCGCCGAAGAAACTTCGATTGGGAGAGAAGTACCCATTGGATGATTGTGGGTCCCTCAGTGGCAGGGAACGTCAACTAACTGGCTTATGATTACGTGAGACCAGTTAATTTACCTGACTTCTAACTGCGAGGGTGATATTGGTGACTGAACAGGCACCATTTATGAAACCTTAGGAGAAGACCAGATGGCCACGTGCATGAGGCTTCCAACTGCCTAAATAAAATTATTTAGCAAGTTTATTGTTTTTTCATTTGTTTCATATGGTTGTTTTCAGGGTTGGAATAATAATAATAATAATAATAATAATAATAATAATAATAATAATAATAATAATAATAATAATAATAATAATACTGATTATTGTGTGTGTTATGTATATTATTATTATTATTATTATTATTATTATTTATTATTACTTTCACTTATTTCGTGATATTGTTTGATTCAAAGCCAGCAAACAATCACGAAATAAGTAGAAAGTAATAATAATACTAATAATAATATAAATAATAATAATTATAATAATCAATATTAATAATAATAATAATTAATTAATTAATGTGTATTAATATTAATAGTTGATTATTATTATTATTATGTTAATTATTATTATTAATTAATTATAATACATCATGATTTCCGTGACATTGTTTGGATTCAAACCCACAAACAATCCCACGAAATAAGTGAAAGTAATAATAATACTAATAATAATATAAATAATAATAATTATAATAATCAATAATATAATAATAATAACAATAATAATAATTATTATTATTACATTATTATTATTATTATTATTATTATTATTATTATTATTAAAAAGGATAGCTGTATTATGCAATTTATCTTTATATGATATTTTCTATCTTCCTTGTAATTCCTTTTTCAGGCTCAGCGATGTTAGTCATCTGGCGTATTCATGTTGGAAAAGGATAATTATGCGAATTTATCTTATATAGTGTCTTTTCTATCTTCCATGTTGAGACAAATAGTGGAACACTATCAGAATGTTCGTCTGGATTCAGTTCTATTTTAGGTGACTGAATCCAGACGAACGATTTCTCGATTGATATTTCAATAAAAGATTTCCACATACCGCACACTATCCTTTTCCCAACAACATGAATACTGGCTGTGCTGCTGACTAATACTGCTGAGCCTGGAAAGCATGAATCATATGAAGATAGAAAAAGACATCTATACAAGATAAATTCGCATAATACAGCATCCTTTTTAATAAGATCTGTTTTAAGGATGTCTACTCTCTTCATATATTATTATTATTATTATTATTATTATTATTATTTGTGTGTACATATTATTATTTACATATTATTATTATTGATAACCGGAATCCACAACAACACATCTCATAAACCAAATAAAACGAAATAAATTTAGGCAAGATAAAAAACCACAAAACAAACTGAAACAACACCACAATAAACATCAAAGTATTCTTTTGACAAGATCCCAGCTCCCCCACCCCAAATTAAGAGACCCGCCCTTCCTAAGCGCTGAAAAAGGATACACAACATGATTTACATACCCCCGCATTCGTTCTTACATTCAAGCGTATGACGGAAAAAAGAAAAAGGTGGATTGGAAAGGTCACAGGTGAGTGAGAGATGTGAAAGTGGTGGGAACGACCTTTGGTATAATGGCTGACACGTAAGTGACTCAGTGTAGGACTGATGTAACTAATTATGCTTGTTTTTATTTTTTGTTTTGTTTTTTTTTGTTTTCATGAATTTATAGTGTCACTGTACTCTCCGTAGAACTGCGATTCCTTGGACTGTTTATATGGGTTGTTCGTCTTCTTAGTCCTTTCAGAAATTAATTTTAAATATGTGAGGGTCTTCGTGATTGTGAAATTTATACGTCTTATATAAATACCCCGCTTGATATGGACTTGTATGAGAATTTTCAATATAAATGTTTCTCTCTCTCTCTCTCTCTCTCTATACTATATCTCTCTCTCTCTCTATATCTACTCTCTCTATATATATATGTATATATATATATATATATATATGTATATACAAATATGTATATATATGCATTATATATACATGTATATGAAACTCTAAATAATAAACATATATATATATATATATATATATATATATATATATATTTCTCTCTTTATATATATATATACATACATACTTACAGATATGTGTATATATACAAATATGATATGCTTAAAATATTTGTATATGTATATATATATATATATATATATATATATATATATATATATATAATATATATATTGATAACTTCAACTACCTTTTTTAAAGTGTAAAAACATTTCATTTCGAATAATTAAACATAATTACATAATTTTTTTTCCAGAACTACGTACATTTATTCCATTTCTAACCAAAAGTACCTCCTTTTATCCAGAGAGACATTTCTTAATAAGTTCACTGTTCACACTGAGGAAAGAAAAGAAAGCTTTTCCGTCTCAGTTTCAAACTTGCCTCTCTTTAGGTAATATGAGAAGGTTAAACCAGCGGATGGAAAGTTCACCCAAGTTTCAGCTATGAATAATCGTTGGGGAAACTTTTTCCTCATCTTACAGTATGGGTAATGAAAATTCTTCTCTCTCTCTCTCTCTCTCTCTCTCTCTCTCTCTCTCTCTCTCTCTCTCTCTCTCTTAAATAAGAAGTAGCCTGCGTGTATCCAAATTGCATTATTTACATACATTCGGGTCTTGATAACATTTCTTTTCTATTGATTGCATTATTCTCTACATATATTGGGTCCTTGATAATATTTCAATTTCTATCTCCTTTTTATTTTATTTTTATATTCCATTTTACTGACATCTAAACAGATGATGTTTGAAGGGCCTATGAAAATAAAATATACATTACTGTCAATGCCTAATGAGAAAAAATTATTTTTTTTCGAAACCCATGAAACCATATACCACTGATTCGACACTATTAGGGGAAGCAGCTTAATGTTTAAAAAAAATACAGATATACATACATGCAGACATACAGACTCATATACATAGGTAATCCGAGAAGCATAAATTACAAATTTAAGACATGGTAAACTAATTATCCGTAATTTTGTCATAAAATTTTCATTCACCAAAATTTATCCCAGCTGTAAATCCAGCTATGACAAAAAGAGATTGCTTTTGAGGAATGACATCGTTAATTGATCAATAAAATTCAAATTGTTAAATAAACAATAAACCTGAAAATACGAATAAATATCATGGCAAGGAAGTTGGTATCTACTTCCAAAACTCTCAAACGGGTTATTTATAAAGTGACTTTCCCTAAACAGCTAGCAAGATTAGGTCTTTAAAAACCCACAAAACACACACACATACACCCTCATAAACACTAACACACACACACACACACACACTATCGGAAGCAGATGTTGGACGCTAATGGTCTGAGACGTGTCTAATTTACATTAAGCTCATGCAAATGAGCAGCCCGCCCCTCCCAACCCTTTATCTAACCGCTCGTGTTTCACGCTAGGACTCCCAAGAGCAGAACAGGAAGGTTCCTTAGGATCACTGGATGGAAGGACGCTCTGAAAAAATCCCTGAAAGGATTCAAGAATTATCTTTGTGTCGTTTTTTTCTTCCTTTCTTTTGCAAAAGGTTCTTGATTGCTTTGAGTAATTGGGGAAAAGACTACGGCCTAAAAGTGTCTTGTGTTATGAATGGCTTCAGAGATTCCTTGAAGGGAGCACGAGCTCAAATTCTTTTATTTTTTTTCTCGCTCAGAGGGAGTACGGGCTTAATTCTTTTACTTTCTCTCTTCCTGTTCCAAATACTTCCTGTTTGTTTAATTCTCTTTACTGCAAAACAGCGGGAAAGCTTCGTGTTATTTTTGGTAAGCTGATGCTCATGGAATGAAGTGAGTTATATTGTTGCTTTCAAATGATCTGAACAATTACTTTATTTTATATCTCTATATGTTCTTATTTTAAGACTCAACTACTCTATATGCATACATATACCCTTTACTGATGTTGATTGAAGTTTATGTACTTTAATTTGTGTATCATTCTACTACTCTTTGCTAAAGGATGCCTCACTGGAAAAATACTTTCCGGAGGCATAAATTGTCCATTTATGAACAAATGAAAATCACATATTTACTTTACACACACATACACACACACACACACACACACACACACACACATATATATATATATATATATATATATATATATATATAGTTATATATATATTATGTTATGTTCTATATATAAATAAATAACTTTTAAATGAAAGTCTCTGACCCTTTTCACTTAATGGATATACAAAAGGAGTAGAGAAATGAAAGAAAGCGTAATGAAAGCAAATATTGTTCTGAAACGTGGATAAAATATTATACTTCACAATACAAGCTTTCATTATTGTTATTATTATTATTATTATTATTATTATTATTATTATTATTATTATTATTATTATTATTATTATTACCAGCTTGATGGCGTGCGCTGTGCAGCGCTGGAAACCGGCGCTGCCCGTCATGTCTCCCCTACCCTCCCGATCGCCTACCTACCCCGCCCCCACCCGGGGTGGACAAACAGGTTTACAAGAGGAGGGTGGATGTGTCATCATGTCTCCCCTACCATCCCGATCCCCTACCTACCCCGCCCCCACCTGGGACCGACAAACAAGAAAGATCCACTCGGATTTTATTATTATAGATTATTATTATTATCAACTACGTGTTTATAGATAGCACGACCAATAGGTTACTATCTAAATGAGCAACCCTCGACAGAACAGACTGCGAATAATAATATAAACTGCATAAAATCATTATATAACTATCGCAAAATAAATTTTTTCATAATAAAGCTATGCTTGATATATTAATGACATGAACTGGATTCTGGCATAAGGCCTACCACAACGCATTCTCACACACAGAACAACAACAATAATAATATTATTAGTCTAACCAGGAAACGTCGAATTAAACAGAGTTTATCTGACTATCGAGAGCCAAAGAGGTCAGAGAGAGAGAGAGAGGGCATTGTCTATACACGTGTACCCGAAGTCCTATTAATTTGGTCCAGCCTTTTGTCTCGTTCTTGTTCGATCTTGCGAACTATGATAACGCCTGTTTGTTTCGTTCTACGTAGCGTTTGTGAGTCTGTTTGTTTTTCGTCAATTTTTGTTCCTTCGTTGTGATTGGCCTTCTAAGGATGTTTGTTTTTGGGGGATGGGGGGAACTGGGCTTTCAATTCTGTATGTGTCTGGGTGTTATATGTAGTGTGTGAGTGTACAAATGTACAAACACACACACAAACATATATCAAAATTAATCTTTTTGGAACCGACGTGCCACCTCCGATGACCTTTTCAACCTGCCATTGACCCACCACAGTCGACTGACTACCAGATTATTCCATTGCTTAGGGTCAATATTTTCAATGGAAATGTCAGAAACCGGCTTCCAATTGTTATTACATAATAACCTAGGAGCAATCTCAGGAGGTTATTGAAGAATTATATGTACATATATATATATATATATATATATATATATATATATATATATATATATATATATATATATATATATATATATATATATATACACACACACATATATATATATATATATATATATATATATATAAAATTCTTATATATACGTATAATCTATATATGTAATAAATAACTGAAAAGTCTTACTCCTTCGTAACACCCGTCAGTCTACTTCTTCCTATAC
>NC_089771.1:15275383-15297883 GCF_040412425.1 Macrobrachium rosenbergii | reverse complement strand
GTTTTTTCTTGCCAATAGGAGCTAATCGCCCCTTAATCAAGACCTAGATCTAATCAGGAAGTTTTAAAAGTCCTCATTCAAAATATTTTCGTTTTACTTCTGTCAAGTTAAGTGATTGTTCTTTTTGAACGCACATAGTATATATATATATATATATATATATATATATATATATATATATATATATATATATATATATATATATATATATATATATATATATATATATATTATTATATATATATATATACACACATATATATATATTTATATAGATACATACATACATACATACACACACACATATATATATGCATGTATGTATATATATATATATATATATATATATATATATATATATATATATATATATATAACTCCGATGAAACATAGTTTAGTACAAATTCTCAAACTGTTCACAGGCATCTGCTCCAATCATTAACAAATGAATAATTAACTGATGATTATCCAGTGCACAAACCAGAAATGAAACGAATAGGCCTAAATCAGGTACATAAAAATTGCCACTCTAATTATCTCTCTCCAGTAAATCAACCAAGACGCATTTTACTAAGCAAAGTTAGTAAAAGGATAATCCTCTTTCTGTCTCTAACACAAACAAAAGGCTTCCAGTGAACGACCTGTAATTTTCATAATTTTCATTATACCTGGAGTTACCTGTAATTTCCTTATAGCTTTCGACGAATAAGCTTAATGAATACTCAAGTAGGTCACCCTTTCACTCGTCAGAACGAGAGAGAGAGAGAGAGAGAGAGAGAGAGAGAGAGAGAGAGAGAGAGAGAGAGAGAGAGAGAGAGAGAGAATATCTCGTTATAAGAGATGCTTTCGATCAATAGTGGTCGGAAGTTATACTATTATTAGATGAACTTTGACTTTTCGAACGCACAGGCCTTGTGCGAAGGGTAAATAAGAACCAGAGTCCTTCAGAGCACTTGACGAAGGGCATTCTGTACCTGGACATACGGACGACATGCTTCTTTGACAAACTTTTTGCCTAATGAATCGTTGGACTTATTTGGATCAAAGTTCTTTTCCAGGTACAGGGTTCAAAATAGGCTTATTCTATCATGCGCTTTCTTGCAACACATCCTGTATTTAACGCTGTCCTTGCTGACATATTTTTCAAGATGGGGTCCTGTGGATACCACAGGAACTGGAAGACACATTCCTACCTACTTAAGAACTATGAGAAAGGAGGCTCCATATCCTACAGATATGGATTTGAAGATGGGATCCTGTGGGTACTACAGGAACTGGAAGACACAGTCCTACCTATTAAGAACTATTGAGAAAGGAGACTACATATCCTAGCAGATATGGATTTGAAGATGGGATCCTGTGGGTACTACAGGAACTGGAAGACACAGTCCTACCTACTTAAGAACTATGAGAAAGGAGGTTCCATATCCTACAGATATAGATTTGAAGATGGGATCCTGTGGGTACTACAGGAACTGGAAGACACAGTCCTACTTACTTAAGAACTATGAGAAAGGAGGCTCCATATCCTAGCAGATATGGATCTGAAGATGGGATCCTGTGGGTTCCACAGGAACTGGAAGACACAGTCCTTCCTACTTAAGAACTATGAGAAAGGAGGCTCCATATCCTACAGATATGGATTTGAAGATGGATCCCAAAGGGCGACAGTGAACTGGAAGACACAGTCCTTCCTATTAAGAACTATGAGAAAGGAGGCTCCATATCCTACAGATATGGATTTGAAGATGGGATCCTGTGGGTACTACAGGAACTGGAAGACACAGTCCTACCTATTAAGAACTATTGAGAAAGGAGACTACATATCCTAGCAGATATGGATTTGAAGTTGGGATCCTGGCACTACAGGAACTGGAAGACACAGTCCTTACCTACTTAAGAGCTATGAGAAAGGAGTGTTCCAGCATCCAGAGATATAGATTTGAAGATGGGGACCTGGGTACTACAGAAACTGGGAAGACAAATCCTACCTACTTAAGAACTATGAGCAAGGAGGTTCCATATCCTAGCAGATATGGATCTGAAGATGGGATCCTGTGGGTCCCACAGGAACTGGAAGACACAGTCCTTCTTACTTAAGAACTATGAGAAAGGAGGCTCCATATCCTACAGATATGGATTTGAAGATGGGATCCTGTGGGGGACTACGGGAACTGGAAGACACAGTCCTACCTATTAAGAACTACGAGAAAGGAGGCTACATATCCTAGCAGATATGGATTTGAAGAGGGGATCCTGTGGGTACTACGGGAACTGGAAGACAGAGTCCTACCTGTTAAGAACTAGGGGAGGCTCCATATCCTACAGATATGGATTTGAAGATGGACCTGTGGGCACTGATGAACTGGAAGACACAGTCCTTCCCATTAAGAACTATGAGTAAGGAGGCTCCATATGGATTTAAAGATGGATCCTGTGGGTACTACAGAACTGGAAGACACAGTCCTTCCATTAAGAACTATGAGAAAGGAGGCTCCATATCCTACAGACATGGATTTGAAGATGGGATCCTGTGGGTACTACGGGAACTGGAAGACACAGTCCTTCCTATTAGGAACTATGAGTAAGGAGGCTCCATATGGATTTGAAGATGGGATCCTGTGGGTACTACAGGAACTGGAAGACACAGTCCTTCCTATTAAGAACTATGAGAAAGGAGGCTCCATATCCTACAGATATGGATTTGAAGATGGGATCCTGTGGGTGCCACAGGAACTGGACGACGTAGTCCTACTTGATTAAGAACTGTGAGAAAGGAGGCTCCATATCCTACAGATATGGATTTGAAGATGGGATCCTGTGGGTGCCACAGGAACTGGACGACGTAGTCCTACTTGATTAAGAACTGTGAGAAAGGAGGCTGCAGATGAGTGGAACTTTGTAGAAAACAAAGCGCAAGAAAGACAAGAGGGGCAGGAGCGCTGCAGCAATGCAAACTTTCACAATCTCAGAAAATAACTGAGAATTATTTTCTATAAGTTATAAATGCAATACCTCCCCCAGTTTTATAAAAATAGTAAGGCTTTTCAAGCGTTAATAATACCGGCTTATCAGAAATCTTTTTAATGACTGTTTTAAAGCATACTGACTTAATTCATCTTTGCTGTAAACAAGGAAAATTAATTTCATAATTATCGTGCTGATGGATATGATATATATATATATATAATTATATATATATATATATATATATATATATATATATATATATATATATAAATATATATATTTTGGAATAATGAACATACAACAGACATATACTGTATATGTATATATATATATATATATATATATATATATATATATATATATATATATATATATATATATATATATATATATATATATATATATATATATATATATATATATATATATATATATATATATACATGTGTGTATGCGTTTCTGTCTGTCTGTGTGAAAACTGCCAATATAAAAGAAATGAAAATCCAAAATACATTTTGTATGTATCTGTTTACAAACTGCAAATACAAAAAGAAATAAAGATAGAAAAAACTACTATTCTGGAGACAACTCTTTTTTCCAATCAACCCAAAATCACCTCATAACATTAAGCAAACAAATGTTCCTTCGTTGTGCATATATCTCGTTTCACTCAAATTTCGGAAGACCGAGAAAAAGGAAATTCGCTTCTCGTCAATTTGGACGACAGACAATTCATGTGCAAACGTCTTCGATTGTCTGTTCGTCTTCCAAGATATTAATTGATGTTTGTGGAGGATTCCATTAGGAAATATAGTGAAGCACGTCTGTCATCTTAGTTTTGAATACTATGTATGTATGGATGTATACATATACTGTATATACATGCATCATACACACACATATATACATATGTATATATATAAATATTATATATATATGTATAAACATATCTACATATATATTATATATGTATTATATATATACATATATATGTATATATACTTATATCTACATGTATAGATATATGTATTATATATATATATATATATATATATATATATATATATATATATATATATATATATATATATATATATATATATATATATGTAGGGCTTGATGTGCTATCAGTAGCACCTCTACTCACTAGTGAGTGATCCCAGGTTCGAATCCTGAGAGAGGGCTGGTAGATGGGCACAGCAGAATGTAGGTATTGTAGGACATGGGGTAACCACGCTCATTCCCCTCTCCCTCCCCCGCCTCGAATAAAAAACACCATAACCAGGTGTCTATGGCAGTATTTAAACAGCCCTAAAAAGCTTTATAAGAAGGAACATCATACGGCAACATACTGACGTCAGTGCCCGACGCGTGTGAGGTTTGCAACGAGCATGCGTTCAACAGCGCGATTTGGATGGCCAAAAACGGCGAACGGCGCGCTCTCGAAGCAGCAGGAAATGAACAAAGTGAATACAAATTCCCGAACAAAGTAAATGGACAAATCTGCTGGCCGGAAATAAGACGAACAAAAGACATATAAAGAGAGAATTTCCCCTAAATGACATTATTAAGACTCAAACAAAGAAAGTGTTTGAATAAGAGCGAATGTTATCGCGTCTGGGAAAAGGAAGGAAGTGTATTTATCCCTTGAGCGATGACGTGTGGTTATTAATTACGGTGAGTGGGGATGAAGGAGATTTTATGTAGAGTATAGAGATATATATATATATATATATATATATATATATACATATATGTATATACATTTATATATATATGTATATATATATGTATGTATATGTATATATATGTATGTATATATATATATATATATATATATATATATGTATGTATATATATACTTTATGTATATGTATATATATATATATATATATATATATATATATATATATATATATATATATATATATATATGTATATATACCTATATACATAAACATATATATATATACATGTATACCCTGTATACATATATATATATATGTACATATTGAACATTACATACAGGAGGTATACTTATATACTGACATTACTTTCAATGGGACAAGTGCACTAGTAACAGTCCACTTGAGTAAGTTGTGCCATTAGAACAGCAAAGTTAAAGCGAAGATGCAATGCATTACTACACTAGAACAATAGGCCCACACTTTGTATGTTACTAATTTATTTATAGCTTATGTCTTTATCTATTAATTTGTTATAAGGAAGCTTAAATTTCAAGTTAATGACTCCTGTAGGCTTGTTCCATATGACTATGGTTAACTTTTGAATAATAATAATAATAATAATAATTTTTATGAACTCGTTTCAAGTTCTATAATCAAGTAATGAAGTTATCTAATTAATTTCAGAAATACAACAGTGCTATGCCTCTAAAACATTTAATCAAATATAAGAGAAAAATAGTTTTGCACGATCTATCTTAAAGAGGTACTCTGCTCAACGTCCAAGAGAGAGAGAGAGAGAGAGAGAGAGAGAGAGAGAGAGAGAGAGAGAGAGAGAGAGAGAGAGACCCCTTCCCTAATCAGAACCCAGGCGTCACAAAGTGAGGCAAAAAAAAAAGCATTATTCCAACTATTCCTCTCGCTTTCATGGTCCTTAGACCTCTCGATACGAGTTGAAGGACTGACTGAGCTTTTTTGGGGGAGGACCCGTAGTTTGGATATGATTTGCCAGGGGATTGGGGGTAGAAAAGCAGCAGTAGCAGTGGCAGGAGAGACGGCAGCTATGAAGGATCTTGCAGGTAGGAACTGAAGGGAGGGAGAGAGGCGAACGAGAGGAAAATGGAAAGTAGATCACAAGAGTAGAAGAACAGGAAGGAGATGTGAGCTCAAGGAGAATCAGTGTTAAGAGTTTTGGGGGAGGATGGGTCCCAGGTAGGCCTGCCTGGAGTAAGTGGAGCAGTGAGGAGTGGGGAGTATGAGGGAGGGATTGAAGCTCAAAAGTGGGAGGGGAGTGTTTAAAGGGGGTAAGAGGAAAGAGACCACATCAGGGGGCCTGAATGCCCTTATCAGATTGCGCCAAATAGGAAACGAAGAGGATGTTCATACCCCATCAACAATCCCCCTTCCACAAGGAGGAGGGGTGAGGAAGGGAGAAGGGGGAGGAAGTCAAGGGGAGTTAGATGGAGGGGAATGGAAGGAGAGGAGAGAAGGGGGGGAGGAGGAATGAGGAATAGCGGGCGTCTGTTCCAATCTCTCCCCCAAAGGGACGAGAACTTGTAAAGGACCGAAATTAAAGAAGAAGACATCATAAGGAGGGGGAGGGGGAGGGGGGAAGGGGGAGAGGATGAGGGGGAAGAGAGGGGGGAGAGGGGAGGGTGGACTACATGTCCTGCATTTACTAAGGTCATATATATATATATATATATACATACATATATATAAAAATATATATATAAATATATCTAATACAAACACACACACACACAAATATATATATATAGTGCCTCTTTGATTCCAACATTCAAATTATGAACCTGATAGTTAGACGACTACTGTGGGTCACAGTGAGTTACGCAACGGAATGTGCTTGTGAAAGTACTCTGAGAACTGGGCAACAAATGGTAGTTAGTCCAATGTGGTGGTTACATTCACGGTAAGGGAGAGCTAGCCAGCTACCTCATCCCATAAAGAACTGAGAATTGAAGGCTGCATTTTCTACAGCCAATAATAACTCTAATTTAATCACTTGTTCCATGGCAATTACAAAATTAAGTAATTAAGCAATTATAAATCACTGCTCAAATTCATATTTAATGAAAATTGATATTTAGATTTTCTATAAATCCTTCAGACAGTAACATCATGCAGTAAACATTTAACAACCCTGAATTTTTATATTATTAATAACCCAACCTGTCAACAAATTTGTTTACAGCTATAAACTGATATATTTCTTTTAAATCGTCAACAACCTTATTTACTAAGAGATTAATTTATAAATAATAAACCCATATACGAACACTAGTTTATTGTCATAAGTCGATGGTAACGGTAGTTTATGGTAAAATAAATTATGTTAATGCACAAACCGATACACGAACACTAATTTATAACCATTAATCGATAATAATTTTTTTTTGTAAACAAGCGATTTAGCAGGCAGTGACTGCATTCTCTCCCGTACGACATAGTGAAACGCGGCGTGTCCCCTCCTGCAGAGTTTCACTGGCGAGATATAGAGAGAGAGAGACAGTGGAAAATCGCTTTCTGATTGGACATTCGCCCTGTTGCTGACATAATTGATTTATGTGGCCTTTAACAATTCGAAATTGGTCAGGCCGCACCTTTGTTTCGGTGGGCACCGCCGGGTGTTTTTACAATAAGGGAATGTCAGCCGGTTTAATAAAAAAAAAGTAAAAAATAAGTAGAAAAAGCGCCAAAGTTTCGGCGCAAATGAGTTTTCTGGGTACAGTTTATAGTCAAGGACACTGAAAATAGATTCATCTTTCGGTGGTCTCGGTATAATGCCGTATGAGCCGCGGCCCATGAAACTCTCAACCGGCAGTGGTGGCCTGTGTGGTTGCGTTGCCAGAAGCACGAACATGGCTAACTTTTAACTCTTAGTAAGATAAAACTACTGAGGGTTAGAGGCTGCAATTTGGCATGTTTGATGATTGGGGTGGATGCCGTGATCAACATACCAACTTGCAGGCTTTAGCCTCAGTAGTTTTTAAAAGGGCGCACAGAAAAAGTGCGGGCAGAATAAAGTACGGATGGACAGACAAGGCCGGCACAATAGTTTTCTTTTACTGAAAACTAAAAGAAGGAATATCTGAATTGCCGTTTATGGTGTGAGAATTTGGCTGTCTTCAGAGGATCGATGGTTGTGGCTGCCCTCTTCCATACTAGGGATAAAATTGCAGTTTTGATGTAGTAACTCAAACTTTGAACCACGCTATCACATGTTTTATGTATATATATATATATATATATATATATATATATATATATATATATATATATATATATATATATATATATATACATTACATACATTAATATCGCATATATATATATATATATATATATATATATATATATATATATATATATATATATATATATATATATGTGTGTGTGTGTGTGTGTGTGTGTGTGTGTGTGCTATGTAATACGTAACTGCTACATTTAAACAAAGGCACCTCATGAATAACAAATGAATGAGTATGAAGACATTGCAATTTCAATCCCAGGATTTACCTTAAATATTAAGTTGATTAATTTGACGAAGAATTGCGCCGTGTTTTCAAAATTTAAAAGAATAAAACCTTTCGTTTATTTTCACGTACCGGAAATTTGAGCATTTTAGATATTTACGTCAAATATTACTTCCATCATATTTCCAGGTAATACTACGTACTATGCACGAATATTTTTCAGATTTAAGAAAAATGAATATATTATAAGAGCATGGAATATTTATGAAATTTAGGCTGAGAAAAAAATACCTCTGTATAATTAATAATGATGAAGCTTTTTTCTGCTACGAAATTAATGTTCACGAAATTAAAAACATTATTATATGTTATTTTCAGGTGGAATTTAGAAAGAAGGAAGTCAAATCATTTCTATAATAAAAGTCTGGATCTGATCAGTCTCTAAATGTCAATGGACTTCGTTCGACAAAACATCATCAAAATAAAAGCAGAGAAAAATAATTATGTTGGATTTTGCACAATAAGTAGCGCTTTTTAGATGATAAACTTTATTGAATCCGAATAATGTTATGTGCTCAAAAAATACTTATTTATTTGGTGAAAAGCTATGGGTAAATCACGGAAGACAAAACCCATTTTTGTTTTTTCCGCTGGATGTTTAAAAATAAAGTTTAAAGATAAACCTCCATTTGGAAGAAAACACCAAACCCACACCAAACCTAAACTGGTCAAAATTACATTCTCACGCATGGCTTCCAAACTAACCAGTACTGATAAGAAACAATAAACCCCACCCCCAGGGTTCAAAAGAAGATTTGAAGTTACTGGCGGTTCTCGTCGAATGGGGAAAAGTCGAGCCTAAATCCACTCCTGACAGCAGCATTCAATATCAGACGGGGTACGAAAGCCCACCACATACATAAGTGGATGTTTGGATATCGATTTCATATATGTTTAATTGTACGGATGAATTCCAGCCTACCAGTTGATGGGGTTATTCGTTCTTAAATGTAAGGAGTCTAAAAATTTATATAAGGTATAAGTTCAGGTGTTGATTGAGGGCTTATACACCAGTAAATATGGAGGAAATTATGAATAGTTGATTCATTACTGTGTAATTGTTCCCTGTTATGTTCTCTATTAGAGTTATGGAGGGTGGCCAACTGAATTATGTTAAAGCACAGGTCTGAGGGTAATTCAATTAAAAGAAGAAGGTTTCCAGCCAACCCAACAACAATCTTTCGAATGGATGGGTGCTCTTTCTCATGAACATTACAGCCTCACTCCAATGAATGCGTTAGTCTGGTTTTGTAGTTTGTTTATGTTATATGTAGGAAAATAAACGAGCATTATATTTCACTATGAACCTACATTACCCATCTCCAAAGGGGGATTGATAATGTATTTATATCTCTTGGTACTAACCACAACGTAATTGAATATTAGGCACCTAATAAAATCTCTACAAAGCAACTCTTCGCATCGAATGCACCTATGGAGAGAGAGAGAGAGAGAGAGAGAGAGAGAGAGAGAGAGAGAGAGAGAAAGAAAGAGAGAGAGAGAATGGACCGAATCTTTAAAATCTAAAATTGTCAAGGTATTTTGCTTCACTGTTACCATTGTTGACAGAAAAAAGACACAATTTGCGAAAGAATTTCAATCTCTATTCAAATAGTGCTGAACGGAGGTGAATATTCAGAGGGCAGAAGTAAATCTTCTGTGTGAATGCGTTCCGAGTTATTCCTCCTTATTCCTGTTTAAGAAGGATGTCACTCTTTAATTTCATCCTGAAAGTGTTTATATATATATATATATATATATATATATATATATATATATATATATATATATATATATATATATATATAGAATTACAAGAGAGTTTAACTTTTCCATCAATCTGTATATGTACCAATAAATTATTCTTCTATCTATTCTGAAATTATTCTGTCTACATACATTCTGTGAAACACACACGCGCACGCACACGCACACACACACATACATACACACACACACACACACACACACACACACATATATATATATATATATATATATATATATATATATATATATATACATATATTGTTTTATATCAAAGTAAATCAGATATATGACTTATACTAACACATGTGTAAAAAAAAGAGGTAGAGGTTATTTTAAAAAAATACGTCCAAATTAAGAAATTCTTGCACGTATTTCCTACATGTTTTGAAAAGAAATGTTTTGCACTATTAATTTAAAACACTCTTGAGCAACTGAACACATCAGATGATAACATCTTTATAACCAGGTTAATAAATAAAGGTAAAATGGATAAAAGGAAAATCATAATAAATAAGCATGGACTTCATTAAACTTAAGATTTTCAAACATAAAAACAATATGGTGAACGCTGAAGATCCATGGAGACGCCGACGTTATTCACATGTTAGGAAGATTTAGTTTATGATCAGATACGATACGAGCGCATTCTCCCCCCTTCTCTCTCTCTCTCTCTCTCTCTCTCTCGTATTGAAACAACGCGTTTTCAACAGGAAATTCGGAGAAATTACCTCGAGCCTTAATGTTTAACTGGGCAAAACTGTTATCGACAAGAACTAAAGATACGGAGTTTGTACGTGTGCCTTACGTCAAGCCTGATTATAATTCTTTCATGCTATGGTAACTCTGTGTGTGTGTGTGGGGAATTATGAATGGTTACTATTCATATGTTTGATCATTTGAAATTTGTGAATTCTTCATAATGACACGCTCTCTCTCTCGAATTAAGATGGTCACCATTCATATGTTTAACTTTTATTTATTTAGTTATTCAAAACTGGACACGTTAACTGATGAATATTATATTTCTCTGTTCTTATCTTAAATAACTTTATAAACTTTCAAAGCATATTCAATTTTTCGACGCGGCGTGTTTCATAATTATACCATTATAAGTTCAATATATTAGCATTAACATAATTAGTTTTGTGTTATCATAAGTTGTAGAATTAAAATAAGTACTTAAATCTCCTATGACGTATGAATTACTTACGGAGAAATGAGCTCAGGATTTAGACCGTTCTCATAAATTAATTCGTTGATTGAGCTGATTTTTACCGAAAGTATTCGCAGGATTTAATAAAATTCAA
The DNA here is from genome assembly GCF_040412425.1 of Macrobrachium rosenbergii. Taxonomy (NCBI): domain Eukaryota; kingdom Metazoa; phylum Arthropoda; class Malacostraca; order Decapoda; family Palaemonidae; genus Macrobrachium; species Macrobrachium rosenbergii. Next base: position 15,286,594 of record NC_089771.1, on the reverse strand, counting down.
TTATTTCCATATGGATTTTTCGTACTCTGCCCCTATTGCAGACGCACCATCACTGAGATATAAAGATGTACCGTGTACCTCAGCCAAATATTTATCACATCAAAATCTTAGGAATCTTTAAAAATCTTAACACCAAATTCCTTAAATCTTATGTACAACCTCTGGTACATGGCTTATACTATATTGGCATCTTATAAAATTGGTAGTGTTAGTGTGTGTGTGTGTATGTCTGTATGTATGTATATATATATATACACACATATATATGTATTAGAGCATTATATATATATATATGTTATATATATATATATATATATATATATATATATATATATATATATATATATATATATATTATAAGAAGGCACTAAGGCAGACAGCTTGGTACATGGTTTTCCTTATTCACTTTGCCTACGTTGCTCTAGACTCTTGTTTCATCCTCAAGGCTAAAAATACAAAGCAAAAATATAGAAATACAGCAAGAAATGTTAGTATGTATAATGAGTATACAAACAAATTATGATAAAGCAAAACACCAATACAAAAGGTAATCCTAAAATAAAATTGTTCAAAAAAGAGAAAGACTCAGGAATGCTTCAATTGATCAGACCTTATTCCTCAGTTCAGCTGCTATATACAGGGGCGTGGAGAGGAATAATTGTTCAAAGAGGAACAAGCTTGATCGATAACAATTCAAGAAGAGGGAAATGGTGTTCGTGTTGGTTAGTTAGTATATATTAAAATCATTATAGTCTATTTTACTTTTGCATATTTTATATAATTTCTAATATTTATGTTTCGGGATTGGGCAACTTGCACCCAGTACGAAAGCCAACGCATTATATAATGGTCACAGCTGCTGACTTTAAGCAGTCGGCGTGTGTCCCCACGTATGTCTGACAATGGCATTACAGCAAGTAAATAAGTAAACAACACCGGACTGTATTAAAGGGGCAAGTGTTTTTTCTTGTGATGAAACATACCACCAATAGTTCTTGGTTCTTTAAATATGAGCCTCATGTCAACTGCAGAAAAATAAAGCATTACAACTTTTTAGGTTGATAGAAAGAGCTGTCATGTGTGAATTGGAAAACTTATATAGTATGTTAATTCATGTGCCAAGGGTGTATTAGCAGGGAGGGTAAAGGACTTATCCAATGTTTTTAACATATTTTAAAAATAAATTGATGATAGTAACTTTATTTAAAATAATCATAGAGAAAACCTACCTTTGTGAAAAGATTCCAACTGATGTAAGTGTGATTGTCTCTGTGGAAGAGAGTGATAGGGAATTCAATTTAAAAATATAAAACATGAACTGTAAAAATTCTGTCCCAGACCTGTAAAGGTTTTCTATGAAACACACCAGTGTGGAATCTACTGTCATCACGGATGACGATGGTGTCTAAAAAGGATAATTGGTTATTATTTTCTAATTCATAAGTAAATTTAATGTTATTATGTAGTGAATTAGCATGTTATAAAACTGCTCACAGTGGTGACGGTCTTTGAAAACGACAAAAGTGTCGTCAACATAACGGTGATAAACTAAAGGTTTAAACACAGATCTGACAGCTGTCCAACCGCTCTCTCGAATTTGTCCATAAAATGCAGCTTAATATATACACTTATATATATATATATATATATATATATATATATATATATATATATATATGTATATATATATATGTTTGTGTAAGGCTGTTTGATATATATATATATATTATATATATATATATATATATAGTATATATATATATATATATATGAATATACATACATATACATGTATATTCCACGCTGTCTACACAATCCTAACACCAGCACCTTTATACAAACACTCTACCTTATCCAAACAATTCTAACACCAAATCCTGGCACGGGTCACATGCTGTCGATTGGAATTCTAATTTAGCGTAGCCAGCAATGGCCATTCGGAGCAGGAATGGGTTTTTATCCGCATATAATACTGTGGATTAAATTCGTGCAGATGAATAACAAGCAATCTCATAACTGAAATCGGCTGATCCTGCAAAATCTCCCTTCAAACATTCACATTTTTTTATTTACATTTTTTTAATTTACGTTTTTTATTTACTAATCACAGCTTTGCTACAAAAAATGGAAATTTCAAATTGGCGTGTGTTTTCCAAATGTCTGAACACTCGTCCTCAATATATTTTTTTGTCGGGGTGGAGAAAGTGATATATGAGAATATAAAATTCAGGTTTATTTGAAAAACAAAAACCTAGGTTCATTATTGATTTACTGTGATAAATAATTTTACATGTAAAAGATATAATAAACATAAATTTATTCACGCAATTTCTGAAACTATAACTCTTGATCAAAATCGCACTGGAAGATCATTCAAAATTAAAATGACTTCGTAACTTTTTATTTTGGTACACCGACAGTGAATCTCTTTAGTCACCATCATTTCAATGGCTCTAAAAAATTTAGCAACTTACCAAAAAATCCACAATAAATTAAAATTTGTCTGTTTTTGTGAAATGTGATGAAAGCCAGAATATGATTGAAGTTATTATTAGAATTATTACCTGACTTGAGTACAATTCGCATGCGGGCGTCCAAAGAAGTTTAGATTCTAGAAATTGCTGACTTTCCTAATAATACACTTTTCCATTTTTCATTCTAGTACAAGTTATAAGATACGACACCGGACACAGCATAATATATCAGTCAAATCAATCATTCGTGTATATATATCGATTTGAATTCTCTATCTCTCTCTTTCTTTTACAGACATACTTACTCCATCATACACTTTTCTCTCAAGTTCCTTGTCTGTCTGTTTCTCATAATAAATCATCAACACACTGAGGGCGTCCTCTCTCTCTCTCTCTCTCTCTCTCTCTCTCTCTCTCTCTTTTATAGACAAACTTCATTCCATCATATAATTTTTCTTTCAATTTTTGTCTATCTGCCTGTCTCCATACAAGCCTCAAAGCAACACATTCATAGGTCTTCTCTCTCTCTCTCTCTCTCTCTCTCTCTCTCTTGGCACTTGGGTAACAAACGAAACGACACGCCATTTTTATTCTCTTGATGTAAGGAGTTTGAAGTCTTAATGGAGAAATCCTCAAAAAAATAAATAAACAAATAAAAAATTAACTACAAGAAAAACGGAGGTACTTTCCCTCTAACTGGCAAACATGAACTTTCGTATTAGAAAGGGATAATTTTTATCAGGTACTTTCTTCTGGGAAGTCTCGCTCGGAGAAAGGAAAAGGAAGTGAATATAAGTAAAAAAAAGTATTAAAAAAGGTACAGAAAGAAAAGAAAATAATAGAAAGGTATCGTCTTTATCAAGTACTTTCTTCTGGGATGTCTCGCTCGGAGAAAGGAAAAGAAAGTGAATATAAAAAACAAGAAGGTGGCAGAGAAAGGGAAAATGATACAAGCAGTATCATCTTTATCAGGTACCTTCTTCTGGGAAATCTCTCTCAAAGAAAGTAAGAGAAAGTGAATACATATGAAAAATATTAAATAAGGCAGTGAACGAGAAAAAAATATTAGAAAGGGATCAGCTATATCAGGCACTTTCTTCTGAAGATTCTCGCTTGGAGAAAGGGGGAGAAAGTAAATAGAGAAAAAAATATGAAAGAAAAAAAGCCAGACTCACTCGGAGAAAGACAAAATCAAGCAAATATAAAAGAATATGAAAAAGACAGAAAAAAAATATGAAAAAAATAATACACAAGGAAGGCGGTCCTCGTTTGCGAAGAGGCACATCCAGACGGTCCTAAATTGACGAAAATGGGCTCCTGATAAACACGAAAATAAACTGCCTCAGACGGGCGAGGTCGTCACTTCAACGGGAATGGTTCACTCCGGGCGTTTTCAGGGGACTGTAAATCTGTGGCATATGATGATCACCTAAATACTCAATAAATGGTTTGATTTTCGTTTCATATATTTTTATATTTTATATATTTCTTATAGATTTATCTGTTTGTTTTTAGTTTTATGAGTTAATTTAATATTTATGTTTGCTTTTCTCAAATTTTATCTAGAATATGTATCTATTAATTAAAACTTTAATTTAGAACATACATATATTTAATTTGAATTTAATGGAAAATATATAATTTTGACATATAATGTGTGTATATATATATATATATATATATATATATATATATATATATATATATATATATATATATATATATATATATATATATATATATATATATATATATATGTGTATATCTTAATAAAAATTTAATTCATAAAACATTCCTGTTTAATAAAAATTTCAATGAGAACACATACTTATTTAATTAGAAGTTAAATTTAGAACAATATCTACTCAATTAAAATTTCAATTAGAATTCATATCTATTTAGTTAAATTTAATTTAGAATTCTTGTCAATTCAATTGAAATTTAATTCAGAACAAATATATATTTAATATAAAGGAGTTCATGAAATACTCTATAGGAATTTTTATTATATACTGTCATATATATATATATATATATATATATATATATATATATATATATATATATATATATATATATATATATATATATATATATATATATATATACAGACACTTCCTCTATAAAACTCAGTAAATTTCTTGATGTCTATTGATCTGAGACCCAAGAGTGCTTGAGTTTCTCTCTCTCTCTCTCTCTCTCTCTCCCTTAAGTCACGGGACCACCACCTACCTCCTCAGCCACCACAACTGCCTATCGTAAACCATCTGCCCCTGGCACCCCCTCGAATGAGACGCCATTAATTTCTTCTGGGACCCTTAAACCCTTACCTCCGTTGACCACCCCCTGACCTGACCCCAATACCACCCAGGGACCCAGGGCTTGCCTTCTTCACAAATGTCATCTATAAACCTCAGTGCCCTCTTTCATCATGGCGCGAATGCTCACCTTACAGATTCGGTTGTGGGGTCTGGTCTTATTAACGTTTTATTTCCGGTTTTTTGTTCTAGGTTCGTGGGTTTATTACTTCATGCATAGAGATACACACATACACACACATGTTTATATATATATATATATATATATATATATATATATATATATATATATATATATATATATATATATATATTTATTTATTTATTTATATATACAGTATACACACACACATATTATATATTATATATATATAATATATATACACAGTATATATATATATATATATATATATATATATATATATATATATATATATATATATATTTTTTATACACATGTTGCAAATATGTGTATACACACATATATGTGTGCACGCGCGTGTGTGTGTATGTATGTGTGTGACTTTATATTGAGAATAACTTACACTCTTAGAGAATTATATTCAATAAATTCTTCACCCGGGCAGGATTTGAACCAATGCCTAGTTTGTGTATTCCACAAAGATGGCGGTGACTTATCCATTCAGCCATCATTCTTGGCGGTTGAATGGATACATCACTGTCCTCTGTATCAAGTCTAACAAAAAAACAGGTTCGAATCCAGTCCAGGGTAAATGAACATACTATATAATTATATAATCGTTCTGGGCGTAAGTTATTCTCAAAGTAAAGTGAATTCGATAATAAGGGGCGGCTTTTGCTTAATATTTGAGAGAATACAACATCAAAATTTATTTCTGATTATTTTGATACAAAGTAAATTATTTTTCAGAGGTGGAAAGTAATGCATTAACCAAGAATTGAGATGATAAACCTGCAGCTGAATTTTTATCGAAATCTGTTGTCCTAGTGAAGCCCTTAACCGAAAAAAAGAGACTCACACCAGTCACATAGTCATAGTTACAAAACACAATTCATGAATATTTCAGTACAACCTAAATTATTTTTCTGAAACAGAAAGGAAAGCGAAAATAAAGAATTAAGATGACAATTCTTGAAATAATATTTAAAATAATCTATCGTCCTTATGTAGCACAGACCCGGAAAGCAACAGAATGGACACGGAAAAAGTATCATAAAGGTCAACGTGTTGTAAGAATCAAGGAAAGGAAAATGAAAATTCTGAACCTAAGAAATAATTCATCATAAAAACATTTCCGTCCCTGATTTTCCGTCACCAAGTGTTTACAAACCCTCTAAAATGTCGTCTCGTATTTTTCTACGTCACAGGAGTCGTCCACGAGGCACTAAATAACCCAGACCTTTCTTCTTCTTCTTCTTAGCATCGACGTGTAAAAAAAATTATAAAAAAGGCAAGTTGGTCTCAAGTATCTCTCTCTCTGTTGACGTTCCCTGCTGCGCCCAGTGATAAGAAAATGCAGCTAGGGATCCCAGTCCAGGAGAAGGCCCATTATGATATGCTGATGTTGTTGGCATTCAGAGAATAAAGCTTTTTGTGTCAACAACAGGAGGATTTGCAGTCGGAACTTCGAATGGAAGTATATTTACAAACCATGGGGAGATTTTTTCCTCTCTCGAACTTTCGACGGAAATATATCGGCACGCAGTGGAAGATTTTCCTGTCGTAACTTTAGGGATTTTCTCTTAAAACTCTGTGGGAATTGTATCAGTAAATCATGGAAGATTCTTTTTTTTTGGGGGGGGGTATAATTTTAAAGACGGGAAATGTGAAGAACAGACGATTGTATCTGGGGAATGTACAGAAAGAGCCACTTTGCAAAACTAATCTTGATATTATTGTTCAAATAATGACCTAACAGCGGTTTCAAACATGAAGCTATATGATTTAAAGGCACTGTTTAAATTTCCAATTTCTTATAAACAAAGTATTTATTTCTTAATAATTCCTTCTCTCAATCACAGCTAAATATGTCTCCCACTGACTGCAAACAAGCTCTCAGTATACAACTTATTAAAATGCAATTACTCAACAAAAGCTTCTTTAACGTGATCAACATACCTGAAATTAACCTGTGTTTTACGAATCCTAAATATGGAATCTTATATACGTAATCCTAATTAGCCCTCATTATCTTAGCTGAGGATTCACATTTATGTAAATGAATTCGAATATGAAACAGGCAATAAAGTAACAAAGAATGCAATTTCCCAGTGGAGTAAGCAACCACTTATTTTCAGATTTGCAAGTCCTTTCAGTTTTCAAAAGGGCAATTTTTCAATTCTCTAAGTTATTATCTAATCAAATGTTTAATTTGTCAATGTCTATGACCACAGTTCTTTAAATACGGGATCCTACGCTTAACTGTCTGCTAATTGAATAGATTATGATTTCTACCTCCTGTACACTTCAGGGGTTGTACAGTTAATTCTCTAACTGTTCAGGAATTTCCATATACACTTTTCGTCCTCACCACTCAAGGAACTGCTGATTTAATTTATTTTCTCCACTACCCATACTTGTTATGGAGATAGGTATCACATTTGGAATTACTAAGTCCAATTTAGTGTTCCTTTTGTAATTAATAAATCCGTTACCAATCTGCTCATGGGGATAGGTATGATATTTAAAATTCCTAAGGTATTATTTATTTAAGGAATAGACACACACTTCCCAAGTTCTTTAAGAGACTATAATTATTTCTATCTAATTTCAATTACTATTCTCCTGTTAAAATCAGACTAAGAGGATCCATCAAGCCATTCAATAATAATAATTCGTATAATTTAACATCCACGGCTTTATGATTATTTATTGTAAAGGATAATCAACAGCTGTTTCTGCAGAATTACTTCGTTGTTTCTTAATAAATCACTCCACGTGGACCAAAGGTAAACTCGCGGTATCGAAAATTATAGGACTAAGAACTTTTGGCCTAAAATCACAATCGTACCGTGTTACCAATTCATATCTTTTATTGAAGAGCAATGCCCCAAAACAAGAATGAGGATAAAACGAATGCCGGCTGACAGAAGAGAAAATGAAAATACCAAGAAACTGTGTCCCGCGATTCATAGTTAATATACCCCCTGAAACCACAATGAACCACACTTGAATTAGAGCCTTTAATAAGATTTCTCAAGCCTTCGTACGGATTCTTCATTGAATGTTTGTGTGTTGCAGGGATTGCACAGCTCTGGCCTCTCTCTCTCTCTCTCTCTCTCTCTCTCTCTCTCTCTCTCTCGCTCTCTCTCTCTCTCTCTCTCTCTCTCTCTCTGTCAAGATATGCATTGCACAACGGGAAATTTGCAATATATCCCTGGGCCTTTCTCTGTCACATGAATATACAGGATTTGTGAATAGGCACTGCTTTTATGGGGGGAACCCAATCTGAGTGTTAGCTTGGACTAGGCACTGAACAATGAAATGTGTAAAATGAAAATGACAGAAGATTGAAGCGATGTACACACACACACACACACACACACACACACACACACACACACATATATATATATATATATATATATATATATATACACACATACATATACATACATATATACATATTATATATATATATATATATATATATATATATATATGTATATAATATATATACTGTATATACACATACATAGTTCCATAAATCAATGAACCATTGTATATGTACATGCCATGTATTTCCCATAAATTTATCTTCCATACAGCATAATGAAAACATTTAAATGCATTCCTGCACGTTCCCCTGCCCAGTCAAATAACACACAAAAAATACTGGGAAATAGAATACAGTTGTGTGAAAAACGTATTAAAAGACTACGAAATAATTTACGAACAATATTGCAAAAAGCTTATCTATTTGAACCCCATACATAAATTTAACCGTGGCATAGCACATATAACCATTTATATATATTGTGTTGTTGCCATGTCCCTCCAGCCCTCAGTAGTATGTTTGCAATACTGCAGCCGCTAGATGTGTGGTTGAGAGAGAGAGAGAGAGAGAGAGAGAGAGAGAGAGAGAGAGAGAGAGAGAGAGAGAGAGAGAGAGAAAGAGGATAGAAATGTTACAATATCTTATACTCAAAGTCTGAATTATTGTTCAACAATGCAAAGTTTCCAGAGAGAAAGAAAGAGAGAGAACAGCGTAGACACTTAAAATTTAAACACCGAATTCAAAATCTGAATTCTCCAACATCGAGAGAGAGAGAGAGAGAGAGAGAGAGAGAGAGAGAGAGAGAAAAAGAGAGAGAGAGAGAGAGAATCATTAAGAAAAAAACAGGCATTTTACATTCAAAGTCTGCATTCTCCAACAAGGCAAGATTTCCACCGAGAGGAGCTCGAAGTCATCCCTGGCCTGGTGTGGATGGATGTACGCACCCACTCCTTTACCTTTGCTTCCCATCTCTCGTGTATCTTCAGGCAACAGCGATAATAGCTCGGTCTTATTATGTATAGCAGCCGGGGTTACTTCAAACCCCCTCAATCCCCCTCCCCTAAACCCCAACTCCAAACCCCAGGCTCAGGAAACCATCAACAACAGATAAGGTCGCTTGTCGAGCGAGGGCGAAGGAAATTGTGCGATCCTTACGTTCAGGATAACGTTTGGTAGATATTCTGTGACTGCAGGGATAAATTTAACATGCAGGCTGTATCCTCAGGTATCGTATAGTTATAAAGATGCCTGTCAATTTCATAACATATCCTACGATTGCAAGACAGCATTCAATATTTAGGGGACATCCTATTATTGTATGGAATCCTTTTACTTTCGTAAGATATCACATGATTGTAAGAGAGCATTCAACATTTAGGATGTATCCTATGATTTTAAGGATGCCGTTGATTTTGGAAAGATATACTATGATTGCAAGATAGTATAGTATTCAGCACAGGATGCAAGGACACCCTTAACATTTAGGAATATCCTATGTTTGCCAGGATGTGTTCAATATTTAGGAGGTATTCTAAATAAATGTTGAACGCCTTCGCAAAGGAGTCTTGGCTCTAACAACAGAGGAACATCCAAAATGCACCCGTAGGGATACGTTTTAGATCTCTAGTGACTTCAGGAACATTTCTAAAGCACTTGCAAAGGTTTCTCCACCCTCCTAATTACGAAACATCCGTAAATATGTATCTTGAGAGACATCCTATGACTGCAGGAACGCTTCTAACGTCTTCCTAAACTGTCCTTCGGGACATACGAGAAAAATCCCAACATTCTTCCCTGCTCTCGAGGTCTGGTTCTTTACATACTAAACGTGGATCTCACGGCGTCTGGAATAATTCTATTAATATTATGACCAGTAGTTTCACCAGATAGGAGACCAGGTATATATCGGGGCCACTGAGCCACTTGACAGATAACACCGCCCCAACTTCATTCAAGGCCACAAAATGGATAATCATGAAAAGGACTTTCGAGGCTTGAAAACGACATCTCAGGCAATTAATATTTCTCGAGAGAAATCTGGGGAGCTGCTAAGAGGATTATTATGCAGGCTGCACTTGGAAAGCACATCCAGACTACTAGAGGCAAGGTATGTTAAGGGCCATTATATAATCCTTGCAATATATACTACAATTTGCTGCTATTAAATAATGTTAGGCCTATTTTTTGAGGCAAAAGTTTTGACAGTGCTGAAGTGAACAAAGTGTCATGAGTATTACTCAAAGGTCCTGTCTACATTTGCAACGATAACATCACAAAAGAGTAAACGAGATTGGAAATGAGCTTCTGAATATGACTTGACAAGAGAGCAGAATCATCTGTATAAACGTTAGTGTAGCAAATGGGGATTTCGATGAAGTGGTTAATGGCATGAATGGAGAAAGTACCCCAAAAAGAATCCTGAATTGCATGTCACAGACAGAAGAGATATAATTTCAATAGCAATTAAAGAACTAAATTGGCATAATGAACCTAATACGAGTCTCTAACGAGAATCAGTGAAGTCTAAACAGGTGCTTCCTTTCAAAAGTCACGAATAATGATGAAAGGTTCGACAAAGTCTACAAAAGAGTATGGACATATAAATAAAATAGGAGAGACTGACTCTCACAGAAAATGTGGTGAAATTTCAAGAATTTTCTAATGAACTTCGAATAAAGCTACACGGATGTAAGCAAAGAGCCCATTGGACAACAGAGGTAGAAGATACAGCTATCACCCTTTTGTTGCACGGGTTGTAAATATTGAGGATAATTACTAGTATTTACGCAAAGGTTGACAAAATGGCACAGCAATAAAATCACATAAAGCAAGTCAATTTGGGACAATTGGGACAAATCAAGGGGGGAATGCCAATAGGGACACAAGTCATTTTAGTACCCAGACGTCAGAGGTTGAACCATAGCTTAATTAAAACACTGG
>NC_089771.1:15267883-15270383 GCF_040412425.1 Macrobrachium rosenbergii | reverse complement strand
TTCATTTTACCTTTGGAATCCTTTTTTCAACTCATCGTGTTTGATGAACAGTCAATCTTCAAGTCCAGAAGGGGCATAGTAATCAAGACAGTTTAATAATGCCTGGTATCCTGAATCTAGCTTTAATAGAAGAGGCTGCGAATATCCCAGTGTTGCCTATATCAGATTTGTAGACTATTTTATATGCAGGGTGGAGAGATGTATGAGAATACCCACCCTTTTGCCCCTCACAGTGCCAGCCAGTCATCATCCAATAGCAGGCCAGTCTCTTCTTCCATTCACCTGGTTGGGGCTGGATCTGAGGCTAAGGTACGGTTATGCTATCATGAAACTGGCTCAGGTAAAGAGATTAATGAGATTTGTTTATCAAACAATTTTTTAAATTAATGAACTGGATTTGGGCAACAGTCTCTTCTGACATTTATTTCAGGCAAAGCAGTTCCTGAAGTATATGGGAGCATTTGTTTATCAGAAGAATTTTCTAAATTAATGAAGGATTTGGGCAGGTAATCTTCTCCTGACATTTATTTCAGGCAAAGAAATTGGGAGCATTTGTTTATATAAAATTTTTCTAAATTAATGGTTGGGCAACGTAATCTTCTCCTGACATTTATTTCAGGTAAAGAAATGGGGAGCATTTGTTTATAAGAAGGAATTTTCTAAATTTATGAAAAGGATTTGGGCAAAGTAATCTTCTCCTGACATTTATTTCAGGCAAAGAATGGATAGCATTTGTTTTATAAGATAATTTTCTAAAACATTAATGAAACAATTGAGATTTGAGCAACGTAATCTTCTCTGACATTTATTTCAGGCAAAAGAAATTGGGAGCATTGTTTATCAGAAGAATTTTCCTAAATTAATGAAGGGATTTAAAACGTAATCTTCTCCTGACATTATTTCAGGCAAAGAAATCTCTCTCATTTGTTTATAAGAAAATTTTTCTAAATTAATCCTCCCATTTGGGCAACGTAATCTTCTCTGACATTTATTTCCATTTAAAGAAGTTGGAATCATTTGTTTATAAGAAGATTTTTGATAAATTTATGAAGGATTTGGGCAAAGTAATCTTCTCCTGACATTTATTTCAGGCAAAACTGAGGAGCATTTGTTTATAAATGAGGAATTTTCTAAATTAATGAAGGATTTGGGCAAATACGTAATCTTCTGCTGACATTTATTTCAGGCAAATCATCCAATTGGGAGCATTTGCTTATCAGAAGAATTTTCCTAAATTAATGGAAGGGATTTGGGCAACGTAATCTTTTTCTGACATTTTATTTCAGGCAAAGAAATTAGAACATTTGTTTATCTGAAAAATTTTTCTAAATTAATGAAGGATTTGGGCAACATAATCTTCTCCTGACATTTATTTCAGGTAAAGAAATTGGGAGCATTTGTTTATCAGAAGAATTTTTCTAAATTAATGAAGGATTTGGGCAACATAATCTTCTCCTGACATTTATTTCAGGCAAAGAAATTGGGAGCATTTGTTTATAAGAGGAATTTTTCTAAAATAATGAAGGATTTGGGCAACGTAATCTTTTCCTGACATTTATTTCAGGCAAAGAAATTGGGAAAGCATTTGTTTATAAGAAAAATTTTCTAAATTTATGAAGGATTTAGGCAAAGTAATCTTCTCCTGACATTTATTTCAGGCAAAAATTAGGAGCATTTGTTTTATAAGAAGAATTTTCTAAATTAATGAAGGATTTGGGCAACGTAATCTTCTGCTGACATTTATTTCAGGCAAAGAAATTGGGAGCATTTGTATCAGAAGAATTTTTCTAAATTAATGAAGGATTTGGCAACGTAATCTTTTCCTGACATTTATTTCAGGCAAAGAAATTAGGGACATTTGTTTATCAGAAGAATTTTTCTAAATTAATGAAGGATTTGGGCAACGTTATCTTCTCCTGACATTTATTTCAGGTAAAGAAATTAGGACATTTGTTTATCAGAAGAATTTTCTAAATTAATGAAGGATTTGGGCAACGTCAATCTTCTCTGACATTTATTTCAGGCAAAGAAATTGGGAGCATTTGTTTATAAGAGGAATTTTTCTAAATTAATGAAGGATTTGGGCAACGTAATCTTCTCCTGACATTTATTTTATTTCAGGCAAAGAAATTGGGAGCATTTGTTTATAAGAGGAATTTTTCTAAATTAATGAAGGATTTGGGCAACGTAATCTTCTCCTGACATTTATTTCAGGCAAAGAAATTGGGAGCATTTGTTTATAAGAAGAATTTTTCTAAATTAATGAAGGATTTGGGCAACGTAATCTTCTCCTGACATTTATTTCAGGTAAAGAAATTGGGAGCATTTGTTTATAAGAAGAATTTTTCTAAATTTATGAAGGATTTGGGCAAAGTAATCTTCTCCTGACATTTATTTCAGGCAAAGAAATTGGGAGCATTTGTTTATAAGAGGAATTTTTCTAAATTAATGAAGGATTTGGGCAACGTAATCTTCTCCTGACATTTATTTCAGGCAAAGA
>NC_089771.1:15257883-15262883 GCF_040412425.1 Macrobrachium rosenbergii | reverse complement strand
CTTTGTGAAGAAACTCGAATTGCTACAGAAATGTATATTTAACTTAATAGGGAAAATTCAAAAGTTTTGAAAGTAAAGAATAAAAGAAGATTTTGAAATATTAAAGGAGAAACGGAATGAATGAGGTAGGGGTACTGCCATTGTAAAGCCCTGAAATCCAGAAACAGTGTGTGGGAAAGGTAGTGGTGGATGGCTGTGTATTCAAAGGAGTTGGATGCGCATTGGAAAACTTTCTGTGTAGGTGTAAGAAGTTATCTATGCTGTGAAAGTATTCATCACTGATTCAACAGTTTAAATGTGAACGATTATTGTCTTTTGTTTCTCTGATACTACCCGCGGCTGAATACTAAAAATAAGTATGTATGTATATGTATGTATATATATATATATATATATATATATATATATATATATATATATATATATAATTTATATATATACACTTCTGCATTTCATTAGTCTGTTCTGAGTGATACTTACAATACATATATTTATCTTCTTTGATAATGAAGTGATAAACTACGAAAAGATATAATTTGAATAAAAGATAAAAAATATAATTTTATAATAAAAAGTTCCATTACATCATAGAAATAAAAAAACTTCACAACCACAGAAGAATAAGCAAAGAAACGAAATGCTTGAAAATGAAGCAACATAGTAGTCAGGAAGAGAAAATCTGAAGGAGAAGAGATGGAGAAGTTGGTGGTGGTGGTGGAGAGAGAAGAAGAGGAGGGGGATGTGGTGGAGAATGAGGAGGGAGAAGTGCCTGGGGGAAGGGGAGGGGGAGGAAGAGGAAGAGGGTAGGAGGTGGGAATGGTTGAGGGGGAGTGGCAGTAAAATCGATATCAGGTCAAGAAATCCATATCAACAGGGCCTTGGTAAATCCATGGCTTCTTAAATCCCAATTGACCTCATCTTCTCTCTGTTGATGGGGGTGAAGAGTCAAACATTGTTTCGCATCGTCCCCCCTCTCCCCCTTACAACACCCTTTACACACACGCACACACACACACACGCACTTTCTGCTTCTCCCCTCAAACGATATTAGGATAGGAAAATCTGCCGTTGCAGTACAGTACTATAGTATAACATACATACTTTTCAGCACCCTTTATACACACACACACACACATACATACATACACGCACACTTTCTACTTCTTTCATCAAAAGATGTTAGGCTGGGAAATTCATTAAAACTTTACAGATTTTATGTTTATACTTTTCTCTAACTGTGAAACTGCACTTGCCTGAAGGAAGAATCTTAAGTTAAGTATATGTTAACGAATAATAATCATTTCTAGTCTATAATAATTTTTACTTTGTTACAACTTGTATCATTCTTGATATATATGCATGTTTTTTTCTTCCTTGTAACATTCTTCCAGTACTCAACCCTCATCTAAGAAACCTTGAGTTTAGCCATAGTTCTATGTACACTTAATTTTTCCTTTATTCTTATAGCCTTCGGTATTTTTTCTTGATTTCCTTACATACCGGACAGAAAAGGACGGCAAACGAGAGCATTGAAGATAAATTATATGAAAGTAACTCCTGTAAAAAAAAAAAAAAAAAATAATTACATGCAACCATCACAATACAAGTCAGGAAAACAATCAATCTTTATAACTTATGATGTAGAACTCAAGAATAAAACAGAAGTCTTTGAGAGAAAACACAAGCAAGAGATCACACAGTTTTTCAACCCAGAGTATGTTCAAACTGCCTCGATGCTTAATGCATCAGACTGTGGGTTGAAAAATGATACTAAAGCAAGAACGTAATGTATTCACACCAGTTTACAAGATCACAAAGGCCGGGATAAAATAAAATGGTTGACGTTTACAGATGATAACCGTAATTTATGAGAGAAAATGATAAATTACAGAGGCTGATGGGTCAGTTTTTAAGTGTTTATGAAAGATGAGGCTCTATGTTTATGAAATACAAGACAATACAGTGGTATACACATAGTGTTACCCGTGGAAGTGAATATCTTCAAGTGCAACTGAATGTTGTATATATTGGTACCTTGTGCATACTTTCTGGGAATTCATAGTCAGCTAAAATCAATTTTACCTTACTGATTATAAGTATGTGAAAGCTGCAAGTAGATGGCAAATGTTAATGAAACCATGAAAATACAGAGGGAGATAGGTAAACCAATCAAAAAACGAAAACTATATAGAAAAAAGATATATGAATCAAAACATTTATTAAGAAGCTCCCTGGCGTTTCATAGTAGGACAAAAAAAGAATCGACTAAAGGTACATAAAAGCACACTTCAGCAGAATCATACCTACAAAAACACGACGTATCCGTTTTATGGAAGTACCTGAATCAAAAAAGGGGCAGGTAAGGCGTCGGAATACATTCTGTGCAGACTACATTCTGAAAGGACGAGAAATGAGGGGATATGAATGTATGGTGTACAAGTGTTTGCGTAGGTGAAAGAGAGGGAAGGCCATGTTTGAAGACTTAGGTCGTGTATACAGACCTAAGAGAGAGAGAGAGAGAGAGAGAGAGAGAGAGAGAGAGAGAGAGAGAGAGAGAGAGAGAGAGAGAGAGGTTATATTATGTGTTCTAGTATCAAGGTAGGAGAGAAAAGTCAAGAATGTACTGGGGATTTGGAGTGGTTGTGATGCTGGAAAGGAGGACTCTGAATAAATAAACAGCAGAAGTCCCTGGAAAATGGTAGTGAAAAGCAAGGCTTATGTACTTTTGAGTTGGGCATCTTCTATGGAAAAATGGAGGCGGTTACTAAATTTAGAATTGCCTCACAGGTCTAGGTCTCTTCCTGTCTCTTTTTATAAGATCATTGCAGATTTACGGCAGGGAACTTACTATACAAATTCATATATATATATATATATATGTATATATATATATATATATATATATATATATATATATATATATATATATATATATATATATAACTTTAAATCATTTCCTTAAGGGGTGGCTTCTGAAAGATAAACAACAAAATAGTCACTCAGTCACTGCCATATTCATACTTCTACTGCTAAACTGTGTATAAATACTGTGCAACAAACTCCCACAATATCATGTTTACACACGTAAATTAGGATGAGTCAACAGCACACCAAACCGTCCCCCCTCCCAACATACACAGCGCAATTGGCCTCTCTTGTCCACACTCTCTGACTTTGACCTGTTATTACCAAAGAACTTTAATCTATCATTTCCCTAAGCTAACTTTTTTGACCACCAATCCCTACATGTCTTGGGTTACGCCTGTGCTCGGGTAGATGTTATGTTCTGTATATTCCTTCAAGAGCTGCAGTTCAACATCCTAGCGTCTGGTAGCGCTGGCGTTGCTGTTGTCTTGTGGTTTCACAACATAAGGGAAAATGAAGTCAGATTTCAGCTGGACTTAGAGATTATACGCTGTGTTGCTGGCGATATCTCAAGACGTCCGCTATCTCAAGTCTTTGGGAAGTGGACCATCTGTGAATAGGTCTTTGTTGGCTGTGAACAACTTGAATGTGGGTTTATAGCTGTGATCGTCTACAGAATTCTGGAAAACAGAACCCTCGTTGTAGTGGTGTGTGTGTGGTGTGTGTGTGTGTGTGTGTGTGTGTGTGTGTGTGTGTGTGCTACTCTGTCATTTGACTCCCAATGAAAATGGCTGCAACGACATTCTGGACACTTCTTCCTAACTATAAGAAATCTTCATCTCATACTCTCGCTACTTCTAGAAACCTCATGGAATTATAACCCTCAAGCCCACGGCGAATTACCGAAAGTTGCTAAAATCTTGTTTGAAAAGCCTGTCTACTTCTAAAAATATCATGGAATTATAACCCTTCTGTACGAGACGATTTGCTAAAATTAGCCCAAATGTAATCCCTGGGTGACTACCTCCTAGCCTGTCTACTTCTAAAAACGTCATGAAATTCCAACTCTTCTGTACCCGACGATTTGCTAAAATCAGCCAAAACTTACCGTTAGGGTGACTACCTTCAAGCTAAATTATAATGAAAAGCCTCACGTGTTTTTTTTTTTTTTTTGCCCCCCTTTGTCGAAATGAGTTCCAAATATTGCCTGGGAGCTTCAAGCGAGGTCGAACGACTCTTTTTAGCAGGATTTTAGTCAAAATTGAACTTTTCTTTGGGCTATCAGCTATGCAACCCCCTCTGATTGGATTCTGTTTGCCGATATGAAGTGAAAAGGCTTGGTCCTCTGTTCAAAAGCCATTTCGCCCAAATTAAGTCAAATGTAGCACATTCACTTGTTTGTCGTTGGCATGATGGGAAATATATATATAGTCGTGTTTTCCCAACTGATAACAGGATATTAGATGCAGTTTTTTCCTGTTACTTTCTTTTGCTAAATTGATGAAATGATATATTATATATATATATATATATATATATATATATATATATATATATATGTATATATATATATACATATATATATATATATATATATATATATATATATATATATATATATATATGTGTGTGTGTGTGTGTTATATACATATACACACAGGCCTATATATATATATAATATATATATATATATATATATATATATATATATATATATATATATATATATATATATGTATGTATATATATATACATATATATATATATATATATATATATATATATATATATATATATATATATATATATATATATATGTATATACTGATTCTGCAGAGGAAATTCTTATGTCTATGATCAATTCCAGAATGGGTAGTTCTTCATCATCACTATTTCAAAGTGATTTTTTAGCACAATATCCTCTAATTTAAAGACATTGGCCCAAATCTTCACGCTACTTACAATCAAATAATGAAAAGGCATCCCAGTTCCAATGCTACTGATGTTACTCATTGATAGAAATGCCCAGCTAAACTACGTCGCAAATTTTCAAAATAAGACTCTAAAGAAACAAGAAACTGAATCGAGCAAGCAATAAGAGTCACCGAGAAGGGAAAATAAAAGAAAAATAAAAA
>NC_089771.1:15235383-15250383 GCF_040412425.1 Macrobrachium rosenbergii | reverse complement strand
AACGTCGCACAGGGATGCTATGAAGCCTAAGCATCCTGAGACGAAAAACAACTGTGCACCAGAGAGCAATGAAGACCCCTGTCGCCATTTACAAAAATGAAAAGGGTGAATTTAAATGGTCCTTTTTCCTCTTTAATTTTAGGGGGGTGGTGACAGATGGTTGCTATTTGGTTGCTTAATGGTCGTACAGGCAAGATGGTAACAAGTTTGTTCTTTTGTAAAGGAGTAGATTTGTAGTTGACGACAGAGGGAGAGTCTAGATGGGGGAGGGCAGAAAATTCTAAAAGTGGGAACAATAGTTCTTCAATGCAATGATATTTATGAAGATAAGGCTAAACACACAAGGAAATTGATGTTTATGAAGAGAAGGATAAACACACAAGGAAATTGATATTTATGAAGAAAAGGATAAACACACAAGGAAATTGATGTTTATGAAGACGAGGATAAACACACAAGGAAATTGATATTTATGAATAGAAGGATAAACACACGAGGAAATTGATGTTTATGAAGAGAAGGATAAACACACAAGGAAATTGATATTTATGAACAGAAGGATAAACATACAAGGAAATTGATATTTATGAAGAGAAGGATAAACACTCAAGGAAACTGATATTTATGGAGAAGGATAAACATACAAGGAAACTGATATTTATGAAGATAAGGATAAACACACAAGGAAATTAATATTTATGAAGAGAAGGATAAACACACAAGGAAATTGATATTTATGAAGAAAAGGATAAACACATAAGGAAATTGATGTTTATGAAGAGAAGGATAAACACACAAGGAAATTGATATTTATGAACAGAAGGATAAACACACGAGGAAATTGATATTTATGAATAGAAGGATAAACGCACAAGGAAATTGATATTTATGAAGAGAAGGATAAACATACAAGGAAATTGACATTTATGAAGAAAAGGATAAGCACACAAGGAAATTAGTGTTTATGAAGAGAAGGATAAACACACAAGGAAATTGATATTTATGAAGAGAAGGATAAACAAACAATGAAATTGATATTTATGAACAGAAGGATAAATGCACAAGGAAATTGATATTTATGAAGAGAAGGATAAACGCACAAGGAAATTGATATTTATGAAGAGAAGGATAAACGCACAAGGAAATTGATATTTATGAAGAGAAGGATAAACGCACAAGGAAATTGATATTTATGAAGAGAAGGATAAACACACAAGGAAATTGATATTTATGAACAGAAGTATAAACAAACAATGAAATTGATATTTATGAACAGAAGGATAAACGCACAAGGAAATTGATATTTATGAAGAGAAGGATAAACACACAAGGAAATTGATATTTATGAAGAGGATAAACAAACAATGAAATTGATATTTATGAACAGAAGGATAAACGCACAAGGAAATTGATATTTATGAAGAGAAGGATAAACACACAAGGAAATTGATATTTATGAACAGAAGGATAAATGCACAAGGAAATTGATATTTATGAAGAGAAGGATAAACGCACAAGGAAATTGATATTTATGAAGAGAAGGATAAACACACAAGGAAATTGATATTTATGAACAGAAGGATAAACATACAAGGAAATTGATATTTATGAAGAGAAGGATAAACTTACAAGGAAATTTATATTTATGAAGAGAAGGATAAACACTCAAGGAAATTGATATTTATGGAGAAGGATAAACATACAAGGAAATTGATATTTATGAATATAAGGATAAACACACAAGGAAATTAATATTTATGAGGAGAAGGATAAACACACAAAGAAATTGATATTTATGAAGAGAAGGATAAATATACAAGGAAATTGATATTTATGAAGAGAAGGATAAACACACAAGGAAATTGATATTTATCAAGAGAAGGATAAACATACAAGGAAATTGATATTTATGACGATAAGGATAAACGCACAAGGAAATTGATATTTATGGAGAGAGGGATAAACACACAAGGAAATTGATATTTATGAAGAGAAGGATAAACGCACAAGGAAATTGATATTTATGAAGAGAAGGATAAAAACACAAGGATATTGATATTTATGACGACAAGGATAAACACACAAGTAAATTGATATTTATGACGATAAGGATAAACACACAAGGAAATTGACATTTATGAAGAGAGGCATAAACACACAAGGAAATCTGATATCTATGAAGAGAAGGATAAACACACAGGGAAATTATGACTAAAAAGATCATTACACAAACAGGCGGCTTATGAAGACCTTGAAAGCTTTAAGGTCATATTCTTTGGATCTTGAATTTCAAGTCAATGGCCCCTTTGTTGGGCTTGTTCCATATAGACAGGGTTCAACTTTTGAATAATAATTAAAAACTTAAACAGATAAACTCTTAAGGGAAACAAACATTGCATGATAAAGGAAGAAGAGAACGCACAGACACGCCAACGATCCGACAAACAGAAAATAAGGCGATAAAAAGCTGCAACAGATATTGGAAGATCAAGAATGCTTTCCTCACGGATTGGCCTCCCCTGGCAGGCCTTCCTTCTGCCTCCTGTCTCGGCTTTCAAGATATGCTAAAATATCGCCACTTTTCACCATCCTATTAAATTCAAATGTCCTTTTTATCTTTTTTATTTACATTTTTGTCTCGCCTCTCTCGTTTCTAATTTCAATACCAAAGGAAGACTGGGTCATGAATATTTCTTTGATTTGTGTTTAATGCCTGTAGACAGATCTCTTGAAAGAATGATGTTTTCCCAGATTTCCTCTCCATATATAATTCTATAAATTCAACAGCTAGTTTCCCATCAGATAAAAATGCTAAACATCAGATTTTCGTGTCAAGTAATGCAGAAGATCCAAGGACAATAATTCTGCTGGTTCAATCACAATTTAATAACGCATTACATAAACCTATTCTGATCCTAAATGGCTGTAACCTGCACTTAAGAATATAAGAACCCGGGCAAACCTGTTCTGATTCTAAATGTCTAACCTGCACTTAAGAATATAAGAATATCTGGGCAAACGACCTCTGACCTAATAAATATTAATAT
Source organism: Macrobrachium rosenbergii (assembly GCF_040412425.1). NCBI lineage: Eukaryota > Metazoa > Arthropoda > Malacostraca > Decapoda > Palaemonidae > Macrobrachium > Macrobrachium rosenbergii. The sequence continues at coordinate 15,247,336 of NC_089771.1, read as the reverse complement.
TGTATTTATACTCTTTTCTCCTCATTCTAAGACACACTGAGACCTTACTAAAAAACCTTCATATCTTCCCATTTCTGCTCTTTACCTCCAACACCTTAATTCCTTCTTGGCCCCTGAGCAACCTTGCTGATGCAGCCCCCTTCAGCCCCTGTCCCTGGCTGCCAGAATTCTCATCTACCGTAGAACTTATAGAATCCGCAACTTCTATTATGTTCTCCTCGGTTTTTTTACAGGACAAGGGAGAGAGAGAGAGAGAGAGAGAGAGAGAGAGAGAGAGAGAGAGAGAGAGAGAGAGGGAGAGATGGGGGAGTGATGTGAGGGGTGGTGACGGTAGGGGAAGGGAGAGGGAGGGGAGTTCAGCCCCAATACGTTAAAAGGTCGAGTTACAGAACTTCACAAGGGGTTCTATGGTAAGTAAGGAGGTGACAAGTGCTTCTGGTATTTCCAAGACAGGCAAGGGGTAAGAGGGAGGTTTAAAGATTAAGGTTATGGAACCGTAAGAGAGAGAGAGAGAGATGAGTGGTGGTGGGGGTGGGGGAGTAAGAAAGGAACTTAAAAAGGACTTTAGGAGCAAGGGGGATTTGGGGAAGGGCCTAGGTCTAAGGGGAAAGGAGGGGAAGGGGAAAGCCATTGACGATCGTTGTAGTGACAGCATAGCAAAAGGAAGAAAAACGACGTAGAGAGAGAGAGAGAGAGAGAGAGATTGCTAATGATGGAAAAGGTAATAAGCACCTTGATAATTAAAGGGAAAAGGGTATGGGGGATCTATGGGAGAGAGAGAGAGTGGGGAGGGTACTGGTTTCTGTAGACGGTGTCTAAGAGGTGTAAAAATAAAAAGACTCCACAAAGCAGAATGAGGCCACAGCTATTACGGTTAACCGTAGAGAAATCGATTTCAGTTTGCTGCTACAAGTTCACACACTGGTGTAAAAGAAGAAGAAGAAGAAGAAGAAGAAGAAGAAGAAGAAGAAGAAGAAGAAGAAGAAGAAGAAGAAGAAGACGCGAATAAGTGAGTAATAGAAATCATAAACATCATAAAGATTGCTACCATTTCCAACAAAGCAAATTAGGTACTGACATCCCATTCATGGCTGCATCTTACTTGCTCTCTTTGGATGCAAAGTATCAAAAACATATGTTTCTAGCAAAAAAAAAAAAAAGGAAATATTCCGTATTTTCTCCCATTTGAGCCCAAATCCATCATGTAAAGTTGCAAAATTACACAAAAACATTTCTATAGCAATCATTCTTTCTCTGTGCATCTGTCTGTCTGTCAGTCAATCTCTCGCCCCTTTTATGTCCACCCTCCCACCCCGCCCTATTATGGCATGTTAAGCCATAAACTCCCCATACTTCGCCCCCTTTTAATCCTAAATCGCTCACTCGCCGGGCTCCCCCGTTCCTAAGTCGACGTCTCCATTAAATTTCTAATGGGAACCTTCGCGTCACTTCCCTAATGACTAATAGACATTTTGTCTATCACTTTGTCGACGCACTTTGGATGGCTCAGGAGCTCAAAGGACACGGGGCGTTTATGCCCTGTCGAGGGAGCTGTGGGGACAGAGTCAACCAGAGGATTCGACTTTGTTAGGTAAAGGCGTCGAAAAGTCTTTGGTCACAGGAGCTGGATTACATCATGATATCTTGGTGATTATGGAATTTTATCCTTTCATGAATATATATATGTAAGTTCTTTGTGCATAATCTGAATGTGTGTGTGTGTGTGTGTGTGTGTGTGTGTGTGTGTGTGTGAGAGAGAGAGAGAGAGAGAGAGAGAGAGAGAGAGAGAGAGCCTGTGAATGATGTACAGGACAAAGTATTTAAATACAATGATAAATTAACTACCATTAATTAATGATACAATAATTTAAATTATCTTATATATATACATATATATATATTTGTTTATATATATATTATATATTATTTATATATATTTATATGAGTATATATGTTTTTACATATAATGTATATATTATATACAAATATATATATATATATATATATATATATATATATATATATATATATATATAAATATATACGCTGTAATATCTGAATGCTTAAATAAATAATAATACACCCTGACCATCCAAGCCTATATTTCCACATCGTCCCCGGAAAAACATTTTTGCACGTAACCAGCCACATAAAGAGTGAGAGAGAGAGAGAGAGAGAGAGAGAGAGAGAGAGAGAGAGAGGAACTTGAAAGTGGTCTTTAGGACAAGGGTCTTTAAAGGTGACACTGCCATCAAAGTGTCTCTCATATTTTGGATCATAACATCACGACTTCTTTTTTTTTTTTTGGTTGGTTTTTGGCGGGACTTTAAGTTTGCGAACGATTTCACGCTCGACTTAGTCGTCGAGTTGGCTAAGAGTCAGAGACATTTATTCGTAACTTCCTTCGACCTTCTTTGCGAGGGGATTCGAAGATTAAGGGGCAGCAGACGTCGAAAGGCGGAGAAGGAGAGAGAGAGAGAGAGAGAGAGAGAGAGAGAGAGAGAGAGAGAGAGTCAAACTTCGTTGTAATTGTCTTATCTTGTTGCATATATGTTTCATTATTCAAAGCATTGGATTTTATTTTATTTTTCTTTCAGGTTTTGCAGTATGAAACTCTCTCTCTCTCTCTCTCTCTCTCTCTCTCTCTCTCTCTCTCTCTCTCTCTCTCTCTCTATATATATATATATATATATATATATATATATATATATATATATATATATATATATAATATAAATTTATATATATATATTGTATACATATATATATATATATATATATATATATATATATATATATATATATATATATATATATATATAAATTTATATATATATATATATATATACTGTACATATGCATATAAATATGTATGTATGTATGTATGTATGTATGTATGTATGTATGTATGTATGTATGTATGTATGTATGTATGTATGTATGTATGTATGTATGTATGTATGACTGTATGCATGTGTAAAGATAAAACCTTATACAGCTGACTGAATATTATTATTATTATTATTATTATTATTATTATTATTATTATATTATTACAATCCTTGCAAAAAAGTACCCTGGTTTCTAAGACTATATCAACCAGTTGCAAAAGTCAAGTATAGCACCCACAGTAAAGAAAATAAATCAACTGAATTACAAAGAAAAAAAGAGGAACAGAGTGTGAGAGAAAAACACAAAAAATAGTTTTCAAATCTGGGAATACGATTCTATCTATATTTCTCAGTATTCTCTCTCTCTCTCTCTCTCTCTCTCTCTCTCTCTCTCTCTCTCTCTCTCTCTCTCTCTCTAAGTTATTATTCATGAATGAAAATAAAGCGAATATAGCTGTCTATAAAAGATATTCTTTTTGAATACGAAATATAATTTTGCTACGTTGATTTGAAAACTACTTAGTTTATTTTTTTTTTTTCTACTTAGGGGAAAAGGTACATTTCTCCAATTTAATTAAATTTCCCTGAATCCTTTGTGGGTATATTTGGCACCACTTGTGGGTACTGAGCATATTACAGACTTGCATTTGGGTATACTCGTGGATACGTTTCTTTGTTAGATTGTACACGTGTATATTTTTCTCTTATTGAGGCTTTTTTTATATATCTAGTAATATAAATATTACTGATTTATTATTGATTTATTTAATAAACCCTTTTTCTCATGTTTAGGATATATCTTCATAGTAAATAGAAACTGTTCTACAATAATAATAATAATAATAATAATATAATAATAATAATAATAATAATAATATTCAAATTCTATACATACAACCGTTTCATTTAAGTTTTCAAACCTTAGGCAATATTATCTTCATTCCACAATCCCATTTTCTCATTTCATTTCAATTCCCTTCAACTTTTCCCTACAGTCTCACTTCGATAAAGTCATTTGGTGGCGTGTTTTTGTCGGAGAGAGAGAGAGAGAGAGAGAGAGAGAGAGAGAGAGAGAGAGAGAGAGAGAGAGAGAGAGAGAGAAGAGGAAAAAAAACGGGGTTTCATTTGCCTTTACATGTTCAAATGCCATGGATTTCAGGGAATAATTCTTGTTTCAGGATATAAATAGAAAATGGAAGTTTTATATAGAAAATGGAAATTTGTACTCTTGAATATCTCTGAATCTTTTCGTTCTCACTATAGCATGAATGGTTATGGTATGTAAAGCACTCTTTCACCTTCATCATAATATAAATTACAGAATTTAATGAAAAGTACTGACCACTTATCAACAGGACCTCTATAAAAAATATGAATTCTTTAAAGTAAATCCCTTATTATATTTCTATTCTATTTCAGAAGACAAATATAATCAACTAGGCTCAGGAGGCTTGCTGAAATCATACCGTTAGAATTGAGGTCACTCCTGGGAAGCATATTCTGCAGCCAAATATCCTTGAGCAATACTGAAATGTCAGATAAGTCAAACTGTCCAAGAGGGACGGAAAGAAATTATTCCAAAGTAAATCTTGCTGTCTACAATCCAAATGCGGATATGCTCTGCAAAGATTCCTTTCGTTACATATCGAAAGATGATTTTGCAAAATATGGCCATTATATTTCGAGGAAAACAGCTTATAATAAGCCTTTCTTTTAAATTACAGTTGTGCAAGTTCTGAAAGCCTTTTCATTCTAATTTTCTTGTCTGCTTATGCTGAACATAATCATGGTATTTTAATACTGAGCTCTATTATTGAGTTCGTCTCCTTTGTGCCTTGGAAAGAAAAGCAACAAAATCGGTCCAAATGACTCTATCTGTGGCTTTTAATTTCTGTAAAAGCACTGCCTTTGATTCACATCATAATATCAATGTATATCTGGAATCAAATTTAACTTCTTCCCTGCAAATGCTCTCCGGGAATGTATTCTAATTTGTGGAATCTATTCTTAAGTATATTTGAAAGAGCTCAAAGAAGACTCTATAAAAGGAAAAATCATTCTTTCTTCGTGAGATTCAATACCGGGACTTCCATATTCAATGAAACGTGGGGCAGTAATAGTTAGTATATGATTTCAATTCCATTTCGCATTATAGACAAGATCTTGAAAGAAGTTTCTATATCAGAAGGAGTAATGAGATGATTACATGCAACGTATTTTTATATATATATATATATATATATATATATATATATATATATATATATATATATATATATATGTGTGTGTGTGTGTGTGTGTGTGTAAATGCAAAGTATTTTTGTGTGTGTGTATATATATATATATATATATATATATATATATATATATTTATGTGTGTATTTGTGTATTAATGGAATATGTGACATTTAATAATTTCCTCACTATTTTTAGCATAGAAAATTCGATTAAAATATTGTGTATGAAGAAACGAAGAAATACACACACACACATATATATGTGTATATATATATATATATATATATATATATATATATATATATATATATATATATATATATATTACAGCAATAATAATTCGTAATAAAAGTAAGGGCAGTAGGAATAACAGACAAAATATTTTATGGACGACAGAGGAAACTATAGACACACTCTGAAAGGGAACAACTTATGGAATTCAATACAAACGAAAATAGCATATGAACCCAATAAGACCAGCTGCTCATGAAAAAAAAAAAAAAAAAAAAAAAAACAAATCATAAAACAAAAGGAGAAATCATCCAGGTACGTTCTTTGGTATTGACATTTAACTAAAATAGAGTAACTCCGTTTTATTTCACGATAACAAAACGAGCGTAGAGTAAAGACCAAGCAATTTCCTCATATTTATGCGTCCATATACCTTTCACTTCCGCGTGGCGTTTAATACCAGAGGTTATGTACACTTGTGTATTTCTGTGTATTTCAGTGTACGTGCTTAATGCGCGGTAAATTGTATCCCTAAGCCTCAGTGTGTTTTATTACTGGTTTCGATGCTAAATGTTATTCAATACGGCTATTTGTATCCGGTTCAATTACCCTGAATAAATTCTGCCATGTGCATAAATGCATAAATAAATGCTATTTCACATGCATTAACCTGTTTCGCCTGTAAAGGGAGAGGCCCCAGAGATTACTAAAAACAATCTCTGTCACGTTCATCATTTAATATCTGTACCTTGAGTGAACTCTCTGTGCAGAAATCTTTCATAATGTTAGTCACTGCACACACCTACAGCAAAGGTCGTCAGGTGTAATACTGAAGCCAATGCATACATACCAGTCATGCATCTCTATACAGGACGCTCTCCTACGGTACCTGTTGGATATTCAGAATATCATCCTCCATTCTTCTCCACACCCAGAACGAACCATCTCCAAAGACTATCAAATCCTGAAGTTGAGAGATCTTTGTGCATTAACATATAACTGTTATTATTATTATTATTATTATTATTATTATTATTATTATTATTATTATTATTATTATTATTATTATTATTATTATTGTTGTTCCTTAAAATAAAAAATTATTATTATTATTATTATTATTATTATTATTATTATTATTATTATTATTATTATTATTATTATTATTATTATAAGCTGTAATTTCTCCTAGAAATTGATGATAACGACTCAAACCTCCTATTTTAGGGAATCTGAACCACTCAACTATGATTTGTCAGGCCAACCTATATCTACTCAGTGACAGAAGGCATAAGAGAAGTGTAACCAGACATAATTTACTGCACAGATGACAACAAGACAGTGTAGAAAGAAAGATAGACGCAGTTATGCTCATAATTTACAGAGGCGAAAATTCATAGCAGCAAGCACTCACTCCACACACGACCTCTTCTTAGTCCAAAGAGAGACTGTTCTCTCTTCAATCATTCCTTTCATTATTCTTTACTTTTTAATAAAGTGCGACCATCCTAAATTTGCATTTTCATAAATTCTCAGACTTAACACTGACCACTTTCACTCTTGCGTGGAAGTACTCACTCCATCGACACAGGACTGAATCTCTTCAAATAGCAATACTCTAAAAGTTGCAGTTTTATTCTAAGGTGCAGTTGCTTCCATAACCTTCCTCTATGTAGATAGTTTGTTTGTAGGACAACTTATCATTATCCCTGTAATATTATCTCATGCTCTCGTCTTTGTATATTATTAAACGATATTCCTTGGTCTCCACCTTCCTCTTAGGCACCTTTTACAACCTCCTCTATACCTGTACACGTTCCTCCCATTTGGGCTGCAACTGTAGTTAAAATAATTTTTTTTTCTCATTTAACCAAAACCTTCTCAAACCAACCAAGCTCCCAGGTAACTCTCCATGACCAGATACTGGAATCCTACAAACTTCAGTAACACCTTTCTAAGTCTTTTACTCCAGGTTTTTCAGCCAACTTCCAGCCCCATATGCTACTAGAACTTTAGATGAAACTCACTTTTTCAATTAAGCTTCTGGCTGTATTTTCACCCATTCTCTAAAACTTAATCTTTCATCCACGTTCACTTTTACCTTAACCGCCCCAAAAAAAAAAAGAATTGTGTGAAGCGCACACAAAGTTGAAATATTATTTCGAGGACGCTGGAATATTCCAGATTTTGGTTATCTCTTATTGACGTGTAATAGCAAGGTTAGAATGAAACAGTCTCCTGCATTTACAAAATATATAGACATTTTCCATTCATTACAGTGATGCCTTAATTTTCAGTTTTTTATATATATATATATATATATATATATATATATATATATATATATATATATATATATATATATATATATATATATATATATATATATATATATATATATATATACTAGCTGATGTACCGTTGTTGCTCGGGATAAAACGGGTCATGCCGTCCAGATGACAACTCCTACAGGGTGGATCATGCAATCACCTTCAGAATAAGTAATCACTTGGGATCATTGCAATCTTAAACATCTGGCATAGTACATAGTTATAGGTAAGATGTTCGACTGTTAAATTTTACGCAGGGTTCAGAAGGATAAAAATAAGAATGGAGTTTGTGATAATATACTTACATGATATGTCATAAGATACACGATATGAATTACAACTGCTATCAATTTTTGAAGTGCCCGTGATACACAACATTTTTCGTTCTGGCTATTATGTGTGCAAATGAATAGATTAAGGATTGCCAACTCCCGAACACCTACATAGCTGACCATGAAAACACTGGCTCCTTCAAGTTTAGGCCTAAGCATCCAATGACTGACCTGTGCCTTGTTAATAATCATTGCAAAGCTCAGCTTTAATGGAATTGAAGGTGCTTGAACTCAAAAGGTGCCCTGTCAGATGGGATAAGAGGAATTCAGAAATGTAGAACACATCCTCCACTTGCTTTGCCAGTCAAAATTACAGCTTAAGACTCTTGGCATCATCTTCTTGATGATAAGGCGAGTTCCACTGCAAAGCTTTGGTGGTCAAGTTTCTTAAAGCATTACTGGTGCGCGGATCTTGAGTTTTAAGTGGTGAGAATGGAAGTCCAGAGGGTGTTAAACTATTCAAGAACTCCACAGGATAGTTCCACAATCATCTGGATCCCGAGAACAGTGTCGATGGACTTGTAACTGCATTCCTTACCGGGTAACTGCTTCGCGGTGCAGATCGCGTCGTCAATAGCGTCGTTCCTCGGCGCCAAGATGGCAATGTTCTCAGCCAGTTATGGTCTTAAATTTGTTGCACAGGTCAGGAAACACCTAGACGTGAGATCTTGAATATCATGCATTGAATTTCCAAACGGCAAAGTGACCAGACCATCCTGTCCACAACCAGAGTGCCGTGCCAACATCCAATAACTCACTAGAAAAGCTGCAACTTCCATCGCTGCTTAGCTGGCCTCATGTTGGTTTGGAGTCTTAACTTCTTCTGTACACTTCCCACCGTGGGACGACTTCATGCAGGCGTTTACCTCGTCAGCTCTCGTTCCCCTTTGGAATAACTGCGTAAAGTCCGCCTGAAATCTCCTGGCAAGCAAGACAGCTGTACCTCCCATGAGCCGTGCCTGCTTCAGATCTTGCAGGGCCACGTTGGAACTTGCAGACCAGGTTTTACCTCGTGTTACCAGGTTTATTTTACAGTATTCTTGCATGTAACCTACGATAATTTTTGCTTACTCGGCGAGTAAGCATACCAGTAATTGGCTGCCGCCCTGTGAAAAAATCGTACATGATGTTTGCTTTATTCTGTTCAGCCTGCCATGTCATATCTCCCATTCCCACCCCATCACCACCATTTCCCCTCGTAGAACTCAGTTCCTACACCCTCCGTCTGACTCCCCAGTTACTCCCCAGTCTAGCCTTCCCTACACTCCTTCCCTCTCTCCCATTCCTACCCTCTCCTATTTCCCTCCATATCCCACCATTACTTCCTCAATATCTCCCCATTTATGTGGAACTTTCAAAATGCACTGATGCTATTAACCTCTGTCTCAATTTCAACATTACAGGCAAAATAAAAGAAAGTTATGTTATCCCCAGTCCCAAACGTTCTTATAGTAATTGATAAATAATGCAATTGGTGTCAGTAACCCATGCTTTAAATGTGACCAAAAATCATTTAAAGCAAGAAAGTTATATTTAATTAATGGGGTCCCAGGGCCCCGAACGGCTTTATAACCATTTTGAAGTAATGCAATTAGCACCAATACGACGTGTTGAAATATGAACCAAATAGGCCCAAAAATAAGAGTTACATTCTTGGGGGGATATTAGTAATAACTTTTTAGGGGATATTAGTAATAACTTTTTTTTTTTTTTTGGGGTTATATATGTTTTAAGAAATCTGATTGAGCTTATGTTTCCTGAACCCATGTTAGCTTAACTCTCTTTGCCAGATTTCATACTTTTAGGTTCACTGTGTAGACGCGTTTTCCCAAACAGACACACACACACACACACACACACACACACAAACACACACACACACACACACATATATATATATATATATATATATATATATATATATATATATATATATATATATATATATATATATATAGTAAAACTTTGAAAATTAAGATATAACTGTCTACGAAAGAAAAATGTCCTCCATATATTTTTGTAAATACATGGGATTGCTTCAATTTCTAACCCTGCTATTACACGCCAATACGAGATAACAAATCTGGAATATTCAGCGTCCTCGAAATAATATTTCAACTCTGTGTGCATTCCCACAATCTTTTTAGGGGATAGGGAAGGGTAAATAAGCACCGGAATAAAAAAAAATACGATAAAATTTATAATTTTCCATAGCAGGATATTGGGTTTTGTATAGGAATTTAATCAAAGCCCCGGTTTCATTGCGTTGTACCTGAACTTGTTATACCAGTGCAAAGGATCAGGAGATATCTGATGAAAGGGGGAAAAATATTGATGCTAAAGAAAACGTTTGGATAGAAATTTCATCACTAGTATATTTTCTTTAGAGATTTCGTCACAAGTAAATTTTTTAAATTTACTTAAAGATTCTGGGAAAATACTTTTTAAAATACTTCTTATATATTATGTGAAAACATAAACAAATTTTCTTTAATTTGTGAAGTTTCTGTGAAAAATACTTACTTAAAATACTTCTATATAATATGTGAAAACATAATTACTACATATTATTATTCAAAAGATGAACCCTATTCATATGGAACAAGCCCATACAGGCTATTGACTTACAATTCAAGCTTCCAAGGAATAGGGTGTCATTCGTAAGAAGTAACAGAAGGTAATAGGAACTACATAACAATTATTAGAGAAACAGATAAATTAGAAATTAATAAATAAATAACTAAAAGTATAAATAAATTATCAAAATACAAGTAGAATTGTATTAGAGTAGTAATGCACTGCATCTTCGCTTGAACTTGAAGTTCAATTGCACGACATCCTCAGTGAGGAAGCATGTTCCACAGTCCAACGGTTTGAGAGAAAAGACCTCTGGAACTGAGAAGCATTACTATTAATGCTCCTATTGTTTTCTTGTCACGTTGAACGATGTTATTCTAGAATTAATTTTCTTGGTTGGATATCAATGATTTTGATGATCAGATTAATTTTTATGAGCATGAAGTGGGTTACATTATCAGGGGACGAAAATTGAGTCTGCCCTGGAAGAAATTCCTTCATTGCCATATATATATATATATATAGCTATATATATATATATATATATATATATATGTATATATATATATATATATATATATATATATATATATATATATATATATATATATATATATATATACGTATAAAACACCACAGTACTTTGACTGTTTCAACAAGGCTATTCTTTATTTTAAACCTTTGGAGGTCCTTAATATGGTTACAAAATTAGAGATAGCTTTATTCAAGTAAGAAACTAATATTTATGATTAATTAAATTAAATCTGGATATAATGGACATAAAACTTATTCTCATTTTGTGAATATGTAATGCGAATCCAAAAAGCTACGATAAGAGTTTCCGGAGTGACCACAGATTAATTGGTATGTTTCATTTCTCTAAACAAGACAAAACAAAAAACGAGTTTATGGTATGGCCAAATAAACCAAAATTTTTAAAAATTAGCAAAATGTTACTATTACTTTTTACTACTCCTAATGATAATTCAGAAAAAATAAACTTACCTGTTAATCAGACTTTACATGAAAAATATCACTGAAAAATATTTCGTAATTTTTATTTTTAGTGTAATCAGAAAATTTTGAAGTAATATCATTTTTCTCGTTACCTTACACGACTTCACAAACTGTTTCCTCCTAAAACCATTCATTTTCATCGATAGATTTTATTATTATTATTATTATTATTATTATTATTATTATTATTTATTATTATTATTATTATTATTATTATTATTAACCAAACAAAACTTCTCTCAGTTTTCTTCTGAAGAAGGAAAGAGACCCCACAAGATTCCTGTGTATAACTTGTTTTACTTGTAAATATTTACATATTACTTCAATCTCGAGCATA
>NC_089771.1:15220383-15230383 GCF_040412425.1 Macrobrachium rosenbergii | reverse complement strand
TATATATATATATATATATAATATATATATATATATATATATATATATATATATATATAATATATATATATATATGACTGGGGGTCTGTCTTCATATACTTTATAACTATCATATACCATAAACACTATTCAATACAGTTACGAATGAAATGTTAAGCATATCATAATTTTTATAAGTTCATCATAACTGATTTTGAAAAAAAATAAAAATTATACATACTAAAAAAAGACATACATATTCATAGCACTTCAAGATATACATAAATAATGTCGAATATTCACTTAACTCATTCACACTTTATACGACATCAAGGTACTTGAGAGATGTCGAATATTCACTTAACTCATTCACACTTTATAGGACATCAAGGTACTTGAGAGATGTCGAATATTCACTTAACTCATTCACACTTTATAGGACATCAAGGTACTTGAGAAATGGCGAATATTCACTTAAAACTCATTCTGAAAGTCTTGGAGAGTTGCAAGGCATTTCAGCTGTCGTTGACTTTTACTTTTAATATACTACTAGACAAAAGGCTGACACTTTGTATACCTTACAGCCCCCCCTCCCCTCTCTCTCTCTCTCTCTCTCTCTCTCTCTCTCTCTCTCTCTCTCTCTCCAATCAATGCTTCACTACTCGGGAAGGCCTAATGCGTGTGAGACGCCCTAATCGTCTTGAATTCGTTAAAGTGAAGAAGACTGGAATTTGATACAAAAGAGATAGGGACAATCATATAAATCTGGAATGTCACGAGAGAATAAATCCGAGATTTTCCAGGATTCACCTGGAATTCGGGATTTGTATCACGGATGCCAAATTAGGGAGGTAATAGTCTTGATGCATAAAGGAAATAATTATGAATTTTTTCGAGGTCTCATGTAGAATTTTTATTTTGAAGATTTCTGGGCAAAAATTGTTGAATATTAAGCAAAATCGTCTTTTCTCTGTTTAACCTAAATTCCTAACAGTAAAAGAACACCATTAACAGACAGACAGACAGACAGACAAGCAGAAAAAACGGACACAGTATGAATTAGGATGAATAAGAAACACAAAAAAGATTTAGATGTAAATACATCACAAAGAGCAGACAATACTGAAATGGGCTTCCTTGTCAAGCAAATTTATTTGAAAATATGTGTAAGAAAAAAACATAGATAATTAAGAAGGAACCGTAAACAAATTAAAATATACAAATACGAGACAATGTCTACTTTCATTTTAGACATTGCCAACAACAGACGGTTGGTGAAATGCATGAATATTATTATTATTATTATTATTATTATTATTATTATTATTATTATTATTATTATTATTATTATTATTATTATTATTATTATTCAGAAGATGAACCCTATTCATACGGAACAAGCCCATAGAAGCCAATGACTTGAAATTCAAGCTTTTAAAGAATTTGGTGTTCATTCGAAAGAAATAACAGATGGTAATGGAAAATACAGAACGAGGAGATATCAATTACTAGAAAAACAGATAAATTAACTAATAAATAAACAAATAAAAATATAAGTAAATTATTAAAATACAAGGAGAATGGATTAGGGTAGTAATGGACTGCGTCTCCGCTTGAACTTCTGATGAAATATATGAGTAAAGGAGTGGAGTGTAGGAGAGGGCACTCCGCTAAAATATTCCTAATATAAACACACTCCTCTCTGCTTTTACTCCTCTGATTTCAAAGCATAGGAAGCATCAAGTATATATTATTCAACAAGGTAGAAAAATATAAAAAAGAGAGGTCATTGAATAAGATACCTTCAGCTTGAATAAGCTGTATTAAAAGCGAAGTTGGCCCGAGGATGAATAGCCTCTCTCTCTCTCTCTCTCTCTCTCTCTCTCTCTCTCTCTCTCTCTCTCTCTCTCTCTTATGTACTTGTCAAAAAGTCTAGGCGAGTCTCGAGTCCATTGAAGTCGAAAAGAATGACATATATACGACACTGACAGCAGCTTTCTTATGTTGCCGATTTTCTTCTTCTTCTTCTTCTTCTTCTTCTTCTTCTTCTTCTTCTTCTTCTTCTTCTTCTTCTTATTATTATTATTATTATTATTATTATTATTATTATTATTATTATTATTATTATTATTATTATTATCTTGGTGTCATATCTTCAGACATTATGGTATTATGCTTTCCTGGACAACTGCAGAAAAAAAACAGAAATAAAATATTTTAGGTACTATTAATAAATTATCTTAATTTTCCAAATTGTTCAGTAACCTTATTGTTGGCAAAAACTTTTCACAGTAGAGTGTAAAACTCTTTACGTTCGTTTTCCCATGACACCAAATCTGTTTCCTTGCTGGAAAACTAACTTTACGTAGACCACTAAAATAATGCATGTAAGTATCGAAATATTCTCTCTCTCTCTCTCTCTCTCTCTCTCTCTCTATCAGTTTCCTTGCTGGAAAACTAACTTTATACAGACCACTAAAATAATGCATTTAATTATCAAAAAGTTCTCTCTCTCTCTCTCTCTCTCTCTCTCTCACATCGTAATTTTCACCTGGTGTATCAATGTGCATGTTATTAATTCACTGAATCTCTCTTGCTCTTTATTAGTGATTTATCTTCCTGATATATAAGCCTGCTATGTTAACATAAACTGAGTTCTCTCTCTCTCTCTCTGTCATTTTATCTTAACCACCTAGTTAATAAGTTCCCTCTGCTCTCGGTAAATTGCAATCTACTTAACTTTATGTATGTTGCTTTTCCCTACGTTGTGCAGATCTAATCCGTTCCCTGTGCATCGAAATCCTCTCTCTCTCTCTCTCTCTCTCTCTCCTCTCTCTCTCTCTCTCTCTCTCTCTCTCTCTCCACTGTAGGCTATTTTACTTATCTCTCAGTCACAGAACTACTTTTCTTCATGTTGTAAAAATGTGCTCCATCCTCTGTATACTACAATCATGTGTGTGTGTGCGTGTGTGTGTGGGGGGGGGGGCAGCATTCTGCAGCAGAACCTCTAGCCTTATGGCGAGGCCAAGGAGTGGGGAAAGGTGGGTTTTGGCCCGGGCAACATTGATTACAATATTAAAGTGAATGGCCACTTGAAACGGCCTAAGACATATAAGGACGCCGATGCCCACGGGCGGTTCCAGCACAGAACCAAGGCTGTTCCAGAACCACACATACACACATGCACACACACACGCACACATGGTTGTTTCCTGCACTTTTATTTCTTATTTTTTCTGTTTCTTTTTCAAAGAGTTTACTGTGCATATTGAACTTCTTTCTTTCCTTCTGTGAGCTCACCTATCTTAGTATTGGTAAAAGGTAAATGAGTTTTTTTTTTTTGTGAAGGGAGTGAAAGTTAAAGGGGAATCACTGGGTGCCAAGGTGCTTAGGTGTAGGGGAAGGGATACGGAAGTTTAGATTGTGGTTAGATTATGGTTTGGAAAGTTAAAATAAAAATTAATTAGTGTTGATGGTGAAAGATTGAGAACTATTAGGAACTTTTACTTAATACTAAGTTCATCATTACATGGTTTGATTAATTAATTATATTATCAGAACGCGAGACATTTTATTATAGTGAATTACTTATAGGAGCCAAAAAATTCAACACAATGTCTGCTGTATATTGAGAAACAGAAAAAACGAGCACTACTCTATGTCCTGTTTACTGTACTGCTTGATATGTGTCATATTAGCAGCACAGAATATATGGAATAAGAATGACAAAGAGTTACAATAATAGAGTAATTACAAATACAATATAACAGGAAGATCTTTAACGAAGAATACGACAGCTTTAGCAATCAAGCCAAGGACAACATTACCGCAGGAAAACTTCTGAATGACAGTCATTTAGAATAACAACAATTATTGCATGTAACACCGAGATATGCTAGTCGATACGACAAAAAAAAAATCTCATTCAGGTGGAATATTAGAGTGTATGCACGTGTGACTGCGTGTGTTTATGCATGCGTGCTGTCAAAGAGAGAGAGAGAGAGAGAGAGAGAGAGAGAGAGAGAGAGAGAGAGAGAGAGAGAGAGAGAGAATAATGCCAATTAAGGAATGAACGGTGTAAGAGGATCTTATAATAATTTCTGGCGAAAGCCTTTGTGACCAACGGAGTATAAAGGCGTCGTTAGCTGGGTCCACACGTGAAAGGTTTCTTTTTTTTCCCAACTCCTTTGACTTAAATCACACATTCGTTCTGCGAAAATATGACCGTGAAACCATTAAGTAATTCGTGAAAACACAAGTTCAAAGATTCTAAGGCATAAAAGCAGAATATATCAAAGTTTCAGTTTCACGGATCAGTTCTTCATGAAATAAATAAAATCCATATTTTTATAAAGAACATTTTTCATCAACTGACTCCCTACGCCAACTGATATGTCTCCAAATTAAGCATTAATTCTTCCCTTTTATGTTTCATTTGAAGAATATGTTTCATGCAAGCACATCTTCCTGTTTAAATTCTTTATGCTGGTAAATTTCCAGATTTTTATCAGCATCAGAAATATTGGTGAGTGCTACTAACATACTGCCTAAACAATCATAATAACCTTTTATTCTAGTTTCAGATGCATATATTGATAGTATCTTAGCTTTTAGCATCGTTAGATGAAACTAAACTAAATACAGATTAGAGCATCTTATTACATTGAAAATAATAATAATAATAATAATAATAATAATAATAATAATAATAATAATAATAATAATAATAATAAACTAGCTGCTGAATACTGTTCATAATAATTCTTCCATTAAATACTAAAAAGACAGATTAAGACGAGATACTTATCAGGAATCGATGAAACCCTGTCTAGCACTGCATGATCGGCTTCTGTAGTTCTTAGCTTAAGCCGGTCTTAAGTCGAGATGTCTCTTGTTAATACAGGAAGCCACAAACCAGCGGACTATGTGAGAGTCCTCGGGATCTTGCTTATGTCCCATGAAGGAGATTACAGTAGTTACTGAGAGGTTACAGCATGTTGCAGGTTACAAAAAATTCTAATTACTTTTGGCAAACCTAAAACCTGCGTATCACGTGAGTACTGTACCTGGAGGGATATTACTGTAGTTACAGAGAAGTTACAGGGAGTTACAGGCTACAAAGCCTCGGAATATTTTTTAGCATGCAGAAATTTGACTGTTTTCTTTGGCAAAATGGTTTTAATAACACAGGAGCCAATTGCAGGTTTAGGAATGCACGGTAATGATTTAGGAAATTCTAGGTAACGCGTCTAAGTTATTTATTTTACATGAAAGATCTTTTAACTAAGTAGTTTTAAATACTTCAACGGATTCTCTGTCAATGTACATGGCATTCTTTATACTAAAATATGAACTAAACCAATGATTTATTTATTTCAGAGATCCATACTGAATACTGAATTAAAAATTCTTATAATCCTATATCCTTTTAATCTTCCTTTACATTTATATTATGATTTGAATTTATATGCTTTTTCCTTTTATTTTAATTTTTCTACCTATTCCATAATTATTCTCTCTCTCTCTCTCTCTCTCTCTCTCTCTCTCTCTCTCTCTCTCTCTCTCTCTCTCCTTGTAACCCGGGCTGTACATGGCCACATCTTTCTAGTTCATATTACTGCCATCTCTCTCTCTCTCTCTCTCTCTCTCTCTCTCTCTCTCTCTCTCTCTCTCTCTCTCTCTCTCTCATTCTTCTCTTATTCTCTGGGAGAATCTACGACAAGGTCCCCTTACCCAGAAGAAGCCAAGAAAAAAAAAAGGGAACAAATTTTATGCAAATTCCTGGAATTTTCCTCGAGTCTAATTGAACCTCATTAGAGTTAACTAGGCACCTCAAGATGTATGCAAATGCAAAACTCTCCCAAAAGAGATATTTGACTTCAATTACCCCTCCCTTAAACGGCCCGTGATGCCACCGCCGTACGTTTGCTTCCTGAAAATTAAAAGTGCTTGAAATGCTTCCTGGGTCATCCTGCAATGTTCTGAGTTCTGGGTTTTTTACGTTTTAAAAGCCGTATTTATTGCGCGCGTGGATTGATGAGGTTTTAGGTCGTACTTTAGGTTCTATTCGGAGGTCTGGCAGTGATATAGCGTGCTTTTGGTGTAGTTTTTTATAAGAAAATATAACATAGTGGAATAAATTCTTCTTGTGATATTTAGCAATGTACTGTCCTTTGATCGTATTAAGACTATAATTTGTATAAAGTAGTGGTTCTCAACCTGGGGGGCGCGCCCCCCTAGGGGGGCGTCAGCAATTTCCAGGGGAGGCGCGAGCACTAGGTAAAAATTAAAAACTCTAATTATATTCCTTATTCTCTTAACAGGAGTAAGGAACTAATATTCAGAATATTAAAAAATGCAAAAGTATCGCCTTATAACGTTAGTTTCCTATAGTCTGCTACTCTGGTTAGACTCCTTGGGCTTACCATGTTTTGTAATTACTGACTTCCCTCCCTATCCCTCGAAACCCCTTCTCTTTCTCCTTTTTTTCATTTTCCTTTAAATCTGGGAGGGAATTTTACTCACAGATGCATTGTGGGGGGAGCGTGGAGGAATGACCAACGCTTAGGGGTGGTAATAAAAGGTTAAGAACCACTGGTATAAAGTCTTCTTGGGGTATCTGGCATTACTGTTCACTTTCATACGCGAGTGCGCGTGTGCTTTTTAAATGTTATATTTTTTTGCAAAACGTTATTATATTGCTTGGAATTTCTAGCAAAAACGTTCGATATTTGAATGCTTTTATTTCAGATACTTTTTTCCCTGCGTTTTGTTGAATCAAATTTCCTTGGGATGAGGGTGGGTTAGATTTGGTAGGTTGGGTTAGGTTAGGTTTGCTGGGTTGGGTTAGATTAGGATGAGACTCAAATATCTTCGGAAACTATGATGATTTTTCCCGCATGGTTATTCTCTGATAATTGGGAATAATATTCAGTGTTTGTGGCTGACGACAAGAAATAAATTTTTCAGTTTATTGAACGGAACTTAACAGGATTTAAAATCTGTTATTGAAAATCTGTTTATGTAATAATTAGGCAACAAAATCATAGGATCTTTTGTTTTTAATTCCAGTGCTAATGAGAGGTTAAAACTGCTAAATATATCAGTGCTCCGGTTATAAATGGTTATACTAGTTAACCACAAAGAACTATACATAACAACTAAATGAGTTGAGACACCACTTTTTAAAACAGACACACAAACTTTATAAATATATATATATATATATATATATATATATATATATATATATATATATATATATATATATATATATATATATATATATATATATATATATATATATATATATATATATATATATATATATATATATATATATATATATACACACACACATTAAAATGTTGCCCATGCAACTGCATAACGTATACATCTAATCTACAAAAGTTGATCTTAATCTCTCAGATACTCAACGCATATGAATTTCAGATCAAAGGGAATTTGAGCCAAGTCAAGCACGAATAGCCAGACATATACTCTACAGGTCCCTATAATCAGAGAGATGAAGGGAAGATATTTATATAGATGTTGCTCCTCAGTAGGAGAAAAAAAAAAAAAGTACTTAGTCTGCGTACATTAAAGATGACGTAAGCTTAGGTACTCGCTTACATGCAAGGTGATTATGGGATTCGCTGGTACTAGAGAAGTAATGTATGTATGTGTATGTATATATATATATATATATATATATATATATATATATATATATATATATATATATACATATATATATATATAACATATATATATATATATACATAAATACATATATAATATATATATATATATATATATATATATATATAAATATATATATATATATATATATATATATATATATATATATATATATATATATACATATATATATATATATATATATTATTGAGTATATATATATATATATATATATATATATATATATATATATATGTATGTATATAATAATATATATATATATATATATATATATATATATATATATATATATATATATACATATACATATGGCATTCGTTGGTATTAGAGAAGAAAAATATATGCGTATATATATACAAAGATAGGTGGATATATATGATACACACACGTGTATGTATGTGTGTATATATATATATATATATATATATATATATATATATATATATATATATATATATATATATATATATATATATATAAAACTCTACATGTAGGGACTGTAAATATATAACGAATTTCATTATTTGATTATCCTGCTAATTTAGTTCTGTAAGATGTGATACAGGCAAAAGCTGACAGACAGTTTATTGTCAAACAGTATTTCCCCCTCTAAGTTCTATTTGATCACAAAATTCGTTATCACTAAAGTGAAATAACACACTCCATACACAAATTATCAGACCTCTCTGATGAATTTTGAAAAATACGTTCATTGTTAATAAAATTTTATACTGGAAACCCTTAATTTACTAATAAATTCAGCAGTTTTCCTGTATATACATAAACAAGTCTGCGCATGTATAATCTGTGAGTGCATACTTTTCTGTTATGTATACTGTACTGCTATGTATACTGCATTGTTATTACAATTCAGTTTTTGTCCATTTTCCCCACACAGAACTATATTCTGTGGAAGTCAAATTAGCAACTACCTTCCCTTTTGATCCACGCCACCTGGCTGCCAGCGTGCCTTTTTGAAATGACATCACAACTATGCAATATTACAATCCCAGCTCATAGCAAAGTGGGAGGGCAATTGGGGGGTCCAAATTAACTTTAATTTATTTACTTCATGGAGGAACTACTGAATTATGTATAGCAACTGTTGTTTAGCAAATATTTGTCCCTTCTGTTTGTGACTCTCTCGTGAAGTAATTCAGTCGAGTATGATGGCATTCTTTCGCGGTGTGTTTTTAATAATACCGTGAGTGTCACATCAGAAATGTTAGATGAATCTGTATGTTTTCAGTGTACAGGGAGGTTGTAAATGTTATCTGAGGGGTAATACAAATCTGGGTTAACATTCATAAATATTTTTTTGCTGTGTTTTACTCATTTATGTTTCAGAGTGATTTGTGATTTCTGTGTATTTCTTAGTTTTCCCGAACGTATTTGCTTAGGCCTCAAGTTTTTCATTTTTCTACTTTTCATTCTTTTTCATGGACGTTTGCTCAACTAGAATAGCTTCAATAATCTGATATACAAGAACGATAACATAAACACTCCGAGACCGCATATCTCCGCCAAAGACACTCCTATCTTTCCAGTAATCTAACCACTTCTTGTCAGTCATGTGGTCCACTTTCTTTCAAAGTTTCGTAAATATCCACACATAACTTTTTGGGTAATCCCGTCAAAGTACGTTGAAAATGAACTAATCCAAACCTCCTTGGTGGAAGAACGAATAATAATATTTTTAAAACAGTCCTTGTCTTTAAGTATGCGATGTCTTTATTGAAAACACGAATGACTAGATTAAACTGAAAAATTAAATAAAAATAAGTTGGCCCACACGAGGAAAAACAATCGTTCAATCATATATTCAACTTTGTCTATTTAAAACAGACTCATAGTTCTCTAGAGACCCCAAAAACCATATACATTCACGAATGCATTAAAATCCATTTAACACAAAACCTGTAAAATTCGAGCCCCGGGGTCAGTGCAGGAATAGAATGATATAATTGAGATGGATTTTCTTTTTTTCCTCATTTGCAGAAAAGTTGACTTTATGGGAGGAATAATTAATAGTGAGTGTAGCTAAATGCCCGGCCCCTCACAGATCTAATTAGCCTGATAGGGAATTTGATGGAGCAAAATGTAATATATATAGACCTTTTCCCAGTAGTGTGGTGGGCGGGAGCTATAATTAATAAGGATTTGTTGGGATTCATTTTATCGATTCTTAAATTAGGTATTAGTACTTATAAGCCGTGTGGAATTATGTGTGTATATATATATATATATATATATATATATATATATATATATATATATATATATGTGTGTGTGTGTGTGT
>NC_089771.1:15170383-15212883 GCF_040412425.1 Macrobrachium rosenbergii | reverse complement strand
ATATATATATATATATATATAATAACTATGTATGGGTACAAATATATTTAAAAATTACTCTAAACAGAGCTTTCAGGAATTTGTACGATCCCCCCCTTTTCAATTTATTAAAATAATTTTAGTTACCTACTGCGGGATTCAGAGCTGACCAAACACTGTTTTTCGGCAACTTTTTATCAAAACATCGGATAAAGGTGAAAGTTAGGAAGTGCATATTTTATAACCCTACCTAATTTTTACAAGTATTATTTAGTACCTAAGTTCAATGGCTCTGGTACTTATCAGAGTAAAACTGTGTTTCCTATGCCAGAGTCATCAAAATCGCAGATAAGGGTTTTGAACACAATAGTGACGTAAACCTATGACGTCATGAGGCTCCAACGACAGTGAAGAGAAGTTTACATACGGAGAAAACGTCTCTTCACTGTGGCTCTGCCCACTTGCCGATGACACATTCGCTAATTGATATTAGTACCCAAGGCCAAGAGGAAGAAAAGGTCTGCTCACTTCCCCCTAAAATCCCCAATGTAGGCGGAGCTTTGTCTACCTCCTTATTACTTCAGCAGGTGAATTGCCGTTATGATCAGGTACTGTACCTCTAAGATACGTCATCGAATACGTAGTTAGGTGGGAGGCGACTCCACCCATGTGGGCAAACCTTGTCTCTCTTGGTCTTGTTAGTACCCATCCTAGGCTTCAGCGATATCAATGATGGCGAGCAGGATTTGTCATCGTCCCCTTGATAGCATTGTCATTCTCAGTGATTTTATTATTACTGTTATTTGTGGAGGTTTCATCATAACTTTCACAGCAGTTGTTGGGACTAGGTTGTTAGCTTGGATTTCTTCCATTTTCTTGATATTCGTATCGTTTCTACTTTACAAATAATTCAATGAATGTAATTCATCCACATAATGAACCAGTCTATAGCTCATGTGTTAGATCTACATCTATTCAGGGCGGGAATACAAAAAGACAATCCGTTTTGTTTTACCTCAGGTTTCGAAACAATAGCGGTCACTAGAAGTAGAACTCAAATGAAAAGCAATGATACCTCATTTGCCTCAAATGTTAGAGGTGCCAAGGTCAACGCCATTGTTTTATTTCAGTTAATGTAATCCATTGCTATTTTTTTTATTTATATGATACAGCTAAACACCGATCGTAAACTCGCTGCAAATAAAAGCTAATGGTAGGAGTCAGGGTTTTGAGGGCAAGCTATTATTTACCTACTTAATATCAACAAATGTAACACGATTTATATTGATATGCATGGACAGGAAAATAAATTAAAATCAGTTTGAATGAGGAATATATTGTTATAATCATTGTTTTAATAAATATGTTTTAGATGTACAAATAAAAGGTCTACCACTATACGTAATTTATTTACAAAATGTCTTCATCGTTACTCTCGAGGAAGAGGTCATCATCCCCGACCTCATCGCTGCTGGCGATGTCAATGATGACTGGTTCCACGATTTTTCCGTGACTGTCTAACAGCTCCTGCCCACACTTCTGGGGGGGCCAAGTAACCATTACCCACTATAGAAATAATTACCTATTCACGCTATAGTAAATCTTGCCACGGGTCTTCTCGCTTGTATACAAAGTGGCAAGCCATAGCACAAAAGCAGTCTTGCAACCACGGGAACAATTCCATATCCTGCTGGCCATTATCGAATCTGTCGAAGCCTTGACTGTGTGAGCATATCCATGCACCGCGTACCTGGTTGATGGGCGGAGCCTCATGACGTCATTAATATGTTTACGTCACGAATTGTTTTAGGATCCTTGTCTGTGATTTTCTCGGTTCCGGCATCGGCGACTTCATTTTACTCTATAAATATCAAAACTACCGAACTTAGGTACTAATAATACTTCAAAAAATTAGGTAGGGTAATAAAATATACACTTGGCAACTTTCACCTTCATCCGATGCTTTGATAAAAAGGTGTTGCCGAAAACAGTGTTTCATCGGCTTTGAATCCCTTAGTAGCCTTAGAATAAAACAAGTAAGAAATGCGACGAAGTTTCTTCAGCGCAACAGAGTTTTATGTACAGCGTATAATGTATGAAACTCTCAACCCCGGCCAGGTGGCGGCCTGTGTTGGAACCTATAGCGGTGTCAGACGCACGGTGGCAAGTTAGCAACCTTAAATAAAATCAAAACTACTGAGGCTAGAGGGCTGCAATTTATTATGTTTCGCAGTTGGTGGGTGGATGATCAACATACCAGTACGGCCCCTTTAGCCTCAGTAACACAAATCTGAAGGCGGAAAGAAAAAGTGCGGACGGACAGACAAATAGCCATCTCAGTAGTTTTCGTTTACAGAAAACTAAAAGGATTAATCCTTACGTAAGTCTAGGAGAGCTGCCAGAGATTTAATAAAAAAATATGAACAATTTATTTCAAACTTAACCTACTAATTTACATCTGATTTTCTACAAGGACTCCTTTGCATTAACAGAATTCCATTACAAATTTTGAAGGTAAAACGACATTTATCAAAAAAAGTAAATACGACTTTCATGTTTATATACCACAGGGAATATACCAGTATGAGTAATCTAAATAACTCCCAGCTTAGTGAAATGTTCTGGTATTCAGATTATGAGCTTATCTAAAAATGTTCAACGCGTGCCAACCTGAGAGATTTCATAATTCATAATTAGGGATGCACAACATTTGACAGAAATTACAATTTTTAAACCGTAAAATAATTCAGGCATCGTTACGTTTTCGTATAATTTTCGTTACGTTTTCGTATAATTTTCTAAGTAATTTTGAAGGCTGAGTGATTTGGACTTTCTATTTTGTAAAATATATTAGAGAGCTGATGTTTAAAAGCATTAATTGATGAATACCTCTTTAAACACAAGATCATTTCTATGATAAAGCTTTAATGTATACATGGAACATTGTCATTGACATTGAAACTTACTTATTTATACGAGTTTATCATCTCTGCTTGCGGCCTGTACTATTTCATAAATGGATATTCCCTTCATTCAAAATTTGCCAGGAAAGTTCAAGGTCTTGGGGCTAGTCCAGTAAGACAATCTACCCAATAAACTAAAACTTTAAAACATACGAGTATACACTCCTGAATCGCATTAGCTTCATTTTATTTCTGTATTAAACAATGTACAGCAACAAGCATATTTCAAAATCCCATAGTTCCTCGTTGGGGGAGTGGGTTTCGTTCTCAGCTAGCACTCTGCTGGCCGCGAGTTCGATTCTCCGACCGTCCAATGAAGAATAAGAATTTATTTCTGGTGATAGAGTAATTTCTCGCTATAATGTGGTCGGATTCCACAAATAAGCTGTAGGTCCCGTCGCTAGGTAACCAACTGGTTCTTAGCCGTAAAATAAATCAATCCTTCGAGGACAGCCCTAGAGCTGTTAATCAGCTCAGTGGTCTGGTTAAACTAAGATATACTTAACTTTTTTTTTCAAAATCCCATGATTATTTAGCGTGAGAAACCAAAATGAATCAATTTAAAATGAAATACCAGGTTGGAGAAACAGGAGAAGCATGGCTGGAATATTGCTTACATCTTTTAGGATATGCCTTTGACATTTAGACATTCTAGATAAAAAAATAATTACATGGCCACTGCCTCTCGGAGGAGCATGTTCTTTCGTCAGTAGGAATTTTGTTGGTGAATGCTATGATTTACAGAGCATATTCATATATGATCGTGTTAATGTCTTTATATATATATATATATATATATATATATATATATATATATATGTGTGTGTTTGTGTGTGTGTATATGACAAATAACATTTTGAGTGCAAAATCTTTCACCCTTTATTCTAAAGGCATCTTCAGATTACCATTTTATATGTATACATATATATATATATATATATATATATATATATATATATATATATATATAAATAAAATAATGTTATGTCATATATATATATATATACAGTATATATATATATATATATATATATATATATATATATGTATGTGTGTGTGTGTGTGTTTCATGTTAGTTTAGAACACATGACGACAAAATACTGCAGAGGCCACAAGTACTGAATAAAAGATGAATGTGTCACGAACTTTCGTGTTGTTGCAGCATATTTTCGAGGAACAAAGGAACCACCGAACAACAACTACATTAAAAAAAAAACATGAAAACAGTGATAACAACAATTGTTAAATTCAATGTTAGTATGTTAAAAGCACTATAAAAGACAGAGACAAACTCAGTACAGGCGATCTCACAGAATCAAGCTGAAACGTCACTTTCGACAAAAAAGGCTTAAAAGTTTTTACTTCCCTTGATCTATATTGATTAAATTACTATGATCTTTATCACAGCTGATTCAATATGCCTCTCAATAATGCTGTTAGCCTACAAAAGACCTTTAGTCCATCCCAGTTAACTCCACGATTAAAATTATTTGTACGTAAAAAAATTGCACTTCATATACGCCACTTCCTCACACTGTATTTTGTATCATTTAATCTTGTTTAAAATTCTTTTGAAAGAGCGTCTTTTATATGAGGACCTTTTAGATACATCCATGGCAGATTCCTTTATCATAGGCTTTGCCTGTTTGTAAATATAACAAAATAAGGGGATTATTTTTTTCATTTCAAGTCACTGGTAACACTATGTATTTATTAATAACGATTTTGTTTTAAGGTATTGCACTGATAAGCATATGGTTATGCATATGTCATTATATGCTTAGATTTAAAGCCTTCTAAAACACATTTATTATTATTATTATTATTATTATTATTATTATTATTATTATTATTATTATTAATTGTACAGTCCAAAAAATCATAAAAATGTAAGTAGATTTTTAAACTCACACAAATGAAAAAATGCAAGATCAATACTGTGTCAAAATTATAGGTGATGTAGAAAGCTAAGCTAGGCAGAATGTAAGCGTAGCAATACCCAGCTATCCTTCACAGACTGGGATGAAAATAAGTAAAATACTGCATAAATAATTCAGTATCCTAATTTAACTATGAAAACAATTGTAAATATTACAATACATGAACTGTTACTAATTTTAAATTTCTTCTACTTTCAGGTATGCTCATGTTTTGGTGGAACAAATACAAGTTGGTGAGACTGCTCCTTGTTGTTGTTATTCTCTGGCAAATTCTTGACAAATATACACATTTATTCTTATAGGATGACCAAAAAATCATCTAAAGTGTTTAAAACTGACAAAATTTAATCAGCGTGTTCAGAATGGAAACAATGTTCAGCATTAATATCATTATTATTATTCACACACTGATTTAGAGATTAAAAACTTTGTACAAATCAAACACACACACACACATTTTTTTTATATATATATATATATATATATATATATATATATATATATATATATATATATATATATATATATATATATATATATATATTTATATATATATATATATATATATATATATACATATATATATATATATATACACACACACACATATATACTATATATATATATATATATATATATATATATATATATATATATATATATATATTATATATTCTGAGTAGAAAAAGAAGAAGCGCAGGTTAGAACCACCACATTTTATCTGCGGCGAGTTTGTTTCGTCATATCAATATTTTCAAGCCTAAAAGAGACATTACAGTATGTTAATAGTTAAAAGATCATTATTGGCTTACGAAGCTGAATCAAGGTGACAATAGTAGAGATAACTGAAAAAATCTTTAAAGTGATTTACGATAGCATATAAACTTCTTATTGGCTAAAACAAAAATCGAACAGTTTACACTATAAATGATATATTGAATAATTTATATTAAAAGCAAGGGATAAGATGAATTGTCAAGATTAAGATCTGGTTTTCTAAAAAATGCTTCAATCGACATACAGATTCTCAATAATGATTCTCTATTAAAAGTACCAAGAACACTCGAATTTTCTAATCTTCTACCCGTATTACTTTCCTCTCTATGGTGTAAAATCGGTGATCTGGTTGGCTTGGCCAGCAAGCCACCAGTACGAGGAGAAATGCCCTAAGTTCGGAAGATCTTGTCCGGACTGACCTCTTTGACTAGCCAATGTAGGTGGCGCTACAGGCGTCACCCTTGTAAATATAGGTGATGCCAGACAAAAGGTCTGGAGGTAGTTTATCCTTATGGTTAACAACGGTTGAATAGTACGGTTGTTGGTAAATATTAACTTGGGGTTAATGTGGGGAAAGCTACACTTAAACATATTTTTTAGTTCTCTTGTAACGTACTGAGAACATGGAATACTTGTATATGGCAGTTTAAAATACATAGTCAGGTTATCAACCCTTGGTATATCTATTTTGCTATTTATACTGAGAGATTTATTTAGGAAATTTAATTTCTTTATATATTGTGTTATTAGGATAAGCATTATTTTTGACATAATTTAAAACAAATTTTATTTCTGTGTCAAATGACTCCCAAGAGCTGCAAAAAGAATATGCTCTATGTATTAAAGTCTTTATGTTATTTATTTTAGTGTGAAAGACTGCAGCACTTTGGAAATTCATTCCTAGACCGGTAAAAGTGGACTTTCTGAAAATGCTAAAGCTTAAGAGTGACTTCCTGTTTGCGGTACTTTAATAATGTTTACATCTAAAAAGTTAAGAATATTATTTTCTTCGCGTTCCACGGTGAACTGAATACAAGGGTGTTTATTATTTAAGTAATCATGGAACTGTTGCACGTGACTTAGATGCCTGAAAACCAAAACTGTGTCGTCAATATAACTGTGATAAATGTTTGGTTTAAATTCTATGGGATGATCACCAAGCCATCTTTTTTCATGAAAACACATTAATATGTTGGCCATTGGGACTGAAAGTGGAGATCCCATGGCGAAACCCTCAAATTGTTTGCAGTGTAAATTATTGAATAACAAGCGGTTATCGTTAATGCTTAAGTTAAGAAGTATTTTAAAAACATCCTTTGAAGTATTTCTCACTTGTTCAATGTTATTGTAAATAGAGTTCAAAACCATATCGACTGTTTCTTTGATAGGAACGTTTGTAAATAGGGAGGTAACGTCAAAGCTTGCTAGCACTGCACCTTCGGGTATTTCATAAGAATTGATGATGTTCTTGAACTCACACGTGTTTTTTTTAATGTATACTGTCAATGGCTGTAGAAAACTGATTAGAAATTTCCCTAGTTTATAGGATGGTGCTTTAAAGGCAGACAGTAGGCTACAGGGCTTAATGATATTCCATTTTTATGAACTTTTGGTAGTCCGAACCTTATGGCATTTCTCCTCGCACTAGCTGCTTGCTGGCCAAGCCAACCAGATCACACATTTAAGAGCATATAGAGGAATGCAATACAGTTGGGAGATTAGAAAATTTTAGTGTTCTTGGAACTTTAAATGAAGAATCATTATTGAGAATCTCTGAGTCGATAGAAATGTATTTTAGAAAACCAGATCTTAACCTTGACACTTCATCTTATCCTTTGCTTTTAATATAAATTATTCAATAATTAATTTACAATGTAAACTGCAATTTCTTTTTAACCCACTAAGTAGTTTATATGATATTGTAAATCATTTTCAAGCTTTTATCAATTATCTCTACTACTGTCGCCTTGACTCAGCTTTGTCAGCCAATAATGATTGTATGATCTTTTGACTATTAAAATACTGCAATGTCTCTTTTAGGCTTGAAACTGTTGTGAAGAAACAACGAAACGCGTCGCCTACTGAGACTGAAATTTCCAAAACATCTGTCTACTTTCACTATATACACACACACACATACATATATACATACATACACACACACATATATATAATATATATATATATATATATATATATATATATATATATATATATATATATATATGTGTGTATATATATATAATTTTTAAACTGTTATTACAGAAACTTTTTATTTCTCTATCCTCTCGATTGAATTTTGGTGCTTATACTTTAACATCATCATCATTCTCTCTCTCTCTCTCTCTCTCTCTCTCTCTCTCTCTCTCTCTCTCTCTCTGGGAATGAGGCTGGATGTAAGGCCTCATATTTGCATTTTCAAGGCCGGATGTGTATCTATAAATAGTTCTAACATCCGAGTCGATATTTCCTGTTCAGAAGAAACCGCTTCGCCTATTGTTTTAATACTCTGGAGACTGGATAAAAATAGCAGTATTGTTTAAACCATTATGAAGAAATACTGTCATCCTCAAAATCAGTCAGTGGTACATTCGTTACTACTACTGCTACTGTTACTACTACAGCTATTATTATTATTATTATTATTATTATTATTATTATTATTATTATTATTATTATTATTATTATGAAGGACTTGAATGTCAGAGCAACAATAATAATAAGTTTTATTCAATGAGACTTACTTAGTGATGTTTTTTATTTGATTCGTTATTGTAAAGTCAGTTTTCAAGCATTCTGAAGTTGGATTATCCACGCCCCCCAACCCCCCCAAAAAAAACATAAATCAAATGACGATTTAAAATTGTCAGAATATAAACATTTCTATATTTTGATGCGGACAAATTTCAAAAAGTGATAAAGTGATAGATATGTAAGCATTTAATTACAATATTTACAACTAACTGAAGTGGCATTTCCATCGAAATATAGCTAATAGATATTACACAGCACCACAGGCATCTTCTACTTCTTGAAACTCAGCCATACACTCGGGTTATATCAACAAACGTCCTCAGCTTTCCTCCGCACAGCTTTCCTCCCTAACTCGCCTCGTTTGTTTACCAACACTGAGCAAGAGGGAAGCCATGTGTTCCCTGTCTTCTTACTGGCTGCCTTCCGACGGTTTGATATTTTTTTCTTAGTTTAAACATCTTGGTATCAATATTAAGAGTTTTATGGCCAGTATGGCTGTTCATGGAACTGTTAGGTGTGTTTATGACATTGAATAGTACATAGTTTATATATTAATCATTGTTAGTGACAATACTACAGAGTCGTCTTCATCATATATGGTATGAATAAGATGACAGTTTGATTATTATCATCCTGTCAAAATGACAGTGTCATTAAGATGATGATGATAATAATAATAATAATAATAATAATAATAATAATAATAATAATAGGGAAGGAGAACTGTAGATATTCTAAACCTACATAAAAAATAAAAGACAGTTCATTCAAACTGACGTTAAAAGGAAAGCCAGAGAAAAACATCAGGAAACAAATGACCTTAGGATCATTCTTCTCTCTCTCTCTCTCTCTCTCTCTCTCTCTCTCTCTCTCTCTCTCTCTCTCTCTCACAAACACACGCAGACACACACACAAACACCAAGAAAAGTAGGGCTTCATGTTTTTCCCCTCCGGCCTCTGACGTCAAAGAAGGCCTGTGTCTGCCTGAGAGCGAAGAGTTCAAGATCGATTTTAAGGGACACCTCCATTATGTGCTACCTTAGCCGTGAAGTCGCTTACGATGTACAGAACGGTGCCTTGAAAAATGCAATTATGAAGAGATGGATATGTTTCTGTCGTGTTGTTCTTTGCATTTGTTTTTGTTTGATTGTTTTTTTTTGTTTTTATTTCTTACTTAGCTACAGGGTTCGTATAAACAGCGACCTCGACTATGGGTTTAAGCTGGAAAGAATAATATATATATACACACTTTTACAAAAATAAAAACTCTTACAACATACACAGTTTAATGCTCTCTTTCTCCCTTCGTTTTCTGTTTTACCTTTTTCCTTTTGGACAACTAATTATGCACATACTATTTTCAATAAAGTCCTGAAGCTCTTTTCCTGACAATTTATTCATCTCTTTTATGTCAAAAAAACAAAAAATATTACATTCAAATCACTTTGCGCAACTATCCTAACTCGGCTGTCTGGCAGAGATTTATACTAGTACAGTAGTCCCTTCTTTCAATGTTATTCTTTCTAGTCACATCTGCACTAATAACGACAAAGACAAAGAGAGAGAGAGAGAGAGAGAGAGAGAGAATCACTTCGCAAAGTGGAAGTATGAAGTCAGAGTATTTTTGTTAGAGAGAGAGAGAGAGAGAGAGAGAGAGAGAGAGAGAGTTCGCAAAGCAAGTAGAAAGTAAAACGTCGGCTCTCCGTATGTTTGTTTGTTTGTGTGTGTGTGTGTGGTGAGTGTGTGGGTGTGACTGTGTGAGAGGAGAGAGAGAGAGAGAGAGAGAGAGAGAGATGGGAGATGGGAGGGAGGAAGTATCACTTCACAAGAGAGGAAGTATAAACTCAAATGCTTTTGGCCATGTGTATGTGTGTGTGTGTGAGTGAGAGAGAGAGAGAGGAGAGAGAGAGAGAGAGAGAGAGAGAGAGAGAGAGAGATTTTCAGAATACAGGAAGCCGGAAACACGCCCAGAGAGAATCGCCACACCTAAATTCGGAAGGGAATCCACTCAAGAAAGTCTCATAAAATGGACCAGGGGAAAGGAAGATTACATATGTGGAAACTTCTCAAAATCTATGGCAGTTCTTTAGGAGAAAAAGCCTCCGGCTTAGAGTTTAATTATGCCTACATTCTCACTTTAGATGGCAAGGAATACTGACATTATTTATACATATATGTATGTATGTGTATGTATAATATATATACATACATATAATATGTGTATTTGTGTATATATTATATATATACACATATATATATACATACATACATCCGCAAATATTTATCCATAAATATTGTTTAATATCAAATCCACTGTTCCTTGGAAATAACTTACATGGGTCTAGATACAAGGCTGGGACAGATATATTGTACTTATCAATGATAATTCCCGCTGGGTGTCAGTCCATTGTAATTCCCCGTGAATGTCACTCAACTATAATTCCTTTTAGGTATAAGTCAATTAGAAGTGTAAGTAAACTGCATTCTGAATATGAGTAGTTGGCCGTGTACCTCATTACAAGAATGTTCCTTCAACAAAAAACAAGTTGCTATTCACATCAAATTTCTAAGTAGAGACACACACATACACACACACTCTGCCTATATTTCTATAAATCTATAAACCTCTCTCGGATTATATAATGTATTCCAGAAAGACGGAAACGTTTCTGAACGGTGGATTGTTTTCCTGCCTTCTTTTTTTTTCTTCTTCTTAAAACTTCTAAGAAGAAGATATTAACCAGAGTCTTCCGGAGCCTGGGGCTGATACACGGTATAACTCAGGGTTTCAAGACCTTTCCTCTTCCTTCTCTTGATTCCTCTTGGTTCCTTTCTCCTCTTTTCAATTAGGTTTATTGCCTTCCTTTGATATATATATATATATATATATACATATATATATATATATATATATATATATATATATATATATATATATATATATATATATATATATATATATATATATATATATATATATATATATATATATATATATATATATATATATATTTTATATACATACATAAATACATATATATATATATATATACATATATATGCATTTATATATATATGTATATATATATATATATATATATATATATATATATATATATATATATATATATATATAAACAAAAATATCTTCATACTGATATTATTTTACCTCGGGAATAAATTACACCTGATTGAAATTTTTTAATTAACAAGCACATCGGCCCCCCCAGAAATTGAACCTGGGCCCTTAGTTCAGACACAGTGATAGACAATCGACTTGACCATTCTGCCTCATATTTCCAAGTGTAAAATAAAAGTTAATTTAAATGACAAAAATTATATATATATATATATATATATATATATATATATATATATATATATATATATATATATATATATATATATATATATATATATATATATTTACTTCTTCAACCATCCTTTAGACATCTCCTTCCTGCCCGTCCCTCTTTTTTTTAAAAATGACTTTGGTCCCCTCCCTATTCGGGTCACTTTGGGGAACCTCATTTGGCACAAGTCTTATCTTCGGTTAGGGGATGATACTGTTGCTGATTCCATTGTCACCTTAGGATAGCTGGTTTTCGGGTTTAGGCGTTACAGTGCCGGTGTGTCCTAACAGTTCTCTCTCCTACTGTCTCTCTGACTCCCTCTCTCACACACGCACATACACAACAACGGACACCTGTACATACATGACCTAATTTAGTGATAAATAGATTTTCTTTCTCTCTCCATCTCACATTCTCCTCTGTTCTTATTCTTCCTCTACTTTTAATTACCGATTCATTTTTATAAAAGATGCATCTGCTTTTTCTCTGTCTGCATCCTGTATTTATCTCTTAGCTGAGACCCTCTTCAGCCAATTAAAAACCATGTACATAATTCACACCTTAGTCCTATACTCAATCTACTCGTCCTTGGATTGAACGCCCAACTCTTGTAAACGAGAGAGAGAGAGAGAGAGAGAGAGAGAGAGAGAGAGACTGACAATCTTCCACCTCATTTCGTAAAAGCAAGTTAACCGTCATCTGATTTTCCAAAGTTTTCCCGACAACTGAGAAGTTAGTCTGACGATCGAGGCCAGATTTTTTTTTTTCTCCGGTCGGTATTCGAAGCTCATCCGGA
This sequence comes from Macrobrachium rosenbergii, assembly GCF_040412425.1. NCBI lineage: Eukaryota > Metazoa > Arthropoda > Malacostraca > Decapoda > Palaemonidae > Macrobrachium > Macrobrachium rosenbergii. The sequence continues at coordinate 15,200,321 of NC_089771.1, read as the reverse complement.
ATCTACTTCCGGTTTTTCGCTTGTCTTTAGAGTCATGCATGTGTCAGATACAGAGAGAGAGAGAGAGAGAGAGAGAGAGAGAGAGAAGAGAGAGAGAGAGAGAGAACGATTATTCAAGGCTAACACAGGTCGACTATTTGCCAAAAAGTCGAATACAGAACTAACAATACAAAAAAAGTTAGGTTGTAAAATTGAGAGAGAGAGAGAGAGAGAGAGAGAGAGAGAGAGAGAGAGAGAGATTCTTTCTACTCCTATAATTTTTTTATAGAGAACTTTGGTTGGTTTTGTGGACTCTTCTGCATTCATTTTTATCATTCATTTTTATAACCTTCTAATCATCTCTCCTTCATTCTTCTATTCCCTCTCCTCATTACTATTATTGCTCCTATTTCTCGACTTCCTTTTCTCACTCACACTCATTTTCTCTTATTCCAATCCTGATTTCGTTTGAATGGTTTTCATTCTTTTAAATAATACTAACCGATGTTCTTCAACTTGGTTCCAGATTTTTGGAATATTTTTGTACTGTTTTGACACAAAATCTTTGTAACATAATATACGATTCTTTATGTTTCTCATTACATCTAAACATATTAAAAATCTTTCTTTTCTCAAAAGAAATGACTTTCTCTCTTCGAAATGGAAGCCAGCAGCGGGGAAAATGAAATGAGACACGGATTTCTTTAATAGCAATCATCCGTGCGAGCAATCAGGCCTGGTACAAATATTCAATCTGTTGCCTCGGGCGGATTGCAGTCCTCATAAATCCTTTTTGCCATTCTCTCTCTCTCTCTCTCTCTCTCTCTCTCTCTCTCTCTCTCTCTCTCTCTCTCTCTCTCTCTCTCTCTTCGTATTATTATTATTATAATACTTATTTTCACTTCCTTGTACCTATTTTCTATTCTCTCTTTAGTATAATTATGGCATGTATTTTTTAAAATACTATTTATTATTGTTCCTTTCATCTTTCAAATTCTCTGGTTATTACGATTATTATCACTTTCTCGTGTTTACGTTTTACTCTCACATGTTTTATTTTCTTTCTCCTTGTTATTATAGAGGCTGTATATTTTCTTTAAATTATTTCTTGTAGTTCATTCAGTCGTACATTCTTCCCAAAACATCTTCATTTATCTTTCTTTCTAAATTGTAAAAAAATATTATCTTGAGTAACTATTATTGTTGTTCTCATTTTCTCAATATCTTTATGCTTCTCCATCGTTTTATAAGACTGAGAATCTGGGTATTTAGAGCATAGCCACTTGTAGGCTACTTGCCTACAGCAGGCCTAATAAAATAATTAAAATATTTTTGCATAATATTCATTATACTTTTAAAAATTATGATTACGAAGACAAGCATTTTATTGAGATTTCTAAATTACATGTCAAAAAAAATGTTGAAAAATTAACATAATATTTAATACTCTGACTAGCGTTTTGTCTTCACATAGTAAACCAGAAACACTAGTTTTAAGACTGTTTACATATGATTAACAATCTTAAAAGGATAAACTGTCCAAGATAAATGTTAGAAGACACAAAAATTACATAACAATTTAAACTCAGACCAATGACGTATTGTTAACAATTTCGTATGGAACAGGCTATTGCATTTCAATAGATACACTGGACTTCAGCCATTTAACCTATGTCCATGTTATACATTTCCATGAATTTAGCAATAACAGGTAGAATCTGGAATCCAGCCATGTAGCCTACAGTTACCTAGTTCTATGTACAAGGAATGCAGCAGAGTATCAGATACCAGAACCCTGGAATGCTTGAGAGTACATTCACAGATATCTGGCCATGAAAAACGCTATGTTCTACGTACCTGGAATTTGGGAATGCGAAACAAATTCTAGGCACCTAGAATCTAGGTATTCAGTCTGGTATATAGTATTAGTGCAAGGTGCTAGTGGAAGGTATAACTTATTCTTTTTCGCATGGAACATAATATGAGTTTCTATATTTTGACAGAATCATTGCAAATATATAAACTGATATATACATATATTGTAAAACCCGAATCTAGACTAAACCATTAAGAATAAAGTTACTAGCAGAGTTCTCACATATTAACGCGAAGTATGTTACACACATAAATAAATAATGTGTGTACTGTACAAGTATATTACTTAGTAAAAAATATGGAAAGACAAACATATTCTGATATACGTAATTATTTATATATATATATATATATATATATATATATAATATATATATATATATATATATACATATATATACACACATTTAACATGAAAAATAAATCTGAGTTTATGGAAATAACATGGCAGAAGTATAAAAATAGCAAAAATGTTAAAAAGCAAATCCAGACATATGCATTTCAAACTAAACTCTCTCTCTCTCTCTCTCTCTCTCTCTCTCTCATATAGCCAAATTTTTTAGAGACAAAACTCAAAGAATATTCACACTGAAATAGATCCACCTCATCTACCCTACTCTCTCTCTCTCTCAACATAGCAAAAACTTTTTAAGAATCAAATCTAGACAAATATGCATTTCGTAATAGAGTCCACCATCCCACCCTTCTCTCTCCTCTCTCTCTCTCTCTCTCTCTCTCTCTCTCTCTCTCTCTCTCTCTCTGCCTTGTCCCTAGGGACTTATATACATATATATTTCTCTCTTCTAACTGAAGGGCCGCTGAAGACGATGTTCCCATCAGAAATTCCATTGTATTCAGACTTCCATTGTTTTGGGTAATACGCCAACGGCTCAGGGGAATTTCCAGAATGTTGAAAATAAGAGAGAGAGAGAAGAAGAAGAAAGAAGAAGAAAGAGAAGAAGAGAAGAGAAGAGAGAGAGAAGTGGTGGGGTGGTGGACTTTATTTCGAAATCCATAATTGTCTAGATTTGATTCTGAGAATTTTTCCTATTTTGCGAGAGAGAGAGAGAGAGAGAGAGAGAGAGAGAGAGAGAGAGAGAGATAACAGACTTTCATAATATATGTATCATTGACATGAATGTAACATACTTCATGTGAATATGTTAGAGAGAGAGAGAGAGAGAGAGAGAGAGAGACATGTAGTAAAAGTTTAAATTAAGTGATGGGGAAAATAAGATTAATTACAGAATTTAAAAATGTAAACATCAGATTACGTTATAGCACTGAAAATGAACATAAGCAAGAGAATGAACCCACGAAAGAAGTAATTTCATAAAAGAGGGAATTACCCAAACACCAAGAGCACTGGAGAGAATTGCAGAAAAATAAGATAGGGAAAACACGAAGAATCACTCACATAAACAAATAAAAATAAACTCTGACGACCGAACACGAAAGAGTCCCTAAGGAATGATGTCTCATGATTACTTTGCAAATCAGAATTTATACTTATTGTTTTTTCATCCGAGTGAAACCATTATTGGTTCTTAGAATAAAAGTTTTTCAGTATGAATATGGACTATGAAGTATGTTGCTGCTTAACTCAAACAATCCAGACTGATTTTTGCATTCTTGCAAGCAAGTCTAGGCTTTGAGTTTGAAATTCATTTGCATGTCAATTCAACAAGAACAGTAAGACTTGCACAAAAAAATGATCATCGTTAGAATTATGAAAAAAAATCATCATTAAAATTGTGAAATAATCATCTGTAGAACTGTAAGAAAAATCAATCTTTGTAACAAGAAAATCGCTTTTAGAACACAACAAATCACCTTCATGATTCTAAAAAATATCATCTTATAATTACTGGAAATAATTATTGTCCAGAACTGTTAAAAATCACTTTAGAACTGTAAAGTAAATCAAATTAGAATTGTAAACAAAATTATTATTTAAATTATAAAAAAAAAGTTAATTTCAGAATAAAAAAAAATATTCGTCAGAAATGTGAAAAAAATCATCTTTAGAACCTTATTAACAAAATTCACTAATTTGTTCCCCACTCCATTCTGCTTGATCAAATTACCTCAATAAGTTTTCCTATGGAATTACCTCAATAAATTTTCCTATGGAAATCTCTTCATTCCAAACACAACCACTTTTCCTATAGTTTTCCTCTTTTCAAATCCTGTACACCTATATATCCTCATTCATGTGTAACAACCCTATACATATTTTAGCAATTATGACAAAATGTTTGTCCTACATATTACATATTTCCGGACATCTAGTGACTTTTACGCCAATAGGAAATGTAGAGAGCCTATTATTTCCTTTTGACCCATCCTATAGAATGTATAGAGTGAAAAGTTAAGGCTCTTGTTTTTATTTCTATACAGGTAGTTCTAAGATATATATATATATATATATATATATATATATATATATATATATATATATATATATATATATATATATATATACTCATATATATATATATATATATATATATATATATATATATATATATATATATATATATATATATATATATATATATATATCTACACACACACACACACACACACATATATATATATATATATATATATATATATATATATATATATTTATATAAATATTCTCTTGATTCTTGGATGTTTGCCTCTCGTACATCGTCCTCTATTTTTTTCCACATGACCAAACCACATCCAAACACTGATCATCTCTTTAACATTTCTTACCCTTTCATGCAAAAAACTTCTAACCCTCTTCTTTTATTTCTAAGAATCATCAACATTTCACTTTCATGAAGGAGAGCTGAATAATTAGTTACTTCATATATTCCCACAATGGCTCCCAAAGCATCTAATTTATCCCCATAAACCTACGAGATGAAAAGCTTAGAAAAATATTTTAGGCAGAACCTGGAGATTAATTTCAGCTTTGATACGTCACCTCCTAATCACAGGTCATTCTGATGGCCCTCAATTTCCAGCTAGTACGTGACTCAAACATTGACCTTGAGAGAGAGAGATATCAGCATTGCATGTACATACAAAAGAATGGGGGATTAACATGTATTGAGAATCTGGGATATTTCCTTCCAATTAGAACAAAAACTCTAGATTCATCCAGCCAAATACAGGGAAACAAGAAAAAAAAAAGAGAAAGAGAAAGGGTGGGAACAGCTGGGGAAAACGGAAGAACTTATAGAGCTTGGCACTAGAAGAAACTGTCTATGAATTTAGGGATTTTAGTTGTGCACTGAAGGAATATAAAGATAAGGATGTCTGATGGGTGCTGTGGACTGAGTGGAAGATTGGTAAAAAAAAATCATCATTGGCAAGCCATTACTTGTGTATTTTAAAACTCAGAAATTATGTTCGAATTATTTTCTTTCCATATGAAAACTGACATTTCTGAAGTCTTTTTTCAAAGACATCTTGAGTGGGACTCTTTCTGAAGAAGATTATATTGGAATAAAAGAGCATTATATTCTCATCCAGACAAACAATGCTGGTGTTATATTTACTTCCAATATTTCCCTTAGCTGGTGTTATATTTAATTCAAATATTTCCCTGCACTCGACAATACCGGTATCAATTAGTACTTTTTCTATTTAATTTTAATTTAATAGTAACGGTGATGGCGTCTAATTATAAGTTAGTCTTGAAGAAAAATATGGACTCAAGCATTATCTCACAAGGCTAACAACAACAACAACATAAAAATCTGTAAATTACTTCCAAATCTTTCATGGACCTCCTAGTCATTTTTTTTCCTTTTGATGTTTACGAATTCCCAGGTACGTAATGGTTCCTAAAATACGCTCCATTGTTTTGCAATATCTGCCATTATGAAAAGAACTCAACATTCCTTTTTGCAACAGAGTTAGAAACGAATAATGAGGAGGCTCTTATCGATTTTTTTTCCTTGAGGCTCGTCTACCTCGCGTCTTTTATAGGAGGCTGTTATTGAACCGCAGTAACTCGTGAGATATATAGATGAATTTATTTTTTCTTTACCTGAATTATTCTGTTATTCAAAGTCTTATTCACCTGACTGAGGCTAATTTATTATTTCTTTCAACTTATATTTTCAGTATTGGCATTTACTTGTCAGCTCTAAGCCCATATACAACAGAATGAGTGAATTTACAACTAGCCATGTATTCCACAAATAAAATAAAGACGTTACAAAAAACCTGCTTCACACTTTAATCCTCTGTTATGATGTGAAAAGATACATCGTAATGTTAGTGCTCAGCCTAAATCACGTTTGTAAGTCCAGAAATTCGTATGAATTAAAGTTTTTCACCGTGATTCCCAGACGCTTAATTCACGGCAGATGATAAATGAGTGACTTGTGAATATTCTTAACACAATTCTCAACATAATTCTAACATTACTATTGATACACATAAGATTAATCACATAAATATACTAAAAAATATTCATGAATTACCACAATTAACATAAGGTCTAAAGGTATGAATTTTTATCATAAAAGAAAGGAAACATTTCGCAAAAGCTAACAAAAGACAGCATCTAATTAATACCAAGGCGCATATGAGAGCTGAACGTTGAATTCCCGAGAGGAAAGGTCAAATTTACAAATTGCATTGACTTTCTGCCAAACTGTTGCAAAGTGAATAAAAACTTTGTTTTCCTCCTGCTAACTTGACGTCCGCTTTCAGAGCCTGCTTCTTCTTCATCTTCTTCTCCGTCTCCTTCTTCTTCTTCTTCTTCTTCTTCTTCTTCTTCTTCTTCTTCTTCTTCTTCTTCTTCTTCTTCATGTATCACTTTATTTAGAAGCATTTTGTGAAGATTCTCCGTGCGTAAGTAGGTTAAAAATCTCTCTGTCGCTGCATTCTCTTCGTTCCGTAGCTTTAGCGTTCACGTTACTTACGTGACTGTTTATCATTTATAGTTAAAACTCGATTACATTTATCGTTTACAGTTTAAACTCAAATTACAATTATAGTTTGCAGCTCAAACTCAATTATTATTGTTCTCCATGGTGTGAAATTTAAACTTGCAGCAATCATCAAGTCTTCCTCAGGAAGTAATGATGAAAATTATGTACGTTTGTGCTACTCACACACACACACATATACATATATATGTATATATATATATATATATATATATATATATATATATATATATATATATATATATATATATATATATATATTATATATATATATATATACACACACATTACATATACATATACATATAACATATATATATAAAATATATATATATATATATATATATATATATATATATATATATATATATACATACTGTATATATATCACTGAATTAGTCTTTCCACGTCAGTTGATTCCAATACCATTTTATTTTTGCAAAATCAATAACCTACGTTGCTAAACATTCAGTCAGTCACATTGCCGCTCCTAATCTTCCCCCTTATTTAAGAAACCCTGTACTTATTTTATCCTACCTGGATTTTTACCTGTACTCCGTTATTCTTCCTCCCTTCGGACAGGTGTTGCCTCCCACTAATTAATCACAGGTCTTCTCCAGCCACTGGGAATCATCCCACCAGACGGGATGCAATTAAGTATAGCGACGCCAAAGAAATATTTCTCGGATATTTCTTGTCTCTCCCTGGATATGATGAGGCAGGAATTCACTCACTTTCATTTGCTTTTCTCTCTCTCTCTCTCTCTCTCTCTCTCTCTCTCTCTCTCTCTCTCTCTCTCTCTCTCTCTCTCTCTCTCTTCCGTTTTGACAGAAACTCTTCAATAAAGGTTTTTGTTATGCAGTAGTCAGACGGACTACTACATTACATTAGTAATATAAGATTACAACATTGATTAAATGTATAAAATATTTTGTAATCTTTCAGTATGCTGCAAAGTAATATATATATATATATATATATATATATATATATATATATATATATATATATATATATATGTGTGTGTGGTGTGTGTGTGTGTGTATATATGTATAATGTGAAATGAAAATAAAGAATTTTATACACCTGCTGCAAGGCTGGAACAGGAAACTGAATTAATTATGAGCTTTCTTCGTTAACTTGTTTTTATTTCTTTAGTCCGCTAAGTAAAAGGACTAGAACTCGAAAGGCCTTACAACACTCCATTGTTTCTCTTTCCTTCATGGAGTTTGTCTTATATATATATATATACATATATATATATATATATATATATATATATATATATATATATATATATATATATATATATATATATGTATATATATATGTATATATATATATATATATATATATATATATATATATATATATATATATATATATATATATATACAGAGCATAAAATGTAAACTTTATTCCAAGAGCATCTACCTATATTTTCTCTGAAGACAGTCCTATTTTTTTTACTACATAAATACACACAAATAACGTTGTTTACATTACAGAGAGCCTGTTTAGTAAATATTTATCCACTACACGAGACGGATACAGAAGCTATTGTTATACTTCTTCTGTGTAGATCTGTTTGTTTCTCCTACATTGTAGCTCATGCCACTGACTCTGCATATTTTCATTTAACAAATTTCTTGGTTTTCCTTATCATAAACTTGTATTCGACCTATTAGTTCTTTGACAATTGTTTCTTTACTAAGGTTTATTGCCTTCCTTGCTATATTTCCACATATTAATTTTCTTTTTTGTTCCTTTGAACATTACATATATTTCGTCTGAACATGGTTTTTCCGATTACTTCAATATCTCTTTTCATGTCTTGTCTGTTTTAAGTATACTTTTATCTTTAATTCAAGTTCTTTCACTTTTAGACTCTTATATATTTTGCAACATTAATCCAATTTCCCATTCCAGCCTTTAGCAGGTATACAATTTCTCTTACTTTTCATTTTCACAGTTTTAAAATTCCGGTAGGTTATGTGCACTGTATTTTTTTAATTGTTTTTAATTTTCCTTTGTTTTTGCCATGATGCTATCTTATTCCTCTCTTTACTCCTAAATCCACATTACTGCTTTTTTTCTTCAACTTCCTCTGATTCCTTATTTTGCATTTCAAATATATCATATAATTCAAATTTTTTCCCTCTTTTTCATTTGTTCCTTTCTTTGTCATACTGATGTTTCCCAACTGTTCTTCCAAAACCTGATGTTTACATTATGAACTCTCTATGAAGTTTTACTTCACAAATTTTCAAACTGAGCAATGTGGGAGAGAGATATTTTTTTGGGGGTCAATTTCTATTTTTTATCCCTAGGACTGTTGATTTTTACTGTTTGTACAATTGCCTGCACCCATTTTTTATAACCATATTCTTTACTTTATTCTTTGCTTTGCCCCACATTTAACTTTAAGCAGGGATTAATTATTTATAATTTCTTATCCATTCTTAATATTTTTCCTCAAGCCTTATTCAATATTTTCCAATTTTTTCTTTTAAATGTCAACCTCCATCCCTTCCCAGCTACAATCTCTCTTCTTGAACTTTCTAGAATTCTTAATTTTATACTCAGCATCTAATATTTTAAAGATATATTTTCCCATTTCTTTCCATTTTTCCCTCTTCTTTTGTTATTTCCTTTCTTTTCCGAGGGGAGCTGTTTTTATGTTCCTTCCCACAACCCCCCTCCTTCCCCCTTAATTGCCACCTCCCATTTCCCCCCCACAAAAGGAGATGACGTCCCTCTCATTTCCCCTGTTTGATGACTTGGAAAGAATTATCAAGCATCTGGCATGTATTCCCTATTCCCTACTATTTGGTGGTTTTTAGTCGCTTTTCGTTAATTCTCATTCTTTATTTTATTTTTATTTATTCTTACTCTAAGGCATTTCCCAAATTTCATTCTTTATTTTATTTTTATTTATTCTTACTCTAAGGCATTTTCCAAATTCTCATTCCTTATTTTATTTTTATTTATCCTTACTCTAAGGCATTTTCCAGGGGTGTTGATTTTCCTTATTTTTAATTCCTCTATTTCCAATAATAATAATAAATGTTGATTTTCCTTAATAATAATTCCTAATAATCCAATAATAATAATAATAATAATAATAATAATAATAATAATAATAATAATAATAATAATAATAATAATAATAATAATAATAATAATAATAATAATAACATATCTTCCAGCGCTTGTTTCCATTTGCTCTTTCAGCTCCTTATATATTTTTTCCTTGCTTATATTTGAAGATTATTTTACAATCATTTTAGGAATCCTGTTTTTTCTATATTTCCTGTTTACGGACTTCGAAATAGGATTAAATCCTAAAACGTTGGGGGAAGTCTTAAAATAAATCCTTTATCAGATGAGACACTTCCTTCTATGCCTGACTCTTGCTAGAATCAAAACAACTGGGAATATATATGTGTGTGTATGTACTTATATATATATATATATATATATATATATATATATGTATATATGTATATATATATATATGTGTGTGTGTGTATACATATATATGTGTGTGTCTGTATAAATATAACATATATATATTATAGATAGATAGATAGATAGATAGACAGATAGATAGATAAATAGGTAGACAAACAGATATGTATATATATTAATAACGAGATTTTTCACAATCAAATCAAAAACAAATATGCCAATTTTCTTCATATTACAAATGTTAAAAATCTTATTAAAATCAGCATACAACCTCACTCCAAGACATTACTCACCTATTTGCTCAAAACAGACAAAAACAAACAAAAAGACAACAGCATTACCTAATACCGAGCCTCCCTTACCTTACCTTACCTTACCCTACCCTATACAGAGGCCAAATTAAAAACAAAAAATATATATATATAAAAAATATAAAGACAAAAACTGACACCTCCTAATTAGCGCCTAGAAGTCGTGAGAGAGAGAGGAGGGCAATTCCTATCTAATGAGCTTACAAGGAGAGATTATTTATTCCTCCTCCTCCTCCTCCTCCTCCTCCTCCTCCTCCTCCTCCTTCATATTCTTCCTCTTAATCAGGCTCGCCCTTTCTTCTTTGGTTACTTTTCAATAACATATTATTAAGGTCTCTGTGAGTGTTAAGGCTAGTGCTGGAATAATTATTATTATTATTATTATTATTATTATTATTATTATTATTATTATTATTATTATTATTATTATTATTATTAAGGTCTCTGTGTATGTTAATGCTAGTGCTGGAATTATTATTATCATATTACTATTATTACTACTATTATTATTATTATCATTATAAGCCCGAGAGGTCAGTAACATCCCAAACACGTCCACAGGAACCATGAAAAACAAAAGATAACACAGCAACGAAAATTAAGATTAATACGAAAACTACTAAACAAAGAAATACCATTAACTGTGTTAAGGGAGAACAACAAAAGAAATGCTCTTAGAGAGAGAATGTTGTAAGGGGAGGAAGCAACGTGGAGGTGAATCAAAGCGAGTATTAATTCAAATAGGATTGTAGGAAGGAGGGGAACAGGAGATAACAGGAAACGAAAGGATACACGCGAACTGACTTCTTCTTGGAGACTCGCCTTTTGTCCGTTTCGGAAGAAGAAGAAGAAGAAGAAGAAGAAGAAGAAGAAGAAGAAGAAGAAGAAGAAGAAGAAAGTTTAGTTCGGTTTCTTGTGACGTGAATATGTGATACTTGAGAATAAAATGTCTATGTTCATTTGCGTGTTTGCACAGACGCCGTGAAATAATTCTACGCATTGCTCGACTCCCGAAACACGCAGACAAATGTATATAAGCGATTTCGACGCGTGTATTCCATCCGAAAATATTCGTTTTCCATTCCACGTTAACGAAAACAATTCACTCAGTACAATTGTACAATTACAATGCCGCCGATATTTCGCCAATTTCAATTACCGGAAATAAGATAAACGCTCGCTGGAAAAATAAGCCAAAATAAGCCTTATTTACCAAATAGGATGGGCATGGCTGGAGAAGAATGCAAAAGTCCCGCGACTGAACAGAATGGGAACCGCAGTTGGGAATGTGTTTTAATCTGATTATAAACATATCTGTACGTGATTCAGGTTTTCTAGTTAAATGTTTAAACTGATATGGGCGACGAGCAATATGTATTATGAAAAATATGAATAATAATAAGTAGGGCATACGTAAATAGGTAATTTTTCAATGAAGGATTTTAGATAATTTTTTTTTTCGAATTCACCTGCTGCATAGCTATTTGAAGTTAATAATTAAGTGCACACAAATATTATTTTCATGGGTATATCATCATACAATACAAGAGAAAACCCAAATTAATTATAAATAACAAATCAATCCATTCTATAGTAATCGCACCATTTTACAAGACCAGAGAAAACGCAAAGGCATCATAAATGGCATAAAATTTATTCTATAATGATTGAAAGCAAAACATACATTGGAAATTGAACATAGAATTACCTGTATACCACAAAATGTCTTACTGGACTCACGAAATTAAATATGTATTTTCTGGACGGAAAAATATAAATTTTATACAAGAGTGTATTTTCCAAAGTTGTCTTGAATCAGGAGTAATTGATGTAGATACAAAAGCAGAAATACGAATAAATAAACGTCGCAAAAAATGATGGAAAAATGTTACAGTTCTAAAGGAGACAATTCCTAAAAAAACGACCATAATAATGTATCTCCTCCGCGCCACTCTCTTTATCATTATCTTTATGCTAAAGCTGGAACATTTTCTTCAGCCTAAAAATAATGAATATAAAACGCTTTCTTTGGCTGGGAAATATTACTGAGAGCGTAACACATCCCTTTGTCACAAAATGTTCAAAACAAAATATATTCTTTATAGGTAAGCGTAGCTGGATTTTAAATAACTATGCTTTTAAATTCACTATTATAACAGTTTATGTATAACTCTAATGTTTAATAGTACCTTGGTGTATAATTATATATAGCAGAATATATTTGTCAACTGAATTAAAGAAAAAAGGAAAAACCTGTTAAGCAAGTTATATATATATATATATATATATATATATATATATATATATATATATATATATATATATATATAATATATATATAAAAATTTATGTATACAAATATATATAAATAAATATATATATATATATTTATATATATACATATTATATATACACACACACATTGTAAGATATATATATATATATATATATATATATATATATATATATATATATATATGCATGTACAGTATACATACATACATATATATATATATATATATATAAATATATATATATATATATATATATATATATATATATATATATATATATATATATATATATATGTATATATATATATATGTGTGTGTGTGTGCGTGTATACATATATACAGCTTTCTTCCACAAAAAAGCTATCATTTTCTTTTAACATAAATTACCATAGCAAAAGAAATTATAAAATTAATAACAATAAAATCACTCTGTGTACCCGAAGTCTAAATAGCAGTGATCCCAAAATTCGACCAGTTTGAAATACCTTAAGAAAATAATTGCAATTAATAATTTTTCTGTGAAATTCTATTAAATTAAAAGATTATTCTCCTAAGACAGTCATTTAGAAAGCTCCATTTTAATAAATATATATAAAATCCCAACACACACACATATACGCACACGCGCGCGCACACACACAGACACAGACTAAGTGGCGCTCTTCACTTTTTTGAATATATCATCTTTACGGACTCAGGTAACGTATTGTAATCCCCTTCCCCCCCCCCCTTGATAAATGACAACAGTTTTCACGTGTGGGTTCACGGGATACGCTCTGTACATTCAAATTTCAATGAGATGAGGTTTTGCTTCAATGTTATGGGACTCATTAATTTTAGGGAATTATGTAGTTAACATGGACAAAACCTGTTTTGTCTTCTGAATGTGTATTTTACTTGTAATAATAATAATAATAATAATAATAATAATAATAATAATAATAATAATAATAATAATTTAAATAGTAATAATAATTTAAGGAAGGTTATGTAGAAGAATCATAATAATAGTAATGATGAATGTATGGAAATAGTTATTGTTCTTGAGGGCAATTAGAGACTGACTGATTTTTTGCTACAGAGGCTGAATTATATAGTCTTTCTTTATATAAATAAATAAATAAATAAATAAATAAATAAATAAATAAATAAATAAATACATACATACATACATACAGTATATATATTCAACAGGCGTAGGTTTCTCGAAACCCAGCAATACAATGGAGGCAGAGGAAGCGCACCAACAGGTCAAGAAAGTCATATTTATTCAGTGGCAACATTTAGAAGCCAACCGGCAGGCATCATTTTCAAGCTACAAAGTAATAATACCTAATTATTACAATAAAATTAAGTGACAAATATTAAAATACACAGTATAAGTCACAATAAAACAAAGACAGCTAAAAATATGAATAAGGACCAACCGTTGAGTGTGAAGGACTGACCAAAAACGTAAACAGTTCTGCGAGATAAAAAGAGTGTAGACGTGTCATGGGCGTTCAGTGAGAGGGACCAGTTTTTAATAAACAATGATTCATTAATTCTTAAAAGTTTATGATTGGAGAGCTCTGTCAAAATATTAAAGTCTTTGTACTGAATAGAATGATTTCATTTATCGGTATGAGCCCTTATGTTAGAAAAATTCGGGATTTGAATGTTTAGTGCAGTTCTATAACTGACAGCTCTATGACTGTCGATTCGGACTTTAAGTAACCTATGTGTCGATCCAATATAGGGTCCTCGATTACAACGAAGACAAGTAAACTTATAAATAACACACGAAGTCATTAAAGGATCCAAACGGTCTTTGAAGCTGACAAGGCTACCGATATTCAGTGGGTTTGTGGATATCATTATGATTTTCACGGCAGGAGATGACGTTGCAACTGAATAGACGTGACTTTCTTGACCTGTTGGTGTGCTTTCCTGCCTTCATTGTATGTATGTATGTATATATATATATATATATATATATATATATATATATATATATATATATATATATATGTATATATATATATGCTGCTAATATATATATAATCATGATGCTACAAATGTCAGCAATCAAGATGGATCAGTGGTAAAAGTCGACTGGAGTTGCTGGATGGCGCGTCTGTGTCGTGAGATCGAGACTCGGCAGTGCCGTCCATTTTATCACTTATAAATTCCTCTTCCGGTGATAATTCCCCATCGGGGGATATTCCCGAGGTAGCGTGGTTGATATTAAGCGACATTTGTAGCTTCATGATTGTATATAAATCATGGTGTGATAAAATGTCATATTACACACACACAAACACACACACACCCACATATAATATATTTATACATACTGTAACATGGGCATGCACTTATATATCTATATATATATATATATATATATATATATATATATATATATATATATATATATATATATATATACTTAAATGGATACCAGTCTTTCAATCTTCCTAAGTCTCATGTTTGCAAACATCCAGCTCTTTTACAGGAAAAAGGGAAAATTGTCGGTCATGAATAAAATATGAAGAAAGAAAAACCTTGAGCCCATTATGCAGAAGAGCTCTTTACAAGATGATGAGAATGAAGCCACAAAATATCTCCTTAACACATGCAAATTGATATTAACTCTTTTGCTAACGCTTTTAAGCACCGTATAAAAGGGGATCGTGTTTATGCTATGAAGTTCTTTGCTTCGTGGAATTTTAGAGAATTTAACCAGGAGGGATCTCAACGGAGGTTTGCCTTTCAAAATATTTGGGCAGGATTTTGTGGTGTATTTTATGTGTATATATATATATATATATATATATATATATATATAGAGTTAGAGGTAGAATCGAAAATATACATAATATATATACTGTATATGTATATGTATATATAATAATATGTGTATATATGTATATATATATATATATATATATATATATATAGAGATATATTAGTCGAAAATGCAAAAAATATAGGCAATACAGAAGCTTGGTCATACATACATCGTTTCACAACTGCTGAAAAAGATGTATGAGACAATATCAAAAAGAAGATGCACATACATGACAGGCTTAAATAAATCTCGTTCATTTTTACTGCAAAAGAAAGATTATTATTTACCCGGCAGCCGGGTGGTATCGAGTCGTGAAAAAGTTCCCCTGTCGGGCGGCGGGATATTCAACGTGAACAATTCATCCTAACAATTCACATCGTTGCTGCAGTTCACAGTCGAAGCAATCCACTGTTATTCACAATTCACAATTCAAAATTAGTGCTGAATCACTGTCAGTGATGTTTACTTCAACACACTTCGATTGACCTAAGCATTTTTTGAGTTTATAAAAAAAATAAAAAAATACCAAAAGCATTCTCCCTCCTTTTAAAATGAGGAATCGACTCGATACATATGACCTGCTTCTCTGTAAATACAAAATGAAATCGTTCTATAATCTGAATACGTTGAAAAAATGACGAAACTGCCCGGTCCATTTGAATTTACTGTCAAGATTTCACTCACAGAAAAGATAAACAAATGATATGTTGAGATAAACTCGTAAGCTGGAGCTCTTGAACAACGTCAGGTTAAGGGTAAATTAACGCACGTCTATTCTGATATGACAGGAAGTCTTTTAAAGCATATCCTGAAAAACTTCTCCATCAGAAGTTTGGCTTCTTGAGTGCATTAAACCAGACATGTCCTGTGGCTTCCTAACAACCAGGGAAGAGTTGGACAACTCTCTCTCTCTCTCTCTCTCTCTCTCTCTCTCTCTCTCTCTCTCTCTCTCTCTCTCTCTCTCTCTACCTGTGACGACTGACGTTAACATATTTTAACGAATTCGTATAAGTAAAACATTTATAACCGTTTTCATAAGAAATAAAGATAAGTAAAAAATGCGCCGAAGTATCTTTGGCACAATCGAGTTTTCTGTACAGCGTGCAATGCCGTATGAGCCGCGGCCCATGAAACTTCAGCCACGGCCCGGTGGTGGCATGTCCTATAGCGGTGCCAGACGCACGATCATGGCTAACTCACTTTAACCTTCAATAAAATAAAAACTACTGAGGCTAGAGGCAGCAATTTGGCATGTTTGATGATTGGAGGGTGGATGATTAATATACCAAATTGCAGCTCTCTAGCCTCAGTAGTTTTCAAGATCTGAGGGCGGACAGAAAAAGTGCGGAAGGACAGACAAATAGCCATCAGAAACTAAAAACCACCTATTGTCATGAATCTCTCTCTCTCTCTCTCTCTCTCTCTCTCTCTCTCTCTCTCTCTCTCTCTCTCTGGGTAAAATGAAAGGATATGTTATAAACCTACCCATGAAAATGGAAAATGAAAATTTGAGATTCTCAAGTATTTAGACTATTTCTCTAAAATCTAATTAACCTAAGCAACGAAATGTGTACCTGATAGTTGGTTGAATGTTGTAACTGGCTATCAGGGTGGTGAAGAATGCCGTGGGATAGAAACTCACAATGAATAATACTTTCTTTCAATAGCCACCACTGTCTAAAAGGGAAAGTTCCATGAAGAAACCCACATTAAAAAATACTTTCTTGCAATAGCCGCCACTTTCTAAAGGGAAAGTTCCATGAATAATTATCATAAGTGAAAAATGAAAACTAAAACAAATACTTTAACTTTCCAGAATGGGAAAAGCTACAAATTGCGGCTGGTATAACGTAGCTTTAGAATGACGTCTGTATTGATAAACCCCCTTCAGTGCTAATTGCTGTATTGACAGAGACTCAGGTCAAGCAGGAAATGAGACGAGGTGGAGGATCAGAAGGTATATGAGAACAGTTGCTGCATAGAGAGAAAGAGAGAGAGAGAGAGAGAGAACTTTCAGTTATTCGCAACTCTATAGTGAAAAATTACATAAAAAAGGCAGTAAAGTAAGCACACAAGATATAAGTAATATTCTTTTAGGCTGTACCTTCAACTTCTTTCAAATAAAAAAAATGTTATCCTGAATTCCCTACTGTTTAATGTAAGATTGTCTGTAGTGAATTTCAGACGGGGAAGTGACTAGTTTAATGTGAAAATGAGGATTAGACAAGGTTATGTTATGTTCACTATCTCTAAAGAGAGAGTCAGGCCAGAAGTCGAGTGCTAAAATTTGTTTGATAGGAAGGCAGGTCTTGAACGGAAGAATGAATGGTTGCTACTTACAGATGATACAGTACTATTTGGCAGTAATGAAAAGAAACTGCAGAAACTAAGGAAAGAAGCTGTAATGTCAATGGTGCATTGATAGCTTTGTTTCTTCTAAGCTGAAGTTGGTCAGATATCAAAAATACATAAAAAATGGTATTAAAAAAACTCTCTACTCTTTTCTTATTAATTATAATAAATTATATGAAAAGACATTTTAACCAGCAAAAAGACACAATCATATCATTCAAATATTAACAACAAGGCCCTTTTCTATCAGTCACTGTCACTGGCTGCCAAGGAATGACAGACTGACTATAACAAAAGAACAGCTACTTTAACCTATAATGGTCCGTTAAGTACACAAAAACGACCACTAGCAAGAAGGGGAGAGAACAGGGAAGAACACGTTCGGTGAGGTGGAATTAATTAAAGGAAAGGACAAACGAGATATTCCTCTGATGGTTCTTAATTCTTGTGAACTGTAAAAGGGAATAATTATAAGAGTTAACGATAAGATTCCACCTCGGGAAGTCTTGGGTTAAGCCAACCAATTAAGACATTGGAAATTAAACAAACATAATTTCAAGGAAATATCTTCCTAGGGAATTGTTAGCAGATGGTGGCGGTAATAGCAATGGCGATATTGCTGGAATATTGATAGCAATATTTCGATTGGGATGAAGATAAAAACTAAATAAATTCAGAATGAAATTGTTCGAAATATAATGAAAAGATTACCTTGATGGGGAAAATATTTGTAAGTACATTGGGAAAAAGAACCCGCAGCGTTTTGGATGATGATAATGATAATCTTTTGTTCACATACTGATATTTACAAGCAACTGTCTTCTCTCTCTCTCTCTCTCTCTCTCTCTCTCTCTCTCTCTCTCTCTCTCTCTCTCTCTCTCTCTCTCTCTCTCTAACGTAAACATTTTAAATAAGCTGTGTTTTAAAATATTTTTCTATCCATTTTCACACGAAATAAGGAACTGTCATAAACTTTCTCTCTCTCTCTCTCTCTCTCTCTCTCTCTCTCTCTCTCTCTCTCTCTCTCTCTCTCTGACGTAAACATATTTTAATTGAGTCGTGTAAGTAAAAATATTTTTAGCCATTTCAAGAGAAATAAAAGATTAAAACCACCTACTGACTTAGATCACTCTCTCTCTCACTGTCTCTCTCACTGTGTACCCATGCACGTATGACATACTCCCATTTACGCAAACTCGCTCACACTCTTACACGTACACACACGTACACAGGTACACATACACACACACACAAGCACACACCTACAAAGGTATTCCTGTCTCTCTGCGTGTGTGTGTGTGTGTGTCTCTCTCAGAGAAGCCACCTTCTTCTCCTCCTTCGAATATTGACTTATTGACAAGATGCATTCGGTGAATTCAGCCACTTAAAGCGTAAGGAGGCTGCAGCATCTGAACCCCGAATATTTCTTGTTTGGTCGAACTAGTTCCTTCCCATCCCCCCCGCCCCTCCCTAAATATCTCTCTCTCTCTCTCTCTCTCTCTCTCTCTCTCTCTCTCTCTCTCTCTCTCTCTCTCTCTCTAGTCTCGTCTCGTCTCTAGTTCGTTCGTTCGTTCGAGAGAGAGAGAGAGAGAGAGAGAGAGATCAGTGTGTTGACGTGGGATTATTCACACTCATTTTGCTCCGGTCTTCTTGAAGAATTCCATAATGAGAGAGAGAGAGAGAGAGAGAGAGAGAGAGAGAGAGAGAGAGAGAGAGAGAGAGAGAGAGCATGGACTTAACAATGTTATTTCAAAACAGAAGCTTCGTGAGACTTGTCTTTCACATCCGATTCAATAAATTGGAAAATCTTCCCCTTCCTCAACTTAGGGAAACTACTAACTTTTAAAGACCATCTTAAATAGTTCTAATTTCTTATTCATTTCTTTTAAATCCCTTCATGTGTGTATATATATATATCTATTATATAAATATAAATATAAATATATATATATATATATATATATATATATATATATATATATATATATATATATATATATATATATATATATATATATATATATATACAGACACTTGTATATATATACATATGTAAGTAGGTGTGAGTTTTTGTGTATATACCAACACATACAAAGAAGCAGACGTTATTGCACCCACAAACACCCTGTATACACTTGTATAAACCACTGCCTGCAGAGTGGGTGTGTATATGATCACAAGAACAGACATCTCATTATGGGACGATTTAAATAAAGACAGGTGGAATGAGACCAGACAAGACCAAAAATGTCTGGGGAGGGACCAGTTTGGCCAATACACGCCGGTCTTTGAGGGCTAATGAGGTAGAAGGAATCCACTGTTGGGTCGGGGAGGGGGATGAAGGGGGGGGATAATATTGAATGGTGGATAAAAGGGGATGAAAATAGAGGAGAGAGAGAGAGAGAGAGAGAGAGGTGATGCTGGCGTTGATGATAATGTTGATGGTGAGAGTGACGTACTGTGATGTTCTCCAGAGAGAGAGAGAGAGAGAGAGAGAGAGAGAGAGAGAGAGAGAGAGAGAGAGAGAGAGAGGTGGTGATAATGTTGCAAATGTTTATGATGACAATGATCATGTTGCTGAAGGTAAAAAATAATAATTATCGCTTGCTTACGTGGAATGTCACTTCCTTGATTATGTCAACTTGCATGCAATGCTTACATATCTTTAAGATATAATAATAATAATAATAATAATAATAATAATAATAATAATAATAATAATAATAATAATAATAATAAGACTGCCTTTTAAAAATCTACAACAACTGTGAACAGCACATAAAAAATGCCCCTAAGACAGCCTTTTAAAAATTAAAATCAGCAAAAACAACCGTACATAGTACATGAAAAAGCCCCCAAGATTACCTTTAAAAAATCATCAAAAACAACTGTGAACAGTATATGAAAACGGCCTCTAAGACCTTTTAAAAATCAAGAAAGACAACTGTGCACAGCACATGAAAAAGGTCCCTAAGATAGTCTTTTTAAATCAACAAAAACAACTGTGAACATTACATGAAAAAGACCCCTAACTCTACCTTTTAAAAATCTGAAAAAAATGTGAATAACACATGAAAAAGGGCCTTAAGACAGCCTTTTAAAAATCAATAAAAACGTCTGTGAACAGTACATGAAAAAGGTCTCTAAGACAGCCTTTTGAAAATCACCAAAAGCAACTGTGAACAGTACATGAAAAGGGCCCGTAAAACTACCTTTTAAAAATCAACAAAACGTCTGTGAACAGTACATGAAAGAGGTCCCTAAGGCAGCCCTTTATAAACAAAAACAACTATGAAAAGTACATGAAAAAGGCCCCCCTAAGACTGCCTTTTACAAATCAGCAAAAGAAGACTGTGAACAACACATGAAAAAGGCTCTTAAGACAGCCTTTTAAAAATCAGCAAAAAAAAATTGTGAACACATGAAAAAGGCCCTAAAACTGCGTTTTAGAAATCAACAAAAACAATTGTGAACACATGAAAAGGCCACTAACACAGCCTTTTAAAAATCAGAACCTTTAAAACTGCGTTTTAGAAATCAACAAAAACAATTGTGAACAGTTCATGAAAAGGGCCACGAAAAAGGCCCTTAAGGCAGCCTTCTACAAATCAACAAAAACAACTATGAACAGTACACGAAAAAGGCCACTAAAGCAGCCTTTTAAAAATGAACAAAAACAACTGTGAACAGTACATGAAAAAGGCCCCTAAGGCAGCCTTTTAAAAATCAGCAAAAAAATTGTGAACACATGAAAAGGCCCCTAAAGACAGTCTTTTAAAAATCAACAAAAACGTATGTGAACAGTACATTAAAAAGGACCCTAAGACAGCCTTCTAAAAATCAACAAAAACACCTGTGAACAGTGCATGAAAAAGACCCCCTAAGTCAGCCTTTTAAAAATAAGCAAAAAACTGTGAACAGTACATGACAAAGCCCCCTACAGCAGACTTTTAAAAATCAACAAAAACAGCTGTGAACATTACATGAAAAAGGCCCCAAGACAGCATTTTAAAAATCAACAAAAGCAACAGTGCAGAGCACATGAAAAAGGTCCCTAAGACAGCCTTCTAATTATCAACAAAACAACTGTGAACAGCGCATGAAAAAGACCTCTAAGACAGCCTTTTAAATATCAACAAAAACAACTGTGAACAGCACATGAAAAAGGCACCCCCACAAAAAAAAAAATACAAATGATATCCTCGTCAAGGAGCTTAAAGACTAAACAGGAACACAAGAAGAAGAAGAGGCTAAAAAAATAACCCTATGGAGATAAATGGGAGATAAAATAATGGAGGGGAGGGGGAGGGAGGGGGAGTAGTCTCAAAAAAGAATTGACAGTGACGTCTACGATCTTCTCCCGAGGCCCTTAAAGACATCTGAATTGACTTTACTCCTCTTCAGTGTCATCCGAGGGAAATAGATCCAAATTCCCTTTCTAATTAGAGTTGAACCCATATCAATCAATCTTTTGAGTGCAGTGGAACGAGAGAGAGAGAGAGAGAGAGAGAGAGAGAGAGAGAGAGAGAGAGAGAGAGAGAGAGAGAGAGAGACGTGCTAGTAAATATGAACATGAAAATAATTATTTTGGGAAGAGAGAGAGAGAGAGAGAGAGAGAGAGAGAGAGAGAGAGAGAGAGAGAGAGAGAGAGATGAAGGGACACCGATGGAATTGAAAACAGAAATGATAAAAAAAAGACGCTGGAATGGAAGACGAGATGAGATGGGATGAGAGGGTATAGCAGAGGGGTGGAGTGGGAATGGGAGTAATATCTCTCCCCACATCATTAGATCTATTTACTGTTTGTTTTCCATTAATCTCATTCACTCAGGGTTAACTGGAATAACTGAAAAGCCATTGTTATACTTCTTTCTTTTTTTTTGTTTGTTTGTTTGGGAAAGGAGGGAGAAGGGGAAGGGGGGTTAAAGGAAAGGGGATGATGGAGGGTTAGTGATGACTTGGCTATCGCAGTTTTGTTTTCCTTCGTGTTATCACATTTATCACTGACGTTATCACTATCTTTCATTTCGTTTCTGAAGATATTGCCTCAATTTCACAATAATGTTAGTAATAGTTATTTTTACATTAACATCGATATAATGAGGCTAAAAATGACCCTAATAATAATAATAATAATAATAATAATAATAATAATAATAATAATAATAATAATAATAATAATAATTTCTCATTTAGTGAAGAAAATAGTGGATAAAATATATTTCGGAATAACAATAATAACAACAATAATAAAAATGATAATAATAATTTTAATAATGCCAATATTATTTTTACTGTGAGAAAAAAAATGAATTAAGCAATAATAATAGCAATAATAATAATAATAATAATAATAATAATAATAATAATAATAATAATGTCATTATTAATTTTTACTGTGAAAAAATACTGCATTAAGCATTACCATCTATTATGAGAATAATAATAATAACAATAATAATAATAATAATAATAATAATAATAATAATAATAACTTCTACTTAATAAAAAACTAATTATCATTACTATCATCATTATCATCGCAAAATCTAAAACAGACTCAGCTATTACGAAACTGCCAACGAAAAGCCACTGGACTTGATCCTATCAATAATTATTAGCAAACATTTAGAGAGGAAAAGTCATTAGTTCCAGGGACAAAATTGATGACGTACTTGACCTGACTGACCCACTGCAATGTCTAAATACTACATCAGTCATGGTAGCGATTAATACATCCAGTTTTGAATCTTCTGCTGATTCATAAATAATTTGAATCTTTGATTCATAAATATTTTTAATCTTTCATAAATAATTTGAATTTTTCATAAATAATTTGAATCTTTCATAAATAATTTGAATCTTTGATTAATAAACAACTGGAGTCTTCGATTCAGCTTGAAGTCTTCAACCTGAAACCAAGCCTTTCTTTGGTCATAATCTCCAGATTAAAGTATTCAATCTGAAACCATGCCTTTTTTTTTTCATCATCTCCAGATTAAAATCTTCAACCTGAAACCAAGTCTTTCTTTTTTCCATAATCTCCAGCTTGAAGTCTTCAACCTGAAACCAAGCCTTTCCTTTTTCCATAATCTCCAGATTAAAGTCTTCAACCTGAAACCAAGCCTTTCTTTTTTCCATAATCTCCAGATTAAAGTCTTCAGCCTGAAACCAAGCCTTTCTTTTTTCCCATAATTTCCGGATTAAAATATTCAACCTGAAACCAAGCCTTTCTTTTTCCCATAATTTCCAGATAAAAGTATTCAACCTGAAACCAAGCCTTTCCTTTTTCCATAATCTCCAGATTAAAGTCTTTAGCCTGAAAACAAGCCTTTCTTTTTTTCTATAGTCTCCAGATTAAAGTCTTCAACCTGAAACCAAGCCTTTCTTTTTTCCATAAGCTCCAGATTAAAGTCTTCAGTCTGAAACCAAGCCTTTCTTTTTAAATTTCCAGATTATAGTCTTCAACCTGAAACCAATCCTTTTATTTTTTCCATAATCCCCAACTTAAAGTCTTCAACTTGAAACCAAGCCTTTCCTTTTCCCATAATCTCCAGATTAAAGTCTTCAGCCTGAAACCAAGCCTTTCTTTTTTCCATAATCTCCAGATTAAAGTCTTCAACCTGAAATCAAGCCTTTCTTTGGCCATACTCTCCAGCTTAAAGTCTTCAGCCTGAAACCAAGCCTTTCTTTTTTCCATAATCTCCAGCCTAAAGTCTTCAACCTGAAATTAAGCCTTTCTTTGGCCATACTCTCCAACTTAAAATCTTCAACCTGAAACCAAGTCTCTCTCTGCTTTGGCAAAATACGTCTTTGGAAATAATCCGTAAGTTAAGACGTCGAATTGAACTCAAGTCTTTCTCAGGGCAATAAAGACTTCGAATCCCCCTCGAATGAGGAGCGAAAAGGCCCCACAGGATCATCAGCGCCTTAGACCCTTATTACCGGCGGGAAATCGTCGCCATATTGAAGGGAAGTCAAAGGGGAGCTTGGAAGGGGTGTGTCTCTCGAGCACGAGGGGAAGAAGAAGAAGAAGAAGAAGAAGAAGAAGAAGAAGAAGAAGAAGAAGAAGAAGAAGAAGAAGAAGAAGAAGGAAAAAATCGCACGGATTTTTTGGCATAAAAGTACTTATGGCGAATGGAAGGTTTACTTTCTTTTAATAATGATTGGGGGCGGGGGACATTTCAAGCTGTGAATCTGATATTGATATTAGTATTTGAAATTATTGTCTTATGTGTATTTTACAATATACATACGTACATACATACATACATACATACATTCATTCATACATACATATAATAAATACATATATATATATATATATATATATATATATATATATATATATATATATATATATATATATATATAGACAATGACTCTAATATATATATATATATATATATATATATATATATATATATATATATATATATATATATAAATATATATATAACATAAATTGAACTAAATATCCTTACTTAATAAAAATACCCAAAGCCAACGTACGTTCTCCATACAACGAGACAACAAGCAACGTCCAAGTGACTTCTTTTTTCCATATTTTAAAAAATTACAGTTCACGGTTTATTAACGTCTTGTTTACGATTCCCGTACAGTTCCAATTCAAGAAACTCTCCTGTATATCACAGCAATCTTACAGCATTACAAGGCGGATTCCCTCTTCCTTCTCTGGCATCTTCCAGTGGATCATTAGCATAAAGTTTCCTATCTCTTTTGATTTCTTACCCACTTAATATTTCCTACTGTCACAAAAAGTGAATCCTTAAACCAGATGGACGAGTTAGAATTCCCTGTATGTGGGATTGAAGATACCCTGTATTTGCGAGTTAATGTGAATTTTCAGAAGCATTCATCCTTAGGAATGTGAGTTAATAAGAAGTAAATGTTATCATGTTATTAATATGAAAGCATAATTGATTTCTAAAACGTTAAAAGAAGTAAAAGTAGATTTAAAAGACTAGAGAGAGAGAGAGAGAGAGAGAGAGAGAGAAATAAATATCTCTGGAAATAGAGGGGAAAAAACCGACGGAGCTCTGATATATGAAAGAAATGTTTTCAAGCGTAAAGCATAAGAGAGACAACTTCCTATCTTAAACAAAGAGAGAGAGAGAGAGAGAGAGAGAGAGAGAGAGAGAGAGAGAGAGAGAGAGAGAGAGAGAGAGAGAAGGGCGTATGGGTAATGGGAGAGAAAGACGGCAAAGATCTGATACTGAAGAAATGTGGCAAGTGAACAGCTAGAAACTTAGCCCTCTAGAAACGAGAGAGAGAGAGAGAGAGAGAGAGAGAGAGAGAGAGAGAGGACTGCTGCTTTATTGCATGTGCAAGAGGACCTGCATCTTTTGATGTTTCTGGGAAGATGCCGGAGTAGCATGCTGCCGTAAAAAGTAGTAAACAAAAGGTCCTTTTGTTTACTGGCTACTGAATAGAAGAGGTTTAAAAAAACAAAAGGTACTGGGACAAGAAAATAAAAGAATGCTCCGTGTGCTTAAATAATAGAAGAGTGGCTGTTTGTACTGTCAGGTATTGTGTGTTTGTTATGACCGGAGTTACGTCCCATATTTTGCAGGTATAAATAAGGTATAATACATTAAAAAGGCTTAATTCATATGAAATAAGTCCTAAATTTCGTGGAATAAAATCTAGATCACAGGAAAGTCCTTTCAATCTAACAATAACATTCTTAAGTAAGATGCTGTTAAATAAAAAGGTTTAAGCCACATGAAAAAAGTTCCAGGGGCCTTTGATTTAAACCAAAGCCACAGGAATGTCCTTTAAATCTAATGACAAATTTCTTAAGTAAGTTGATGTTAAATAAAAAGGTTTAAATCATATGTGTAAAAAGTCCTAAATTCCTTTTATTTAAACCAAAGCCACAGGAAAGTCCTTTCAATCTAATAATAAACATTTTAAGTTGATGTTAAATAAAAAGGTTTAAATCATATGGAAAAATTCCTAGATTACTTTGATTTAAATCAAGACCATAGGAAAGTTCTTTAAATCTAACAACAGGCTTCTTCAGAAAGCTGATGTTAAATAAAAGGGTTTAAATCATATGAAACAAAGTTCCAGATGCCTTTGATTTACGCAAAAAACACCAGAAAGTCCTTTAAATCTAATTACAAACTTCTTAAGTAAGTTGATGTTATGTAAAAAGGTTTAAATCACAGGAAAAAAGTCCTGAATTCCTTTGATTCAAATCAAGACCAAAGAAAAGTCCTTTAAATCTTCTACAAAAATCGTAAGTAAGTTGATGTTAAATAAACAAGTTTAAATCATTATGTAAAAACGTCCTAAATTCCCTTGATTTAAGTGAAGACTAAAGTAAAGTCCTTCAAATCTAATTACAAAAATCTTTACCTCGTTAAATCTGTTTCCCAAAACTCCAACAGGTTCACAAAATAACACTGACAACTTATATGCATTATTCAATCACCTATTTATTTATTTATTTGTGTATCTATTTAGTTATTTATCAACCCAAAGTCCCATTTCGCCACGTGTGACGCTCTGTAATTAATCCAGGTCCCGTGCGATAAAAAAAAAGAAGAGCGAAACAGTCCCATTTTGCATACTGATGAAGCCCAAATATTTTGTCGCCCCGCCAAGCATGAAAAATGACGCGTCCCATCCACAGGCAAATGGAATATTAACTCTTAGTTGCCGTCCCCTAAACAAGGTACATTTTAACGTAATAAGCAAGTATTATTATTATTATTATTATTATTATTATTATTATTATTATTATTATTATTATTATTATTATTATTATAAATGGTCAGGCTTTAGTAATTACTTTTTTACTGTAGAAAAAATAATATTGAGTTTAATCTGAAAAGGTCACATTGTATATATTAGTTTGTTCACTGTAAAAGAAAAAATTATTATTATTATTATTATTATTATTATTATTATTATTATTATTATTATTATTATTATTATTATTATTAAGAAAATAAACTTCTATTCATATGGGACAAGACTGCAAAGGCCACTGACTTGAAATTCAAGCTTCCAAAGAATATGGTGTCCAAATAATGATTAAATAGATAACAATACAAATTAATTAATGAAATACAAGGTGATTTATCATCATTATCATTATTATTATTATTATTATTTAAGTTCTACCAGTACCTTGACAATAAATATTACTTATGACATCGTGGCCGCTTTTATGTTTATTAAAAAGAAGCTAAAAGCAACTCTTAGAATTCCTTAACACAAAGGTCATTTACTGGACGTAGCATCTAAAGAATATTCTTTCTCACCTGGAGTTAAGAAATGAAGCTCGCGACATCATAATGGCTTCCCAAACAAGGCAAATAAAATAATGACCTATAACCCTGAGGCCATTAATATAATCACTGTTATAATCAAATTTCTTGTCCTTTCCACCGATAAGATAAAAAAGTATGTTACATAAACACACGCGCGCCCGCAATTTATATAAAATTTCATACGCACACGCTAGGCTCAGAGTGCATAAACACCTTTCCCCAAAGCTAAGATTACCGGAGATTGGAAAATAAAATGTTGACTCAACAGTTAGCGCGCGATTAGTACTATTAGTGAATCAGCGGAGTGTGTGCGTGTGTGTGTGTGTGATTTTTGGGGGTCCTACCTGGTTCAGATGGGGGAAGGGAAAGGCATTTATGCACACTTAAAGGGTACAGGAAGCTTGAATCTCCAGAGAGGAAATCAATTAGAAGGCAATTTATGGATGGTGGGATGCCACTTAATTGAGTTACTGAATAATGATGAGCTGAGAATGAATGAAAACTCACTCAAAATTAATCAGTAATAATTCGGAATTATTTTTTTTTTCCTTGTACTTACCGTCTTACCTTCCAACTCAAATGCAATGCGTGGAAAACAATAAAAAAAAATTAAATGGAAATTAACTTTTAAGAACAATTTATAGGACATGATTATATACGAATTTAAGATTAATGTCTTTTTAAAAATTATATTTTCAATAACAATGTACTGAGCATGATTACATTTAATATCAATTTAAAAATTAACTTTCAAAACAACTTTCAGGGATAATGTATGAGTTATCAATCAATATCGAAAGAATATTAAATAATTCAGAATCAGATTCTACAATCACTTTCCAATCCACTCTATCTACTACCACCCCCTCTTCCCTCAGACAAACCTTGCCCTCACCTCCTGCCCCTAACCCCCCTCCCACAACAATAAAGAAAAAATGAAATAAAAGAGTACTAATCACCATAAGAGCCCACCCATTTGCCCTTCCAGTCTTGGGCCAACCTTGACGAAGACAGACATTTAACCTATAACATTAAACGAAGGAAAAGGGAAAGGGGGGGAGCCCCTAAGTAAGGGGGTCCCATCCTATGACAAGAGGCTTTTAGCCTTCAGAAAGAATCAATGAGGAGAGCTTTTAAAGGCTTTAAAAAAGGGCTTTGCGGATCATACCAAGTTATTAATATACTGTGCAGCCTCGTTGTCGTACCTTGAGTGGGAGTGAGGTGGGGGTGTGGTAATGTGGGGGGTGTAGGGAAAGGGGTGTCTCGTTTTGGCCAGCGAGATGCTTGCACAGTCATTGCAGGGAGATGCAATGTGTCTTGACGGGGATTAGTGGTATAAAAAATGAATGTGTAACATATAAAAGCGATGTAGTTAATCTAAAATTTGTATACATTTACATAGAGAGAGAGAGAGAGAGAGAGAGAGAGAGAGAGAGAGAGAGAGAGAGAGAGAGAGAGAGAGAGAGGTAGTATTGCCTTAATGAATACAAATACAAAAAACTGCAGTTAGGGGGGTTTGTTCATGTGAGTATATATATATATATATATATATATATATATATATATATATATATATATATAT
>NC_089771.1:15165383-15167883 GCF_040412425.1 Macrobrachium rosenbergii | reverse complement strand
AACTCAATACATTTGATATCACTCTGTAATCTCGTTCTTTCATATTTTACAAACTGTTTCCATTAGCATATTAAACAATCAATTATTAATTATGGGCTAGTTTAGATTAGCCAGATATTTACACAGTTTAAAAAAAGGCACAAATTAGAGAACAAGTGTGTGGGTTTTTAAAATATACTTTTTCTCCAATGTATGGTTTTTTCAAGTTTGAAAGTGCGACAGTGCTCTGTTGTCAACATATTAACACAATTATCTACGTGTCTCCTGTCGTTCTATAAACACACTGCCTTCAAACCTCTCAACCACAGCATCTGGAAACAGGCCTAAGGACATTCTATTTCATCATACCTTGAGCGTTAATTTTGTTTCCTGAGAGCAGCCAGCTTAGTGGCAGAGAAGGCTGAAATACGATTACCTGAAGCTGAAATTAAATCTGGCAGCAGGGTATTATGAATAGTATTTAATATCACACAAATCTTACAGTATCTGAAGCTGAAATTAAATTTGGGAATAGGGTTTCATAATTCATATTTAATATGACGAGGTTCTCATACTCTCAAATTTTCAAGGCCAGTGGTTATGAAGAAGTTGCTAAACTTCACTTTACTGATATGCTAATGCTACATTAATATTTTTTTAGGGGACAGGTTAAGCTACGGCATCCTTGTGACGAGATATACTTAGGTTAGGTTATTACTCAAACGAAAAATTTAAAAAATGAATGAATAAATTAAAGGAAATGACAAATTCAGCATAAAGATATAATAAGTAGCTAATTATGAATGGTAGTGATAAAAGGCCATCAGACCTTTGAATCTGATACAAGGCTGAGATTTCCCAGGTAACAGTAATCAAATCTCCTCCAAGGAGGAAGACAGGCGAAAAAAAGGGGAAATTATAAGGCCTTAACCGTAAGGCCTTTTACAAATCACCCTTTCATGAACTCTGTGGCTACCTTTCGGCGAATCTTAGAGTCCTTGAAAAATAAAGTTTAGTGTAAACACAATATTATGATGTTCGTTACTTCCTCGTGGAAATGAAAGCTTGGAAGAAAGAATTCCCATGAAAAAGTACCAAGATTACTGGCACTCATAATGGACACTTAAATCAGGTTTTAATTTTTTCATGCGTGTTTGAATCACCCTGTAAACAATAACTGCTGAATGAAGGTGGTGATGTATGCATGTATGTATATACATACATAATACATACATACATATATGTAGTATATGTATATACTACATATATATACTGTATATATAGATTAATTCTGACTACAGTCCTCCACCAAAAACGATCTGTTTGCCTAGTTCCCTGTCAGCAGACCCTCCCTCTTCCTTGGGCTATCACAGACAGACCATGTCCTTTTAGACGTGCCCATCTGCCAAAACTCATTACTCCAAACGCCCACCCTCCCACCTCCCCACCCCCAAAACCCCCTCGTCATCCCCTGGAAGGGTAAATTAATGAGTAAATCATGGGTTGATGTTGGGGAGAGGATCATTGATTGATGAGGAAGAAATCCCCACCAATTTAGTTGGTGATATCTCCTCCCCGGCGATGGCCAAGTGACGGCAATTTTGCTGTGATAAATTACATTTCTTCTCTCGTGGTCACCTTCCCTCCTCCCTCCTCCCCCCACCCCCAACTTCCGTGACTCTTTATGAACCGAGAGAGAGAGAGAGAGAGAGAGAGAGAGAGAGAGAGAGAGATTCAGAAAACAAGAAGATGGATGCCAATACAGTGACGTAAATAAAACAAGAAAATGGATGCCAATAGAGAGAGAGAGAGAATAAATTCAGAAAACAGGAGAAGACGGATGCCTATACAGAGACGTAAATAAATTGGTCAGATCAGCAAACTATGAGAGAGAGAGAGAGAACAGAGAGAAGAGAGAGATCGGAGAGATCCTTATACAATGACGTAAATAAATTGGAGAGTAGTAACTTGACAGAGAGGCATAAATCTTTAACGAAAAGAGAGCGACTGAAAGACAGACAGAAACTGACTAACGGACAAACACACCACACAGAGAGAGAGAGAGAGAGAGAGAGAGAGAGAGAGGTCACTTATATTCACCCAGTCAAGTTGCTTATGTCCTCATTAAGAATAAAATATTCTTTTTTCAAGTAACATTTTCTTATTGAAGACTGTGAAGAACAACAAAGTTCTGTAAAAGAGGCAAATGAAATGAAGCCCTTTTCTCGAGTGTAACTGAATAATTCAAAATATGGAATAAGCAAAAAGACCGATAGTACAAGTTTCGTAGCATAAATCCAATACAAACAACACAAAAATAATATGAACCAAAAGCTAACAAACATAATATGAGACTAGTTGGACCTCCTTTCCTACCTAGTCAAAAACAGAAGAAGAACCCTCATAATCCCTGCGTCTTCTCCTTAAGATCCTGGCAAACAAAAACAAGAAGAGATTTACGCGAGTCTGACCTACTTTCCAATCGCGTGGAATCTCCGAACCTCAATACCCCATCATCATC
>NC_089771.1:15157883-15162883 GCF_040412425.1 Macrobrachium rosenbergii | reverse complement strand
ATGCATCATATTTCCCCCTTCCATTATATCCTCACCTGGTCGAGGGGAAAGTGGAAGGAAAGCCCCCCCCCCACCCCACCCCACCCCCATCCACCTCAATGGGGAAGGGGGAGG
This sequence comes from Macrobrachium rosenbergii, assembly GCF_040412425.1. Lineage (NCBI taxonomy): Eukaryota > Metazoa > Arthropoda > Malacostraca > Decapoda > Palaemonidae > Macrobrachium > Macrobrachium rosenbergii. The sequence goes on along the minus strand of NC_089771.1, from coordinate 15,162,769 downwards.
AGGGGGCCAAAGACCCCCTTCCCTTAAGCTTCGTATCTATCCACTGGATGTTAAGACCTCCTTGGCTTTTAGCCTCTTCGTCTGGGGCCAGAGAATACGACCTAAAATCCTCTTTTGATCTCTGGAGAGAGAGAGAGAGAGAGAGAGAGAGAGAGAGAGAATGATCTTCGAAGAAGGGTTGGGCTGTACGAATGATTCTGGGAAGTCGTATTGAAAATGGACGAAGGATATTGAGAGTCGTTTTGATATTGTTATATAATGTTTTTCTCACTTTTCTTCTTTAGGGTCACAATACATGTATACTTTACCTTCTGGTATTTACTTAATGGTCTTTTAAGATACTAACCAAAATTTCACACTAAAACAAATTAAATAGTGTCATCATGATAATCAAAAAACAAAATATGATATCCCAACACATTAAAAATTCCCCCTATCATTAAATATTCTACCATATGTTTTTCGACAGTAAATTAATCTCTGAACATCTTACCATGAAACAACAACTCTCACGATTGGCTTCCAATTCATCTTCTGATGCTGCGAAGGAAATTGAATAACAGAAAGCTCGCCTTCGACATTTCAAGGTGCTTTCTGAGTGCTTGATATATGACAAATTTCTCCCAAATTCTCACCATTTATATGATGATTTTCTAACTTCAATGGAAAGTAACTCCAATTGCTAAGTATTGTTTGGTGAATCATAATTTTGTTTGCTGAAGAAAGACTTGGCATGTCCCACTTGGTGAATATAAAGGAAAATGTTTACCTAAAAAATATTAGATATAAAATATAAAAGCTTTTCTATTCCTTATGAAAAGCGCATATGCCTTATGTTTATCATAGACGAGTTCATTAATAAAAAAAAAATTCTAGTTTGTTAAATAATAGTCTATTGTCTCCTGAATATTCTTATTTAGTATTCCTTTATTCCTTTAGTAACTATGAGATCATAACTGATATTATTTATGAACAATAATGAAGATGGTAGAAAAAATTTTGTAATCAAACTGAAAAAAATAGAAAAAGATGAAAGAAAAAAAAAAACAATTCAAACCTTCACTCAGAATCCAAACAAAACTGCACCACGTCCCGCAGATCCCCTTGGGCCACTCCAGAGTCAATAGTGTCTATCGAGGTAATTCCTCATAAACGTTAAAACATTGGAGGATTTGCTCGGAAACGTTAGCTGCCATTAACCCAATCAAACGCCTGAATGGTCCTACAGGATTATTTGCCAATGCAGTTCAATAAATTCCCATAAATGTTCGAATCACCGGCTCGAATATAAGTTGGAAATTGTCGAAGGCTCTTTCTGCGGATGCTGAGGAAATCAAGAAAGGTTTAGAAAGGATTTCTGACTGAGCACTTTATTCAAATGGAAGGGATTCCTCTGCGCATACATGCATTGTACAAGTGAGTGTGTATTCATATAATCAAATTTTGGCAGAGTGCGTGTTGTTATAGGTCAATGAATGGATTGAATACTTAGTAGTGAACAAATATTCTTTTTAAGATCTGAAAGTATTGTGACACGTACACTTTATTAAAAAATAATTTTTTCGTGGACAAATATGCAGTGGTAATGTACATACGACATTACTTATAATTTACAGCAAATGCAAATTTTATGGTGCTACAAACGTCGCTTAATATCCAATTCACGCTACTTAGGGAATATCCCCGAAGGGGAATTATCACCGGAGGGGAATTTTTAAAGTGATAAATTGATCGGTACCGCCGGGTCTCGACACGGTACCTTCCAACGACTCCATTCGACGGTCAAATCATTGAGCCACCAAGTGCGATTTCCCAGCTCTCGACGGGTAGTACGGCAGATTCGGCAATAACTTATTTTAGATATACCTCTCTTGTTTGGTTCAATGGTTTGACCGTCGAATGGGGTCGCTGGAAGGTACTGTGTCGAGGGAAGGTACCGAGTCGAGGGGTCGAGACCCAGCTGTACCGATCCATTTATCACTTTAATTAGTAAAAATATCTCTTGGGTGATAATTCCCCATCGGGGATATTTACAGCGTGAATTGGATATTGACATTGTAGCTTCATTGTAGCTAAATCAAGGAAAGTATATAATATGTAATAATAATATATATATATATAATATATATATATATATATATATATATATAAATATATATATATATATATATATATATATATATATAAACTGTCTCATCTTCTACTCAGTTCTTCAATTCTTTAGTTGTATTTTTTCAAGACACTCCTGCCCATTTGATGCGCTTGGGGAAAATTTAATGGACATAGTTATAGAGAGAGAACTCACATTTTCGTTCAGAATAATGGAGCTGGTGAGTGGGCACCAACAGCCTGGTTATAACTGATCTTTAATATTATTGCTAGATTGGGATTATTATCGTCCCTTTTCCGTGTTATTCTTCTGCTGTGAATTCTGTATCCATTTTTGCGACAGTATTTGAAATCATGTTAAGATTCTTTTTGTTGGATCAGTCAGCGTAGTTCTGTCTTAGACTGTAAATGTTGGTTATTATAGATTCGTGCATTTCAGTGCTGGGTATCTTGATAGATACTTCATGTCTATGTTTGTTTAGTGTTTGTTAAAATCCACTGAATTTTAATGTTAGTATACATTCCTATGGATGTGTATTTGTCATATAAATGCATACATACATACATGCATACACACACACACACACACACACACACACACACACACACACATATATATATATATATATATATATATATATATACATGTGAAGGTATCCTAACATTAAAATTCAATGGATTCTAACAAACACTAAACAGACATAGACATGAAGTATCTAGCATAACATCCAACACTGAATTGCACGAATCTATAATAACCAACAATTACAATCTAAAAGAGTGCTACAACGAAAAGAACCTGAACGTGATTTCAAACACTGTCGCAAAAATGGATTTAGAATTCACAGCAGAAGAATAACACGGAAAAGGGACGATAATAATCCCAATCTAGCAATAATATTAAAGATCAGTTATACTGTAGCCTCAGGCTACAGCCCAACTCCACCAGCACCATTATTCTGAACGAAAATGTGAGTTCTCTCTCTCTCTCTCTCTCTCTCTCTCTCTCTCTCTCTCTCTCTCTCTCTCTCTCTCGTCCATTAAATTCCCGCCCCGCTAAGGCATCAAATGGGCAGGGAAGTCTTTAAAAAAAAAAAAAACAACTAAAGAATTGAAAGAACTGAGACGGCTGAGGGGGCAAAAACGATAAAAAGTAAAAAAATTTACAATAAGCGTTAAAAGAGAATTGGAACATGCTCATGATGAAGGTGGGGCGCATCGAAGTCTTGTAAAAATATAATAAAATGTGACAATGCAAAAAAAAACTCTTTATTGAAGGCAGGAACTACTGAGTAACTATATTATACAGATATACACCGATCTTAAAGCATTAGGCACTGAATGGAAATTCTTTAAACGAAACATACTGGATGTAAATGAATGGCCAATTTTTGCTATTTTATCTTATGATAACAGTCATTATATTACTATTGTTATTAATATAAAAAAATTGGTTATGAGAGTTTTTTTAATAATTACAGACACCAAATATAATTCAGTGTTGTTGGTAACTGTGTTATTGTTATTATTATTATTTATTTGGTTTTTTTATGAAGGAATACGTCATATAGCTTTTAAACCTAAATATTTTATCATGACTGCCGCATGAATTTCACCACAAGCACAGACGACAAGGCGGATAACAAGATGTCAAATATATCTTAATAATCATAAAATACATCTTCTATGAAGAACAGATGTGAAAATAAACCAGGTCATTAAACCTGACCCGTTACAAAGTATACAACATTAATAAATGCACCTCTACCAAAGAAGAAAAATACGTTCAGTAGTGCTGAACACAAATCTGCTCATAAATAATCACTGCTGTCATATACCTGTCATGGTACTGTACAACGCGCTAATTAATATGTCACTTTATTCAATCATTTATATCCCCGATGTTCTTATGTTTTCCCATGTTTTTGTTTATGTTTATTTATAAATTATCTTTATCATTTACTTGGTTTTTACTTTGATTATTTTTGCTCTATTGTTTTGTGGAAGGTTTCATATTGTTTCCATTGAAGGATTTCTGTACTACTATTATTACACTAATACTATTACTACTACTACTACTAATAATTAATAATATGTATATAATAATAATAATAATAATAATAATAATAATGAAGCATGTTAGTACATAAATCACTGTTTTATTGTAATATAGTCAATGCTATTGATAAAACATAAAAGACTATATCAATCAAATTTATCACGTTTATATAATATATATATATATATATATATATATATATATATATATACTGTATATATATATATGTATATATATTATACATATATATAATATGACTATTTATACATATATATATATATATAATCAGATATATATAAACATTTTAAATCAATAAATTTGACTGATATAATATATTTTTATCATATGTTACCGATTGGAATTTTATTTAATAAAAACAACTGTCCGTTATCGGATGTACTAGCGACGGACGAGGAATCATTAACAAACGCACTAACGAAATATTATTTCGTTAATTATTATTAAGTCTAGTAGCAAATAATCAGTAGTAGTAGTATTATCAACATATATATATATAGAAAGTACAGTAGAACAATAGTAGCATATATATATATATATATATATATATATATATATATAATATATATATATATATATATATATATATATATATATATATATATATATAATATATATATATATATATATATATATATATATATATATATACAAAGGCAAACTGGAAACACATTACACAAATGTAAGCCCAAGGAGATAA
>NC_089771.1:15135383-15155383 GCF_040412425.1 Macrobrachium rosenbergii | reverse complement strand
CTCACCTTCAAAACCTGGCAAAAGATTTATGCCTTCGACCTATTTCCATACGGCAATGTCTATCGCACTGGAGGTTGAAGGACGCGAAATTCCCGACTCAAAAGGGAAATGAGAAGAAAACGGCGATAACTCCTATCAGCTTGGCTGGAAGGGAAGATGGGAAAAGTGAAATGGGTTTTTTTTTTTTTTTTTTTTTGCTTAGGTTATGTTTTCTCTGGTTTTGATTGATATTTAAAATTTATTGTTATTTTCGTATAGAGAGAGAGAGAGAGAGAGAGAGAGAGAAGAGAGAGAGAGAAGTAAGTGTATTTCCTGTATTGTAATCTAAGTTATATTCAATTCAAAATGCACTTAAAATACATCTTTTATTCTCCTGTTTCTTCAAAAACATTATCTCTATTATTGTATATATTTCAATATACTATAGCGCATTTTCTAAATATTTTTACCTCTGTTGAATTTTTTAATACTCATTTCTTTTATTCTTTACATATATTCCTTAATTTCCAGGTGATAATGAATGCATTTACGACAAGATACCCCGCCACTTACATAAGATTCTCTCTCACTGTCTCTCTGTAAGAGCACGTACGTCTCTCTCTCTCTCTCTCTCTCTCTCTCTCTCTCTCTCTCTCTCTCTCTCTCTCTCTCTCTCTCTCTCCCCAGGATATTTGCTCTCTTCAAAGACACTATCAACTCTCCTTATTTATACAAAAACTCAAAGACACTATCAACTCTCCCTATTTATAAAAAAAAATATTTTAGTCTTGGCCTTTCAATGAAAATCATCCTCTCTTTGCACAAGTTTCTCTCTCTCTCTCTCTCTCTCTCTCTCTCTCTCTCTCTCTCTCTCTCTCTCTCTCTCTCTCTCTCTCTTCCAGAATCTCATCCGCTCTCTCCATGATTCAATCTCTCCTCTCATCCCGAACTATTTCCTTATCTCTCGCGTGCCCGGGACGAAAACACCCCATTTTCGATAATCCTCCTTGAAAGATATTCTGAAAGTCACGTCTCGCTGGGACTTAGTGCAAACTCACGTCTTGGAGAACTAAAGTTCCATATACCCTGCAGCGGCTGAGAGAAAAGATGCATGTCCTTGGGGAATTCATTACGAAATATGTAGGTAAATTTGTAAGTAAATAAATTAAAAAATGAATTAAAAATATTAATGCTTTTATCTGCAATTTAATTGTTTTGTGAAGGTTAAAATGCTCTTAAAAACAATATTTACACGAAAAAGCCGTATTCGAGGCTGATCACTGGTGAACAGGATGGAAGTTATATATATATATATATATATATATATATATATATAATATATATATATATATATATATATATATATATATATATATATATATATATACAATCAGCCAGGAGAAGGGTGAAAAGAAATGACTTGAACCGACGATTTTATGTATTTCTACACTGCGTCAGGGTTCAGGTACAGCATGCAGCAAAATTCATATAACCCGATTTCAGTGATTTTCGTTCTAAAGTCACTAACTGGCAACACCTGTATTCTTCACATTTCTAATGACGCCAACTTGCAACGACTAAACATTTTGCAACTTCGCTCAAAAAATGGTACACTTCACTAGGCATGGTTTTAATGTATCAATGCTATATTCTTTATCAAAATATCAGGCAGATCATTATAAAAACATTAACGCAGTAATTTTTAATTATGGTAAATATGAAAAAACTTAAATACTTAATGAGTCTGACATTTTAGCCACCGTAGTAATGTATTTAACGTAATGAACGTATCGGAGATGTACAGTAGTTGTGGGCGTGGTCTAACCGGACGGCAACTGTTTAAATGGCTCAGTGTGCCTCCCCTCGCCTTACCCGTAGGCCAATTGCAGTTCGCGCTTCTCGATTATGTCATTCTCATTGAGCCTATAGGCCTATGAAGAAAATAATGACGAAGTATACCACACCAAGACTGTGGAGGAATTTCAAAAGTCCTGCTTTATGGTCTTATAGACACACTTTATAAGCTACAAAGATTTGACGCAACTGTATATTGTTGCTACCTGAAATATAGCCTAGTAAGTTATAAAGCCAACAGCATAGGCCTAGACTCCAGAGCCATTATTATTATTATTATTATTATTATTATTATTATTATTATTATTATTATTATTAGACTACGGTCTACCCCAAAGCCAAATCAAAAGTCCTTCAAAAGAAGGCATCGTGCTTACCCCATACAAAAAATGGGAAAAAAGCACGTTAAAAGAAGAAGAAGAAGAAGAATTATTATTATTATTTATTATTATTATTATTATTATTATTATTATTATTATTATTATTATTATTATTATTATTTATAATAATACGTTGTTGTTGTCATTCTCCAGAACCTGCACACGCCCTGATTATAGTCTTCCATTCCTAAAGTAAAAGTAAAATAATAAAAAGGTAGAATTAATTGTATTTCTAATAACGAAGATCACTCTCCCCTCGCTTATCTGTTTATTTATTTATTTATTTATTTATTTATTTATTTATTATTTTTTTCTTCAAACTGAAGAAACCCGTTGTGAGACTAGACCTATGTAGCCTTGGCTATAGTCTCAGCTATGACTTGCAATAATTTATTGCAAGTATCGAAAACGTGATCCTGACTAACATTTGCTTTATACACAAAACTACAAAAGCGAAAAGAAGTAATAACTTTGAATTCATATCCCAAATGCATCAGTTTTTATCATTAGACTATGCTCGCCTTAACTTTTCTTTTTGACTACATCTCTGTATCCAGACTGACGGTTCCGCGACTCACGGGAGTCACAGTGAGCCGAGGGATTCACGCTACAGTACCGTATTTAGTTTTCGTTCTGAAATATTATTGTAGCATGAAATATTTTTGTTTTTCACGATCGATATATTTCAGTGATAAGATTCTACATAACAAGTGACCAATTTTTCCTCATACATACACATGTTTACAAAGTAAAATAAAAGATTTAATACTAAGTGGCAACTTGAGAACAACGCTTGTCCAGTACAAAAATAAAAAAAGTCCAACGAGTTTTGTTGCATACTGGTACTGTACAAGCGCCAAGGAAACAAGAACAGAGTCACAAGAAGACTTCGTGGCAAGACAAACAATACTAAAAAGACAAACTACGCTAACAATTACCGAACAATGGTAATGCTTAATAGCCTACTTGTTTTAAAACACCCTTCGTTAAAATTTCATCAACTTTATATAAGCCTAGGCTGACATTTAATAAATTGTCACAGTCCTTTTAAATACACAAGATTCTATTAAATTTCTTTTCACTATATCTTTGCAAAACTTAATTTCCTTTGATTCCGTCCAATCAATACCGTGATTATTATTATTCACATACAAATAATGCATTTGACATGTTATCATGTCAAATGCATGAAAGCGCTTGTTCAAGTCATGTCTTTTCACCCTTCTTCTGACTGATTGTTGCAGTATATAGATAAATATAATTACACACATACACACATACACACATATAGATATATATATATATATATATATATATATATATATATATATATATATATATATATATATATATATATATATATATATATATAAACATTAAGCTAAAATGTCCCATAATATCAATTCTCTCTACCTCGGAAATAATATATTTTCATATGTATTACCTGAAGGGAATTTTTTTGATAATAAGTTTATATATATATATATATATATATATATATATATATATATATATATATATATATATAATATATATATATATATATATATATATATATATATATATAGATAGAGAGAGAGAGAGAGAGAGAGAGAGAGAGAGAGAGAGAGAGAGAGAGAGAGAGAGAGAGAGAGAGGCAAATTATAGTCAGAAAAACGAAACTGAGTCATACACTACATGCATCAAACACGATCCCCTTTAATAAAGTAATAATATTAATCTCTTTGCAAATAGTGAATGGCTTTTTGTAAATGTGCGGGTCAAGTAAAAGAATTTCCATTGTGCTTCCTCTGATTTGATCATGGCGACGGATAAATATTTTACCATTTATTCTGCCTAAAACAATTGGTGCTGCCATTCGCCCTCATAAACAATTCATCCTGACGCTTCCTGTTCGGCCATAATGTTATTTCTAGCCGATATTATTTTCTAGTATGCAAATCATTAGTCGCTTTGTGTGCTCAACCTGTATGAGAGTACGTAATTTGTGCTTGTAGATATAAACTTTTATATATATATATATATATATATATATATATATATATATATATATATATATATATATATATATATATATATGTATGTATATATATATATATATATATATATATATATATATAAAGTGTATATCAACAAAGCACGGATTACTATATATATATATATATATATATATATATATATATATATATATATATATATATATATATATATATATATATAATATATATATAATGTGAGAAAGTGGTGAAAAAGATTACAAACAAACAAGCAATAACCATTATCATCTCCTACTTCTTCCATACCCTTTACCCTATGCCGAAAAGAAAAGACGAAATTTAATAATAATTTTCCCTCATTACCAAGTAAAAAATATATACTAAAACCCTGTTTTATAATCCTGCCATATTTCCCATGGATCCGAAAGGTGCTCCTAAATTAGCCTCTCAAAAATCAGCTTGGAGAGAGATATGCGTAGATATGATTATTATCACAGCCACTTGCAGTTCTATTTTTGGTTTCCGAAGTGTTAGAAAGGTTGTATTAAAAGTTATGGAAAATAGAAAACATATGTTTTCATACTGCAACTGAGAGTTTAATGCATCTCTTGCCCTCCCCTTTTCAAGTTCTAAAAACTGCCTCTGATTTTCTCAAGCTGGGTCTACGTGGATAACTCACTAAGTGTTTCAAAATGTATTTACTTATGGCTGCCATACGAAAGATTCACAAAATGTAAGAATATATTCAAAGAATTTTAAATGATATCTGTATCTTATTTAGCTTCAAGGGCTATAAGCTTTTAAAGGGTTAAGTCATTATTGAATATAAAAGTGAAATAAATCAAGAAGGCAAATGGCATTAGTGTCAAACTTAAGCGAGAGGCAAACATTTGATTTTTACTGCCCAAATGCCAGCTGTTCCTTTATGTATGTAAGTATGTATGTATGTATACATACATACATATTATATATATGTATATATGTGTGTATGTGTGTATATATTGCTAAGCTCTGTTAAACTTCCTAATGAACTAACTGATCTCCGAATCTATTTTAATATTTACCTTTCAATTCCAATCTATATTTCGTTTTATTTACTTCCTTTTTCTCTTCCACTCCTCTTCTTCCAAAACCTCCCATTCCCCTTTTATCATCTTGCCTTTTCACTCTCCTTCTACGACCTTTTTTCCTCTTTTTCCTCTCTTTTTCTCATTTTTTTTAAACACAAAGGATGACATCTGCCTCCCCCGACGTAACAAACACATGGACATATCGATTTTACTCTCTCTCTCTCTCTCTCTCTCTCTCTCTCTCTCTCTCTCTCTCTCTCTCTCTCTCTCTCTCTCTGTTTGTTGGGAAGGCTTTTGCCACTCGCGATGCACTCATTATGAGCATTACTTCCTTACTGATAATTTGCTATGAAAAATGAAATATGATTTTAAGTCTTGCATCCAAAATTTTCACTATGTAAGGTTATTTACTTTTCCATACTTTAACACTATTCGATGGACAATGAATCATGGTTTCTGTTTGGAGTCGTCCAACACGAGGACTTGTCTTATTTACAATTTGGCCCCCGAGTAGCATGAAGAATGGAAGTACCTGTCCTAAATTCGGGACAGTACGTAACGTCCTAGATTTGAGTTTAATTTAATAATAATAATAATAATAATAATAATAATAATAATAATAATAATAATAATAATAATAAAAGTATTTAAACCTTATGCAAATCAAAACTCTTTAAAGATAAAAACCTTAAACAAATCACATACCTTTAAAAATAAAAATGAACATATTCTTCTGTTGTATTAACTGGAAAATAATAATAATAATAATAATAATAATAATAATAATAATAATAATAATAATAATAATATAATAATAATAACTAGCAGATGCTCGTTATCGCTCGCATTTTCTAGTTCCCATATCCATACCATACCATATCCATACCCATATCTGTATCATACCCATACCCATACCTGTTCCATACCCATAACCATATCCGTACCTTACCCATACCTATACCCATACCCATATCATACCAATACCCATACCCATATCCGTACCATACCCATATCTATACCATACCAATACCTATACCCACACCCGTACCAATACCCATACCCATATCCTTACCATAACCATACCTAAACCCATACCCATATCCATTCCATACCCATACCTAAATCCATACCCATACCATACCATACCATTTCCATACCTATATCTGTACCATACTCATACCCATATCCATACCATACCCATACCCACAGCTAAATTAACCCTACCAATAACAGTCAGCAAAAGTCTATGGGCAGGAGCATCTTCAGATAGGTTTTGAATCAATGCTGATGCCATTGGCGGTTCCAGATTATCACCAGTAGTGCCTGCTGCTGTTCTAGAATTACCCGCTGAGTCCATTTCGAAACGAAAATGACAAAGCTCAGCCAAAAATCCTTTATTATATATACCACTGGGTCACTTCAAGTAGATAATTTCTGGATGGTTATTACAACATTATTCTTGAAATACGTCTTCACAACTCCAGGATCCTTTGAAGCAGTCTTCAGCTCCTGAAGCATTCCTGAGAAATGCCCATTTAATAAGGCCTTCTTAAATTCTTAAAGACTCCAGGATCCTATGAAGCCGTCTTCAGCTCCTAAGTGGATTCCCGTCGGATCCGCTTCCCTTCAGGGAAGAAGTCTAGAATTGTCTTCGGAATCATTTCTTCCACCTCCTGGAGAAACGCCCATTGGATTATAACGTCTTCTTAAAAAGACTCAAGTTGTATAACAGGCGAAGTATTTACTGTGATCCTCGTAATGCAGGTGGTTCATAGTTACCACAAGAGGTTAATTAAACACTTCATAAATTCTAAAGGTCAAGCAAGTTATATTTTGATTTGAAAAACCTGTACATTACTTTTATATATAAAAAATATGCCCTTACGAACCTATAAATATTTTGTTAATACTATTCAACCTCAACACATTTTATTTCATCATAAAACATGGAAAATGGAAGGGGGGAGAGAAGAGGGACGAGAAAGGAGGATGGGGAGGAAGGGAAGGGAAGAAGATGGAGGCGGAATGGGGATGGGGAATGGGGAGGGACACACACACGCAGAAAGGGAGCCAAGAACATTAATATATAATAATGTCATTGGCTGCCTTTATTATTAATAATAATAATAATAATAATAATAATATGTAATAATAATAATAATAATAATAATAATAAAAGCATTTAAGCTTTAAGTAAATCAAACCTCTACCTTCTCTTGCATTAACTGGCAAAATTAATTGCATTGCTCAGGAGATTTAATAACATTACTGACCAGGAATAATTACATGAAGCCACGGCATAATTTGGCATGATTAAATAAATGACTGGATTTTGCTTTTATTGCTTCTGTCTTATTGCATCTCAAAGTATAGGTTTTATAATTTGAAGCAATTTTATAGACGATATCTATATATGAGATCATTCACATATATATATATATATATATATATATATATATATATATATATATGTGTGTGTGTGTGTGTGTATAATATATATATATCTTGACCTCTCGTTTCAATTCATTAAAATGATTTAATTTTTCTTTGCCAAAGACTAGAAAATTGTCTAAAGGACTAAGATTAGACCTAAATAAATATTAAGGGCATTTGGCTTCCAGTTATATATATATATATATATATATATATATATATATATATATATATATATATATACAATTTGCAAAAAATTCGCTTAATCTTCTAACTTAATCTTCTATACTTGAACCAAAAAGAATAAAATCAAGATAAGAAGGTCACTGAATATTCTTATCTACATTCTTGAACTTTATAGCAAACGCAGAAGCTTCCATATTAATGAATCTGTTTATGTTTTCATATTGCAAGAATCACTTCAGAGCATAAAAATCTTTCCTGCTTATTCTTTTTTACTGCAGCTTGTTTTTCCGTGAGTAGCCTGCATGGACGGCACAACTTAATGGCCATTTTTCCACTCATACAAAAAAAAAATGTTTAAAAAAACTTTTTTGCCGCTCCTTGGAACATTCCCTGAGGGCAAAAACAACAAAGACATATTTAGCATCTGTGCAAGAATAATACGAACCAGAGAAAAAAAAGAATGGGGGAAGAATGACAGAGAAAAAATATAAAAAAATGCGAGAGAAAGGCATTAAGAATCTTTGGAGAATATTTCACTTAATAAATTATATGCATTTGGTAAGAAAATTTATAATAAAATATTAGGAAAAGAACTAAAAATATCTAACCGCCTGTCTCAGGCTGCTCTCTCAACACCTAAGCCAACAGTCCTTTAGTTGGAAGAGGTTCCTCTCATAAGCATAACGACTAACATTCGAAAAGGTAGACTCCCCTTCCCCCTCCCCCACAAGCTTTTCCAGGAGCTGTGGTGGGAGATATTTGAAGGACCTGGACCTGGGAGAGAGAGAGAGAGAGAGAGAGAGAGAGAGAGAGAGAGAGAGAGAGAGAGAGAGGGTAGTGGTAAGAACAGGTAGCTAAGGTAGGTACCTAGATTTCTGACAGGTTGGCCAAGGTGGTCTCCAGGTATACCCGTCTGGTTGGAGATGGGGTGGGGGGGTCTAAACGGTGTGTGTGTTTGGGAGGAGGAAGGGGTGGAGCCCCTCCCCCTCTCTCATTTCACGACACCCCATCCCCTATCCTTTCCCCCACCCATCTAACAACCCCCCACCGCCCTCCATCCGGCAAGCCAGTCTTTCATTCATCGTAAGAGTGGGCTATTGTTTAACCACAGCACTATTGATCGAGACTCGTTTCTTTATGTTGTTTTTCCCTTAGGATAATTCACTCCTTTTTTTCTCTCTCACTCTCTCCATTCCATTCCATCTCTCTCTCTCTCTCTCTCTCTCTCTCTCTCTCTCTCTCTCTCTCTGTTTTTTAGAGGGGTTATTTTCCCCTCCTACTCCGTGTGTCCCCTTTGGAAGTTGGCCATCTCTCTCTCTCTCTCTCTCTCTCTCTCTCTCTGACATCCGGTTACAACGCATTCCCAACGCGTTCCTAACACTCTGACACATCTAGCCATTATGAGAACCTTCACATTGTGTTTTTTGGAAAGGCTAAAGGTACAGTCATCACTCCCACCAAACCTCACACGTAACAAAAGTTACTTTCTGCCCACAGCTACTAATGCCCGCTCTCCACACCCACAGAGTTCACTTTAATGGCTGAAGTTATGACGTAACACTAAATTTGTGTTCTGTCTCCGTTTTTAATTTACAAATTGTTCCATCCTGTCTGTGCTCAACAGGTGATTGAGGGCTTATGAGAAAATGTTACTTTCAAATAGCGAGAGAGAGAGAGAGAGAGAGAGAGAGAGAGAGAGAGAGAGAGAGAGAGAGAGAGAGAGAGAGAGCAGGGGGGAATACCCACTGTTATATTTATTGGCTAAAAAATACACCTTGGTATGTCCTTAAAAAAAACTCTCTCTCTCTCTCTCTCTCTCTCTCTCTCTCTCTCTCTCTCTCTCTCTCTCTCTCCAGAATAATTTGGCTGACAATGATTTCTACATCCAAACTGCTTCGCAAATTCTAAGATACATTTTGCAGTTTTATCTCGTTAGAGTCTGCTCTCTCTCTCTCTCTCTCTCTCTCTCTCTCTCTCTCTCTCTCTCTCTCTCTCTCTCTCTCTCTTCTCTCTCTCTCTTTTAACAGCGTAGAGAACAAAAACATTTACGTAATGAACAATGAGGAAGGCGACTCGGGTAAGAACAAGAGTTAAAAGAACTCTTTCTCTTTTCTAAGAAATTTTACGTAACTCAAGCATTTGGATCTCATGGTGTCTGTAGAATGTAGGTCGATCAAGGATTGACTGAAATTCTAAGGAAAGTTGTTTGTCTAAGAACTTTTTGAGTGATATCAACACCTGGGTTTTTATATATATATCAGTACATTATTACACACAAACAATATACATATATATATACATACATATACTATACATATATATGTATGTGTATATATATATATACACACATATATATATATGCATACATACATACATATGTAAATACACTACCTTTCACCCCGTCTTCTTCCCCCCTCCCAACCAGTATTTGCCTTTCTCTGCACTGACGCCAGCCCTTGAGGAAGTGAGAGAAATTAGTTTCTTTTGCAATGTATGAGAGAGCCGTTTACCCTCTTACCCCTGCTGCCACAAATTCTGAGAAAAACGGCTGAATGTAAACAAGAGCTAGCTGGCAAAACGAAAAAAAAAAATCGCTGCTATGCTGGGAGATGGAACGAGGTATGTAAGTAGGATCCACTTCACGAGAAGGGGACCCGAGGTATACGATCACCTCAGGATGTGATGCTGCAGTGATTAGTTTATTTGATACTGGATAATAACTCTATTTTCAACTTCTTATGAAGCTTGTAATATGGTACATATGGATAAGAGATGAGAAAAATGTCGTACAACAACACTATTTTCAACTTCTTACAAAGCTTATGACATATATGATTATAAGATGTGATCGCATATGTCATAATCAGTTAAAATTGGAAACAAACCACATTTTTTAAAATATTACATGATAATATATTTTTTACTGTATAATGACTTATTATTCAACAAGAATATGATCACAGGCAAGTTACTTTAGTTTAGATATGCAAGTATCAGTTTTTATAATCAGTCAGAGATTATAGGCTAAAGGTATCCAGCCATGGGAATATTTCAAATCAAATCATTAATTATCATCTTTGGGAATTGTGCATTCTAGACAGAAATTAGCTAAATTCACCTTACTCCCCTTTGGGAAGTTTGAATTCAAGGAATTCACGCTAAAAGCCAGAGGATTTCATATCGTCGTACTACCAAAATGAGAAGAACAATCTCCCAGAAATTTCTGAAAAGAACCCAGGACTAACATAACCCAAAAATACTTGGCCCCAAGAATTCCTCATCTGGGGCTGAAAGGCAATGCCCCATCCAGCCCATTACCCGTTTCATAAACCTTTGTTTCCTGAAGTCATGGTTGAATAATAAGGCTGTTTCGTAAATGCCCCCGTCCTCTCTCTCTCTCTCTCTCTCTCTCTCTCTCTCTCTCTCTCTCTCTCCTGCCCTTTCTGGGGTTTTTTTAGATCTGAACCTGTCTAAATTAGTGAACACATTATTATGACTATACCAAACAAAATAAAATATTTCTCTCTCTCTCTCTCTCTCTCTCTCTCTCTCTCTCTCTCTCTCTCTCTCTCTCTCTCTCTCTCTCTCTCTCTCTCTCTAAATTTCTTTCTTGCTTTCTGGGTAGTTATTTTATCTGGGATGTGTCACCAAATTACCTAGCACATTATTATGACGCATATGTCACCAAACTCTCTCTCTCGGGGAGTTTTTAGATCTGAGCTTTGTCATCATATTACTGCACACATAATCATGATGTATATGTCACCAAACTAATAATCATATTTTCTCTCTCTCTCTCTCTCTCTCTCTCTCTCTCTCTCTCTCTCTGGGAGTTTCTAAATCTTGGCTTTATCTCCATTTCACTTGCACACATTATTATAACATGTCACCGAGCTAATCGTATCTCTCTCTTCTCTCTCAACTCTTTCTCTCTTCTCTCTATTAACAGCAATTATGACTGAGGAATTGTTAGAACTGGGTTCTGTTATCATATTAACAGCAATTATGACGTGTGTGCCACCAAGCAATATCAACATCTTCCTCTCTCTCTCTCTCTCTCTCTCTCTCTCTCTCTCTCTCTCTCTCTCTCTCTCTCTCTCTCTCTGTGTTCTGAGCCTTGTCACCATATTATTGCACACATAATCATGGGGTGCATGCCACCAAAATAAATAGTTATATTTATTTCAAAATCTGTACTTTCCTCTCATACTTAAAATGTTGTTTTCCCTTTACCTGTAATAGTATTTTACAGCAATTTTCCTTTCACCTCGATTAGTATTTTACATCATTGCCTTCAACCTCGTGAACTCTTCACCCATCAGCTTTAAAAATCTTGCATAAGCACCCCAGATATGACTTGATGTTGTTCCTGTGAATAATGATGCGGCGCATCTTTATGTCTTCTGGAAATCATTTCTAGTGTTGGCCTCGTAGTCACTCACAAAGACAGAGGTTTGGCATCAGTAATCATTCATTTACATTTAACTGATTATGATTTGTGAAGTATAAATATCGCTTAATGAAAGAAAACAGAAAACAATCATTAGAGGGATGGTAAAATTCTAAAAAGAGTTAATGTAGCTGATGCAGTAATAATAATAATAATAATAATAATAATAATAATAATAATAATAATAATAATAATAATAATAATAATAATAATAACGTAAAATAAAAAATATCTTTTTAAAGTGTCTTTTTATCTTGTATATTTTGAACCGTGATTATTCCCAATTAGATGACTCAGGACTTCACCTCAACATTCACTGAAGAATAGAAAATAGAATTCGATACCATTACAAAATGCAATTACACTTGAAAAGGTAATCATTGCAACATCGATTAGTTTATTGTTTTTCTAAACCAGGTAAACGAGGTATCAGTTTAAAAAAAAAACAAGGTTTTATCATCGGAAACTAATTATTCACTTCCTGACAAAGATTCATATAACGAGACACCTCTGGCTTATAATTCTGGGAACTGCATAACAGATCTCGTATAAAGTTTGGCTTTAAATTGACCTGCTGATTCAATTTAATTCAAATCAGGCAAAAACCGAATAATAATAATAATAATAATAATAATAATAATAATAATAATAATAATAATAATAATAGATGCAACTACTCAAGATCAGAAATCTGTCATAGCTTTTGAGAGAGAGAGAGAGAGAGAAGAGAGAGAGAGAGAGAGAGAGAGAGGAGAGAGAGAACACACACATCAACAAGCAAATAAATGAACATTTGCACACAAGGGTAGGAAAAGTAAAGACGCAGAGAGAGAGAGAGAGAGAGAGAGAGAGAGAGAGAGAGAGAGAGAGAGAGTGGAAATACATCAACAAGCAAACAAATGAACATATATGCCATGCAAAAGGAAGAAGGAAGAGAGAAAAAGAGAGAGAGAGAGAGAGAGAGAGAAAGCACTCCGTGTCTTTCAAAGGACCCGTGAAAGACATGAGATCCTCTGTTGAGACAGGAGAAAGGGTCACACAATGGCTTTTTGTGATGCGCACCCCCGGCTGTTTATTTCTCATTAAGGTTTATGATTTTGTCAGGCGGCTGTGACAAAACCATTGACAAAGCTGGTAGGACTCGTGTCTGGGCAAGGCATATTTTGCATAAAAACACGTGCACTATAATTATTATATATATATATATATATATATATATATATATACATATATATATATATATATATATATATATATATATATATATATATATATATATATATATATATATATATACTACACTATTACTCTTGTTATGTGAACCTATTTATAACAACAAACTTCAATTGTATATGTGGCCAGGCATTTCTTAATGTTTTGACAAGATTTTTCTTACTTCAAAGGTAATACTTTTCTACGTATGGACTTTTTTTTATGTTTAATTTAATAATCTATGCAAGGAGACTGGTAAATTTGTTATATTTGTCCAAATCAGTCGTGATAATTACTTTGAAAGACACAAAAATGAAGTTATACACAATGCAAATACCAAAGTTGTGGATACATAGTTAACAAACACAAAATTATCACAGCATAAGTACTGAACCAAAGAAACATTAATAAAAGGGATAGAAATATTATTTAAGGGCAAAATCCGGTTCGCCCAACTCACAGACCATAACAGGAACTAATATTGCATTGTTTAAAGCAGTGGGCTATTAAAGGGAAGCTTTAGTAGCCAAGTATAGGCAGAGGGATATCAGCTGGAGAAATTAATTACAAGTAGCAAACAATGTAGACTTTGGGACTGGGCGAAAATGGTTCAACTATTTTGGCAAATATTCCACTGGGAGGAACGGTGAAGGTTTAGGCTGAAGGAGATTTGTGAAATTAGGAGTTAATGGATTTATATGTATTGATGTTGGAGTTTTATAATGTATATAAGGATAATAATTTTAACATATTAAATGGAAGAATGTTCTTTAAAGTGATAGAATAATATATACTTCTATGCTGGCAAAATAATTATAAAAAAGAATAAAATACAATACAAACATTTAGGATTCCATCTAAATTCTCATTCAGGTGAAATATTGGTAACTTAAATAAATAAAATAGCTATTAATAAATACTGATAACTTAAATAAAAAAACAGTTATTTATAAGTACTGAAATCTGCATGAACTTCCGACTTACAAAAAAACTATCAACTTATTAAAAACAATTAAATGAAGTAAGGTTTGAAGTCTGTGGGCATTCGCTGCCCAGAAACTGTTCTAAAAAACGGTAAGATGTTTTGAAGTTATATGCCTATTTAAAGTTATAGGTTTATCTAAAATAAAGGCTTATTTAAAGTCACTAGCTTATTTTAAGTTATAGGTTTATTTAAAATTAAAGGTTTATCTAAAGTTATAGGTTTATTAAAAATTATTGGTTTATTTCCAGTTATAGGTTTATTTAAGGAGCCTGGCTCACCGTGTTAGACCAGTCTACTCTCGTCTTTAGGCGTGGCAGTCCTCAGCAGAGCATAAGCAGAAAATGGACCGGAAAAAAAATGAATAACTCTACGGATATCAAACATGATTTTTCAATTACCTGTTGAAGTCTTTATATGTGAAAACGACCTACCTCACTGTGAGGAAGTCTACGGGCCTTACATACCATACTTCAACTACTTGATCAAGACTTGGTTTAGAGCTTGGTAGTAATATACATTTTTTCTAATAAAAGAAATTCCCATTAAAGAATATTTGCGACTCAATTCAAGATAGAATGACAAATATAGGAGAGTTACTGGCGGTGCACATTAACACAGGAAAAGTAATCATTAGAAAAGCTGAAAAACTATATTTCAGTTGAAAGCAGCGGATGCATCCATTACTTTCCACTCTCAAAATAATAATAATAATAATAATAATAATAATAATAATAATAATAATAATAATAACCTCTTGAAAGTTTGACTACTGACCGTAATGAAATATTCTATTTCCCCGTTTATAAATGTTCTACAACTACAAATGTGGCAATTTAAAATCCTATCCCTTATCATTCTCCTGCTGTAATTCAAATTTTAACTCTCTATCTTTATATTTCAAAGTCTGTACAAAAAAATTCGTAAGGTATCTTACGATGTTAGTAATCTCGTTTGCTAATCAAAAGATGAGTTTTAAATAGAAAAAACGGTATTAAACATTCAACCTTTACAAATTTCCCAAACTACAGTTCATTTGCTTTCTACTTTTTCCACTAGTACGCGCAATACAGTTGTACTATCCCATCACTGTGGCGTATAAGCAATGAGGAAGTACGGCCGGGTCAAATAAAACTCCCAGCGTAACCCGTAGCAGACAGGTCGTATTGTACGCCACCGAAACAACGGAAGCCATTGGACAATACCGGCGGGAAGAAATAAATACATTTCTCTTTAACGGACACCATGATTAAACATTCGATATTTCAGGCAGCGTGTTCAATTTAGCCGGAACAAAATGTAGTTCCTGCCAAGACTGGGAGCGTGTATATTTCACGTGGGTTTCTGAATTTCTAAATATACGAAAGTCGAAGGCAAAACTTACGTGTTTCATTAAATTCTAAAATGGTTTATTTGTTTGCCCTTTGGTGTAAATTGAATACAGTCTATATGGAAGGTTAGTTTAGTGTGCGGTTGTATTTATGAATTGTTATTGTATATCATCATGAATATTATCAAGTTCTTTATGTATGAAAATATTATGATGTGATCAAATTACCTACTCAGATCTACGTATGAGTGTGGACTCTCTCTCTCTCTCTCTCTCTCTCTCTATCTCTCTCTCTCTCTTATATATACATTATATATATATATATATATATATATATATATATATATATATATATATATATATATATATAAATATATATATATATATATAATTCATTGGCATGCAGCCATACATATACAGTATATACTTATATATTTGTTTGTACGTATATATACGCGTTTGTGAGTAAAAATGTGTATAAACCTATGTACCAGAAATTTCTGTATTTACTCCCAAGCAGAAAAATGAATTACAGAATCACCCATCACATCCCTCTGTGGTGTTTATTCTAAAATCAGTCGCTTATCAATCTTTCATCAGGGCAATTCACCAGCTGCTAGTTACAGCCATTAATTTGGGGCCCCCACGTATCGGGACAGTTCTTTACACACACAAACAGTTTAAATTTATTGTGATTAATTCGATGCCAGAGAATTAAAAGTGCCATCAAAGGCTCCGTACTTTCGGATGAGTACAAAGTAAACACGACCCGCTTTGATGCTTTTCTGTTAGGTCATCACAAAGCGAACAATTGCATACGCTAACTGTTAAACAATTGGAAGCAATCGCCATGAAAAAGCGTTTGTGAAAAAAACTAACAATTTGCATGTTGGATGTGAGAGAGATATATATATATATATATATATATATATATATATATATATATATATATATATATTATATTTATATATTTATTTATGTATATATACATGTGTGTATATATGTATGTATATATAGATTATATGCATATATACTATATATATAAATATATATATATATATATATATATATATATATATATATATATATATATATATTTATATATATATATATATATATATATATATATATATATATATATATATATATATATATATATATATATATATATATATATAGGTATATATAAAAACATATATGTATATATATATATATATATATATATATATATATATATATATATGTATATATATATATATATATACATGTTATATGTTTTTAGCGCTTTTCATATATTTGCTATGTTTATATATATATATATATATATATATATATATATATATATATATATATATATATATATATATATATATTTATATATATATATATGTGTTTATGTGTACATGTGTATATATATACACATATAGTATATACTATATATATGTGTAATATATAAATATATATATATATTTATATATGTGTGTTTATATATACATATATATACACATATGCACACATACAAATTGTTAGTATAAATAAGCGCTATTCATGCTATTTGTTTCCATATATATATATATATATATATATACATATATATATACATACAAATTGTTAGTATATATATGCTGTTTGTTTCAATTATATATATATATATATGTATATATACAAACATACACATATATAGATACATCCATATATATATATATATATATATATAATATATATATATATATATATATATAATATATATATATATATATATATATATATATAAAATTTGTTTGAATGCAAATGATACAAACGTTAATTAAACAATTAAAATATGATGAAAATAACTAAATTAATGTAATTTTACAATAAATGAATGTAAATATTAAAAGTTTCAGGGAAACAAATTTAATTTCTAGAAGTATCCATGGGAACAATAACAGGTTAATTATGTTTTATGTTGAGTTTATTGACGTTACAAAAGGGTAAACTTGTCACAGGTGGACATTCAGGAAAATTTTGGGCATGTTGGTGAAATACACTTCTTACAAGATCCCTCCAAGGAGGAGTTTAAAAGCCCCCAAAAAAAAAAAAAAAAAAAAATTAAAAAATGAAAGGGGGAAGAGCCAGAAAGACAGATACCGAGTCATAAAACTTTTCTGAGACACCATTTCCTGTTCCTGTACCATGAGGTATCAATACTCGTTCGAAACACTTATATCTGTTTCGGATCTTCTCTGGACCTACCCGTTATCGCTAAACGTGTCCCCGTCCCACATCTGTCGCCAACGTCCGCAAGAAAAGAGAAAGAAAAACGTGTAAGAAAATCAGAGCAGCTGCAGTTTTCAGACTGAGGAATTCTCCTGTTGATTGGAGCAAAAAGGATTTAAGAGAAGGCTTTCTGATGAACGGAAGAAATAATAGGATTTGCTGATATCAGAGACGATCCCTTGAAAGGAACAGGTTCTGTTGTTTTGGGGGAAAACCTTGAAAATGGTTCATGGAATTTTTATTTATTCATTTTTCATTATTTTCTTTTTGGGGGGAGGGGGGGAGTCAACTGGACTTAGGTCTGTTGATTAATGCTCAGTAAACTTAAGTACACTATAACTAGAGAGAGAGAGAGAGAGAGAGAGAGAGAGAGAGAGAGAGAGAGAGAGAACCATATAGCCTTCAAATAGAATTATTTCGTATCTTATACAAACATAATTCATTCTCGCAGAATAACTAATCTCGGTAGACTGTGTTTGCATAAATAGTTGTGTAAAAGCAATTTTAGCAAGCATTAAGTGTGATTTTGTAATATTTTTTGGGTAAATTATCAATAACTCCCCCTGTCATACTGTATGTTATATTTGAGATTGTAATTTTACAAATATATTACGAAATTGTAAGCTTCACATGACATAAATTATTTTAAGGTGACTGACAGACAACATAAAGAAATGGAAACCGATTAATTAGCAAGAGTTATGCTACTATTGCTTCATTAAAACCCAGAAACAATTCTTAAAAAACGTCAAGTACAAATTATAACTGTGAAAGGTATTGTACAAAATTCACTTCATAAAAAAACAAATAAAATAAGGCAATTTAGTTCTTCAAAACTTTCAACAAACACACACTTATATTCACCTTTTTCTTTTCTCGTTTATTTCCAGGTGAGTGTCGACTGTGTGACAGTTAAGGCATCTGGGATCATACCCAACATTTCAGTGACCACAATCTGCGCGGAAGTAAACTTTTAGACATTTGGCATCCTACGTAAATACGTGAGTTTGTGGTGTTATTTGGACTACCTGAGCCCCTGTGAATGCTTAGCATACCTGTCAGTGTGCCTAGCAACGACCATTCAATGTTTTTTCTGACGTTTTCCCCGCTGAAGCATACTTGAAAAGCCGTTCGATCATTGAAGAGCTGACACCCACAAAGCCCATTCATTTCACAGCTGTCTTTTTGACTGAAAATTTCCAGGGGCATTGGTACTACTGATGCTTTCCATTTCTGAATTATTCTTCGTAACTTCTGACATATTTTAGCTCTTTCATTTTCATTTCTCAATCGTAAAATTCGTACATGGACACATACTCGCCATTTGATTCTTTAATACACTCCAAGAGGCTCCCTAGTCCTGAGAACTCTTCAGTACTCCAAGGTATCAACAGGGCAGAAGCCTCTCCACATTATACTTATATAAAAAAAAGAGCGAGAAAACCGATATCTTTTGTTCCACTAGTGGCCGGAAAGCTATGTGTATGGAAACAGCGGAGTAAGAGAGAGTATAAACAATGAATCATAAGCATCAGAAAACTCCATTTAAGCTTGGACTAATATAACAGAGTACTTACTTTACAAGAGTCCACGTTACAGATGAGCTCGTTTTCTGTGACGGGGGGAAATTGACAAGCGGTGGGTTCTTGTATTCGATAAAGGTGCTTATGAGACAGTCTTTTGTTGAATATTGGCCTTAAAGGGGCCGTATGCCTCCTAAAAGGGAGCTTGTGTGAGATGGCAAAAGGGAGGAGGAACAAGAAGGAGGAGGGGCAGGGGGTGGGGGCTAAGGGACTGGGCCATGTTAATACCAATGCAAATAGCATTGTCAGGTTTGCGATGGGAAAATAACTGGCAGTTTCTAAATT
>NC_089771.1:15125383-15127883 GCF_040412425.1 Macrobrachium rosenbergii | reverse complement strand
TTTGTTGCAGAGTATAATCCGGCTTTTGGGATGTGTGGGGATTAATCTCGCATAAACGGGAAAGCAAAAGAAATCATTTTGCAAACCTTTACGTTGCGTGTGTGCTTATATATAGTATATATATATATATATATATATATTATATATATATATATATATATATATATATATATATATATATATATATATATATACTATATATAAATATATATATATATATATATATATATATATATGCATATATATATATGTATATATATATATATATATATATATATATATATATATATATATATATATGTTTCTCTAAACATATATGAACTGAAGTC
The DNA here is from genome assembly GCF_040412425.1 of Macrobrachium rosenbergii. NCBI lineage: Eukaryota > Metazoa > Arthropoda > Malacostraca > Decapoda > Palaemonidae > Macrobrachium > Macrobrachium rosenbergii. The sequence continues at coordinate 15,127,554 of NC_089771.1, read as the reverse complement.
TAAATATATATACATATATATAAATGCTTAAAACATATGGTGTAAGGTTAAAATATATCAAGATAGGAGATTTTGATGGCTGTAGAAGAAATATATTATTTGTTTCAAAATAATTTCAGTAGTTCATAGAGAGAGAGAGAGAGAGAGAGAGAGAGAGAGAGAGAGAGAGAGAGAGAGAGAGATAGAGAGAGATGAATATGGAAGTATTATCAGTAAATTTTACTAAATTAATGTAATGGCATAATAATAACAAGTTTATTTTCATAAGTACTAGTAAGCCATGTAATAATAGTCTCAACATCTTATGAAGTTATATTATATATGTATATATATATATATATATATATATATATATATATATATATATATATATATATATATATATATATATATTATATATATATATATATATATATACATATATATATGTATATATGTATAAAATGTATGTGTGTGTGTGAATATGGTATCTTATTCTGTTAAAATAATTTAGAAAAATCAATCAATATATATGTATAACTTCATAAGATGTTGAGACTTTTAATTACATGACAGCACCAGTGATGAAAAACTTATGAAAATAAAACATTATTATTTATATAATTACATTAATGCTTAGTAAAATTTACTGATGTGCAAATACCATCCATATTTCTCTCTCTCTCTCTCTCTCTCTCTCTCTCTCTCTCTCTCTCTCTCTCTCTCTCTCTCTCTCTCTCTCTCTGTAACACTACTAAAATTATTTTGAAACAAATATATTTCTACTCTTTTAAGCAGCCAATTTAAAATTCCTATCCTGATAACCTTAACCAATACACCATTTTCATTTTATTAATTATATTTTTAGACTTTAAAGTTCATATGTTTGCACCAAAACCGGTTAAAAACAAATTTTTTTAAATCAAAGAACAAATTTTTAGGTAACACATTACATTTGCAGACACGCCGGGGGAGGATCCCAGAGAGAGAGAGAGAGAGAGAGAGAGAGAGAGAGAGAGAGAGAGAGAGAGACATTAGACGGAAAAATGACAGAAATAAGATTTCTCGAGATGCGGAAGGCCTTCAAGACAGTGACAGACGGTCACCTATGCGTCACTCTCTGATTGCACCAAGAGATAACACCTATCAGGTCATGCGGTCAACTCTCTCTCTCTCTCTCTCTCTCTCTCTCTCTCTCTCTCTCTCTCTCTCTCTCTCTCAAATAGTTCTTATCTCTATCTCGTTATTCTGTATCTATAAAAGAATCGAATTTTATTCACTGTCTGTTAAAATTTCTTTCTCGAAATATTAAGTTCAAATTTTGTAATAATGAAACTTTTCTGAAGATTCCGTTTCATTAATGGACACAGTAAAATAAAACAGACAAAAATAAAAAAAATAACTATCAACCGTTCTCCACATCCCTTAAGTATCAATTTAAATAAATACCCAATCCAAAACATAAAGATAAACACATTAAAATATATAAATATCCAATATTAAATAAAAAAATTATAAATATTCATAATCCCACCATTCTTCTTCGAAAACACACTCCACCAAATTACCGAAAAGGACACATGGGGTAAAATATGAAACAAAAACACCCACGAAAGAAATGAATGAATAAGTTTTACTTATTCATTCTCGTTATACCGTAGGGAGGGGCTGGACTGCCTCGTCAGGAGATATTCTATAGGCGAGTGGCTGATCTTCCTTGAAAAGAGACGTAAGACGTGGAGATTCTTATGCTCCCCAGTATGGAGGGTTCTGTATTCAGTTCTTCTACTCTTACCTTTATTTTGTATATTTTTCCCTTTCTGTAGCATTCAGTATATGTTATTTTTTCATGTCTAAATGGTTTTCTGTTTATAAAGGTTCGTATGTTTTCTGCTTCCTCTTTTTGATGGGCTTTTCCATCTTTATTTCTGTCTCAGTGCCTTAATGATTTGGTTATTCATTTTTCCATTACTTATTTTTTTGTTTTCAATATAACTTTTTTTCTTATTTGCCTTTTCACGTGATAACTTTATAGAATATATATATATATATATATATATATATATATATATATATATATATATATATATATATATATATATATATTATATATATATATATATATATATATATATATATATAAACTATATATATATATTACTACCATATATATATATATATATATGGCCAAA
>NC_089771.1:15075383-15120383 GCF_040412425.1 Macrobrachium rosenbergii | reverse complement strand
CTACCGGGGCTGAACTTGGACTTAAAGGGCATCGGGAGTGTCACTATTCATCTCAGCGACCTTAAAAACTATGAATTAGACACTAAATCGGCCGTTTTCGGTTATTTTACATGTCACCCCTTTCCCACTTCCAGCTCCTTTGGTGCCAGTGATGTCGTACCCTCTCAGTATTCTTTTCCAGATAGTAAGTTATATGTTTGGCTAAGAAAATGTATATTTAATTTAACCAGACCACTGAGCTGATTAACAGCTCTCCTGGGCTGGCGAAGGGATTAGGATTTATTTTTGCATGGCTAAGAAACTAACTGGTTACCTAGCAACGGGGAATCCAGAACTACATTATGACGAGAGAAATGAATTTCTAAGACCAGAAATAAATCCTAATTCTTCATTAGCCGGTAGGAGAGTCGAACGCTGGGCCAACAGCATGCTAGGCGACAACTCTATCCACCCCTCCAACGAAGAACTTACTGAAATGAAATAAACCTGTGGAGTTTACTTAGTTACCAAGTCTACAGGCAGAACCAGCCCTGTTACAGGGAAGCCCTCCCCACCCCAACCCCCCCAGATAGTAAGTCATATGTATACCAAGTCTGTTTGAAACTGCCTGATTTGTTTCAGAGTTATGCTGGTACACACTTCATACACACACACACATATACATACATACGCATCCATTTATATATATATATACAGTTATATATATAAATTTCTTCACATCTGATAAGACCTATTCACACCTGCTTATCCATTGTGTTTAGTAGATGGTTGAGCAGTGCTTGGAGAGAGTGAAGAAAAACTGTACAAGCTGGCGGAAGAGATAAAGAATGTGGGTACGAGAAATGTCTTGTAGTGTTACTGAAGCCATCCCTTTGAGAACTGCTTTAATTGATATATTTATATATATATATATATATATATATATATATATATATATATATATATATATATATATATATATATATATATATTACAAGCCAAATAAATGAAGATATATAGATATACATAACACTAAAAAGCCCCCATTAAACTGAAGCGGAGCAATACGACAGGAGTATATGACCATCCTTCTAATTCTACTCCCAATGATAGACTGACTTCATTAAGGAATAAGTGACGGCAATTTGCAAGAGAATAATTAAGCCTCTTACTTATAAAAAAAAAAAAAGGTAGCCACTTAAACGGCGATAATGAACCGGCTTTCGTTCTTCATCCCCCTCGTATAAAAGTAAAAAAAAAAGTAAAAAAATTGTTTACGAAGGGAGTTTATGAAACGAGTAATGCATTTATAATAGCACCAAAGATGCGACATAATCCGAGAGTTAATTTCCTTTTAAAGATAACTGATTATCGATTATTGGGGCGTTTTGGGTCATCGCTGGGAAATAATTGGAAAATAATTACCGATTACCGGAGGCTTCTTTGGGATCTGATAAGTGTTAGGGTTAAAAAGGTTTGTAAGGGTTGCTTAGTTTGGTTTGTTACATAAATTATAGTATATATATAGGAGAGAGATATATATATATATATATATATATATATATATATATATATATATATATAATTATAAATTATATATATACTTATATATAATACATGTAATCTATATATAAATATACATAACTATACATTTTTAGAGAGAGAGAGAGAGAGAGAGAGGAGAGAGAGAGAGAGAGAGAGAGAGAGAGAGGGAGTGATACCAGCACATAAATGTAAGGGACGGTCTTTATAGTTATGAAACAGACATAGCCTTTCTGCTAACGGTTATGGTGCAGCCTACAATTCTAAAAGCTTATGTGGTACCTATTTCAAGTTCTCTCAAAACGGAACTTAGGATTTTCTGAACTTAAGTTCCTTCTGTATTTTCTCATGATGCTTAAAAGCATCTCTCATCTTTTAAAGACAGGTCTCTCTTTTGACAGTAAGTATAGTAACATCAACCATATTTATTTGTATCTAATTCAGAAGCTGACATGACTAGGGCAATCTAATTCCCTTACTAAGTCCACGATAGAATTTAAGGTATATCTCATCAGGTGAGGTTGCTACCCTCACACCCTTTCTTTAGACCGAAGCAGTTGGCGATACCCTTTAACAGCTGGCTGACTGGTGGGCGGTAATTCGGAAGCAGATTATTACAGGCCTCACAAACATAAGCCCAGTGGTGCACCATATATATATATATATATATATATATATATATATATATATATAATATATATATGTGTGTGTGTGTGTGTGTGTGTGTGTGTGTGTGTATAATATAGAACTTTATCACAGAGAAATGAAACATGGGTATAAACCCAGACTGGTTTCATGTCTTTATATCTAAGACATTTCAAGCTGATAAAACACGTCTGGATTTCTAAATCCTGTGTTTCATATTTTGCCAATGGATATATATATATATATATATATATATATATATATATATATATATATATATATATATATATATATAAAGAAGAAGATATATAAGAGTTTATATATATATATATATAAACATCTATATAAATATATATATATATATATATATATATATATATATATATATATATATATATATATATATAACTGAAAGTGGTGGTGTAAGGCATAAAAGAAGCTCCCAGACTCTTTTATCCCGTCCTGTAGCCTCAGCCTGAGACTCCATATATCCTGAGGATTATCGGACCACCAAGAAGAGGTGGTACTGAAGTGGCACCCCATTTTTGGCACCTTACTGAGTAGCGTAAAGGCGACATTTGCATACCATCGCCCTTTACCTGAGGGTCGACTCTATTCTACCATACAGGCAGAAGCGGTTTCCTTTGAAGTGTTTATCCCTTTGTCTTCCGCCCAAATGGACATGTACCGGCAGATTATTTTCCCTTCGATGGCTCATAGATGGAAAAATATTTCTTACTCTTTAAAGATATGAAGGGAACGTATTTCCATTCCTACAATGATATAAATGACATATATGAAGTAAAAATATATAAACAGTTAAGAATATAGTTTAATATTACACGGCATGAAGATTTCTGAAAGGAATGTAAGTCCAGCGCCACCTGGTGGGAAACAGGTGATTGCAGACAGGCCATCCCGGTCAACCAAGCGTTATTATTTTGTTTATTTTGAATACGATATAAACTGCTAAGAACAGAGTTTGAGCAACAACTTAGAGTAATATTTACAATAATCTGAGTTCAAGAGAAGCCCAAGAAGTATTAAAAGTCCATAAAAGAGAAGCCTTCTCATTCCTTTCGACTGGACAATGCTCGAAAGCAAATGGAAGGGAAAACTGTTGCTTCAATCGAGCATTGTTTGTTTCACGCAGTTTCGAAACAGTTTCGAACCACAAGAGCGACCGAAGCAACAGCTGCTTCTCTTGTTGGCTCTGATTCGAAGCTTCGAAGCTCCGAAGCTTCGATCATTATCGCAGCAACGGGCAACTTTTAATTGGCATTTCATCAGCAACGTAATTTAAAGTCTGATTGGGTGGGTGGCTGAGTTTCCCAACATATACGTCTTTTCAGGTGAGCGGAGAGGGTTGCCAAATGCCTCTACTTAACGGATCTAGTTGCCAAAAACCACCACAAGGAACGTGTTATTGAGGCAGTGTGCTCCATCTGAATTTGGGCATGGTGCCATTACGAAGCAATAATTCTTTTAGGTAATAGCTTACATCCAAAAAGCTTATGTGAGTCCCAAGGATATTTCAATCTACCGTATTTAAGTAATCTAAGTCACAAGGATACTTAAATACCTATGGCTAATAAGTTTCAAACTTTCAAAAATAAATCTTTTATTTTGTTTACATTTTAATTTATCTTTTTTACATTTACCTACTGTAAAAGTGAAACTGTAAACGCTAATTCATCCATAAAACACTACTTAATTAGTTTATATATATATATATATATATATATATATATATATATATATATCTATATATATATATATATATATAATATGCTAGCCTACCATTTTATATGTGAAGAGAAGAAAGATTTTCAAGAACTACAATTTGCATTAATTCGTGATATTTCAGGCTGAATAATGAATTTATACGTGATCTCTCTCTCTCTCTCTTTCTCTCTCCTCTCTCTCTCTCTCTCTCTCTCTCTCTCTCTCTCTCTCTGGAAAGCCTTCCTGATTTAACGTAGTACACGATTCATTAGACTATCTCTTTCACCATGCATGAACAGGGGACTCCGTATCCTTATCCATCCCCCAACACCATGCCAGCTCTCCCCCCACTTTAATCTGGATGTCCCCCTTCCTCTCCTGCGTCTCTTGGATATCCTACCTATCCTAGGACTCTAAGTCTGTCCTTGCATATCCTACTCTGCATCGTCTTTAATCAGGGACTATATTCAGACTTTAATATCCAGTGTTTTGTGATTAGGGATCTTTCCAGGTTAAGCTTATGGAAGTGTTGATATATATAGGTATATATATATATATATATATATATATATATATATATATATATATATATATATATATATATATATATAGTTGGTTTACTATATATATATATATATATATATTTCATATTATGTATATGTGTGTTTTGTAAAATGTATATATGTATTTAAGTACCTGCTGATACTCTTCATGATATAAATACTATCCGTTTAAACATAGTAATTCCGTAAAATCAATAACCTTCAAGAAACAAGGATATTCTCTTCTTTCCTTAATGTTATCATGAAAAATAAAATCCATACGACTTCAAATCTTTTTAGAGATGAAAAAAAGACATAAAATAACATAAATTATAAAATATAAGTTTAAGTCTGCTTTCCGCTGTGCAAAGAAAAAGGATTAAACAGCTATTAATAAGGATATAGAAAATAATATTTGAAATCTATAATTCACTACATCCAGAAATATCTACTGCAAAACCTATACATATTTTTCCATACCTTCTATGCCTTCAGTGCTGGGTCCTAGAGTATAGCTCGAGGTGTCTTGCGTTACATGTTATCTGAAAATAGATAAAAGTCTCATTATTCAATAAATAAAAAAAAACCATCCAAATAAGTTTTGTAATTTATTATATACGCAAGTTTGCAATGATGATTTTCACAATCTTAGTCCATTAAAAGAGAAATAAATAAACAGTACAGAGATTTATATACATAAATGATAAGTCTAAACAAATAGTGATTTGGAGAAGGGTATTATTTTATAGCTAAAATACTGAAGTCATATTTAGTGTTCATTTTTGAAAGAACAACATTACTTGTGCAAATCACGAGTAAGTTTATAATATCGTTGGTGCAGCTTGTAAGTATATCTTTATGGCCCACAAAGGAGCAATGCAATCGGTTAAAACCAGCCCCACCTTCCTAATGAATTCGACTTAGCGAATCCCCTATAACTGTCAATCAACTGAAACGATTTCTGGATCTAATTTTACTCTACTGTGCATATATTTCAATATTTTAATTGTTTTTTCCTATTAAATATGAAAGCATATAACAAACATATCACTCGCGTATAGATATATTCAAACTCTATTTCTAAAACCAATGAATATTCTCCACCATAAACTGAAGACTACTAGAGGCTTATATATACAGTATATATATATATATATATATATATATATATATATATATATATATATATATATAAGCTCCTAAGTAGACTGGTTATGGTAGATATTCATTGGTTTTAGAAATCTACACACAATACATATATATATACATACATACACACACACACACACACATACATATATATATATATACATATATATATATATATAATAATATATATATATATACATAAATGAGTTGGGTTTCTCGTTCCCCCACACTTGTACTAAGGAGATTTCGAGTTAAAACCACAAGGCTCAAGAGATTAAGCGTGATGCTGTTTTCGTAGACCCTGGGATCATGAGGGCATAAGAGCGTACTCGTACTTTGGACACTTACTTTTAAAAGGTACCTTTATACTTTCTTTGCCTTCTGCATATGTATTTCAGATTGTCATGATGCTAAGTTTGAATTTGTACTGAATAAAATAAAAAGACCCTATTTGCAAGCGTTTATGCTCATATTTTGATTTTTCATTTTCAGAAGAGTGAATCTATTTTGAATATACTAAAAAACTTATTTAGCAGCATTTATTACCTAAGTGCCTTTTCGTAAATCTTTGTCTTTTTATTTTTAAAGACAATAGGGGTTTCTGTGCAATCGGAAATATACATTAAATTAAATTGGAGCGGCAATATCAACATATGTTTTAATTATTATTATTATTATTATTATTATTATTATTATTATTATTATTATTATTATTATTATTATTATTATTATTATTGGACTAGAACAATCCAATTCTGATGCTTATATCATTTCCACTGTCATAACTGCATAACGACTTCGAGAAAGATAATAAAGTTAATATAATTTTTATTTACTCATTTTCCAATCATCACATGACCAACAAATCTAAATATTTAATTTATATGAAAAGATATCCCATAATTGCAAAAAAGATATATTTTTAAAACGATATAACAAAAAAAATCATTTTACAAACACTATAGAAATAAAACATCATCGAAAAGAAGGGACAAAATTGAAAAACCTACAAACACAAAGAAAAAAAAAACACACACACACACACCAAAACTGGAACAAGGTCCTCGCGAACAATGGAGAAACGTCGACAGGGAAGAGAACTGGGGGATAAAGGAAGACTTAAGGAAGACTTAAGGCTAATCCTCGAGGACAGAAACAGTCTTCGCACCTTAAGCCTCCAGATTCCAGCAGAGGTCACCTCTACTTAGAGTCTATCCGGCATGGTTTTCTCGTCCAACTCTCGAGGGGGAGGGTGGAGGGGGAAAGGGGGAGCTGGACCTCCTTACCCCTTCCCCCCAGATCTTCATCCTTCTTCCTAGGCTTTACCGCCTCCTTCTTGATTCCGTGATCAACATTAATCATCTTTGAGATGGATGACTCTTTCAACGCTTCTCCGTCTGACTGCACTCCTTTATGGTTCTTTTTCTTCTCTCTCTCTCTCTCTTTAAGAGGTCAAGAGTCCCTCTTTAGATATGCATTAATGTGAACATGTGCTCTTTTCAAATCATAACTTCCTTACAAATATTCTTTACTGATTTATTTCGGCTATGTATTATCTACTATTTTGGCTACTTTCCTTCAACTTAATTTTCTTTTGTTAAGGAAGTTCTTCTTCTATAACCTTTCCATCGATAAGAATTTACATGTTTACGATGTATTTTCCATGCATATATAATATAGTTTAATGCATTTATATAAAATATCTAAAACATTCATGGCATGCGCGTTACATTTTTCAGATGTCTATTAGACGAAGAATAAACATTTTCTTAACAGCGAAAGCTTCACACTGAATCATTTTTACACCTTATCATTCATAAAACCAACATCATTCTGGAAAAAGCAAGTGTTGCAATTAACACGTTAATATGGAAATTACTTAGTTGATAAAGAGAAACAAAACAGAATTTTTTATCTGACAGAAATACCTTAAGACGAAACATCTGGCAATTGTCACACAAGAACATATCTATAAATTACTTCGCTAAAGAAAAAATAAAATAAAAAAACATACAATTATTTACTGCTATAAAAATTAATACCAAAACCTTGCACAATCAGTAATGCAAAGTCTATAACTACACCCGTCCTCAACTATGCACAGTAACAAAATTTCCATAATTGAAATATCAGAGAACACGTTGGAAAGTCTCAGAATCCCACAGACAGTGTAACATGGTCACAGGCGGGAGATCTCCTGGTTGCGTTTTCAGTGAATAATCGAATCATGGAGACGAATAATGGCACAAACGCTGTTTCCTTGTACAGTACAATTAGTTCGGTTGTCAGGAATTCTTGATAATCGAATGCTGTCGCAAAACACACACACACACACACACAGGCGAGAAATCTACTAGTAGTGGGTACAAGTTTCATTGGAACTTGTCAAAAGGAAAAATAATATACAGTCCTAAAGGTCATGTGAACATTTTAAATCCGACAGGATACAAATTAGCTCACTATAAAAAACTGGATAACATATTACAATAACAAAGCACATGCTTAGTAATTTTCCACAAACATAAATACTCATAAGGGGAAAATTAACACACACAAACACAGAACTTTCCATAGGATTTTCTTTGACAGAAGTTCAACCTAATCATCCACTGGTTACACTGATTAGCAATCGAATTCAAATATCTTGAAAAGCTTTCAGCCTCTTCATTTACCATCAGAGAACACAGTAATTCCTAAAACAACAGCTACATGACTCTGAAAACTGCCCTATGTTCTTTGGAAAACTAACAATAAGTTTGCTGCTAAAGGCTAATAGAAACAGCCACAGAAGCAAGTTTCTCGTGTTTTTATTCGTAATAGTACCAATGACTCCCAAAACGTTTTAGCAGTTTACCTCTGCTCATTCGCATCTGGTAATAACCTGACTGTATTATTTTCATATGTTTGAGTAGTCTACAGTACTCAAGACTTAATAACTATAACATTATTAATGCTGTTATTATTATTTGATAACTATAATATTATTAATGTTATTACCATTGTAAAAACAACGGCAGCTGTTATGTTTCTCTTATAATCACATATGAGAACCAACACAACTTTAAGCCTCGAAACGAAAGGAGTGACGCCCGTAACTTTAAAATGAGGAAGAAATATTCACAGCATCATATCGGAAACACCGAAACAAATCACGCTACTTTCCCTTCAGGAAAAGGACCCAGCTGTTAGCAGAAAAGACGAAAAAAATATCCACCAAAATAAACCGCATGCACAGAGCGTAAATTCGCCAAATTACCAAGGGTTCCTCAGGAACGGCCAAATCGCTCCGTCGATAAAGTCAATTTTCGTAACCGACCGGGCCTCGAGATTTTCCGAGTAAATTCACAAGTAAATTCGGACGAGAATAAGGTTGATGGTGTGTGTGTATGAGCGGGGTTGGGTTATGGGGTGGGGGTAAGGAGTGGGCGATTTTTTTCTATATCGTTTAAAAACAGTGCATGGTTTTAATGTTGCGTGTGAAGGTATATATTCCTCTTTACTATTTTACGGATTTATGCTTTTATTAGTCGTAAGCTATACTGTCGTGTGGTAGAAAGTTGAGTTTCTGCTCTCCTTTCTTCTCTCTCTCTCTCTCTCTCTCTCTCTCTCTCTCTCTCTCTCATCTATAGAAATATATATATATATATATATATATATATATATATATATATATATATATATATATATATATATATATATATATATAGGTATTTATAACAACTGACAATTACTGTAAGATTTCATCACTGAAGAGATGCCAACATAAAACTAATTTTCATATGCATTAGGATGAGAACAGAGAGAGAGAGAGAGAGAGAGAGAGAGAGAGAGAGAGAGAGAGAGAGAGAGAGAGAGAGAATGTGGTTGTTACTATTTAATAGTTTATAATTCATTTGAAAATAATCCAAATAGAATTTAATTTGCAGTTCAAAACAGCCATGAAAATACAAAAATATAATATTTAGAATTATTTCAATCTTCATTTGGCTCTTCTCAAAATACTCTGAATTGGCTACAACGGTTTGTAAATGCACAAAAGAGACCTGCCATGGAGAATTATTAAAGCAAATGTCATCATTTACAAGAAGTAATTAAATACATTCATAAAGAAAATTAACAGATCAAAAGACAGAACATAATAAAAGATTAAAGATCATTTTTCATTACATAACAAGTAAAAATAAATTAGCTTTTTGCACAAAATTCATTTCGTGTATCTATAGCTCTTCATGAATGACTCATTGAATTAGTTACAAAATGAACAGATATAAAGAAAAAAATGAACATAATATTAAGGATCATTTTTTGGTAATAAACACTTAAAACGAATGAATTAGTTTCTACAAAAATTAATTACATGTATCCATAACTCTTCGTGATTAGATACAATATTCTGTAACAGTTTCACTTCAAACATTCACAATAATGACTATTTAATTTATGTGGCTGGCTGAGTGATATATGACGTCATTAGTTTGCTGAGTTAAATTAATGGCACTGATGACTTGTTGCATATGTGAGCACTGAGTATAATAGCAATAATGAAGGGAAATTTTAATTAAACCTAGTTTATTTACATTGCTAATTTATATCACGAATTATACTGATAATTACATAATCGTCATTCACAGCATTTGTTTCTTATGATAAGAAACCACTGCTTGCCAGCCACTGGGTTTAGCCTTTAATTTTTTTTATAATAAATTGATTTAATTTTATTTTAAGTATTCCTAATAATGGATGAAATAAATTATAAAAATACGTAATTACTGAAAGTTCTTTTTTTGTAATAAGAACCCATTACTTCCCAATCATTGACGGAGGGTAGTCTTTAATTTTTCTTATATAGTAAACGAATGTCATTGTTGTTCTCAGTATTTCTAACAATATTGGATGAAATAAATTAGACAAAAGATGAAATCTGGGAAAGTGAAATACTTAAATCATATTTCAATGCTTGAATGAACTCAGAGCCATTTGAAAAAAACGGTCTTTTTTTTGGTTTTAGCATTTTTAACTCTCCTCAGAGAATAAATTAAAATAATCATGCTCATTCAACAGATATAATTTGTTTGAAAAACATCACCTGTCTAAAATTACATGTTTACTCATAGTCTTATTTTTTACTCGTATTATGCTATAAAACAAATTATATCTGATTTTCCGTTTCCTTCAACAAATTGCTAGAAATTTGTAAACTTTATTATTGACAGTGTTATTTACTATTAGTTATCTGCATGGCAATAACACCAAATTATATAGGAAATATGGCATTTAACTAACAACTATAATAAATAACAGAAGAGCGAATACCGTGACTGATGACACAGAGAGAAGAGAGAGAGAGAGAGAGAGAGAGAGAGAGAGAGAGAGAGTCGATTTACTTTGTAAAACTTAATCCCATGTGTCATTTCCCATTGCTCTCTACTAAAGTAACGCACCTACCACTTCCCTTCCAACGAAAATTCTTTGAATCAATGTTGGCCACGTTTTGGGTCCAAAAAGAAAAAAAAGAAGCAAAAATTAAAATCAATCTCAAGCCCGTGGTTGCTTCCTTTAGGTCCTGTCCACGTCCTGTTTTGAATCTCCCAAAGGAGGGACTTCTGCTGTTGGTTAGTTGTGTGTCTATTTTAAATTACAAAGAGTAAAGAGGTTTGAGTTTTTCTACTGAATCGTTTAATGTCCAGATAGAACGTTAAAGGATACATATACTTCATATATAAAGCATCGTAGTTTCTACTTCTGTGAATGTGTAATGAGTGTATCATGCATCTCAGTCACTGTGAGGGGAAGACATTCCTTCAAAACACGCAACAACAACAAATCGAAACCTTTTAAGGTTTTCAATATTATTATCCTCATCATTTAAACAGACAAACGTACCTTAATATTCACACATATACATAGATGAAAATATGAAGAATAGCATACCAATGAGAATTAATTACTCAATATTGTAAAACATGAATATTGCTGTATGATTGATTGATTGATTGATTGATTACGAAATTTAGGTCTTGAAGACCAAGCGCCGGAATCCATCAAGATTATTCAGCGCAAGTACAAGAAATCGATAACAATGTGTTTGTGTGTGCGTGCATGTGTGTGTTTATGCGCGTGTGAGTGAGTATGTGCGCGTGTGTGTGTGTGTGCAGCGTAGAATCAAAAGAAAAAACCCAAAACCACACACGAAAAGTCAAAATCCAATAAACTCTTAATTTGGCTGGAAATTAAAAAAAAAAAAACTGGGATCTCTCTCTCTCTCTCTCTCTCTCTCTCTCTCTCTCTCTCTCTCTCTCTCTCTCTCTCAAACTTTCGCTCAGTTTACACCGGCGGTCATCAGGGGAAATGAGGGAACCTCCCCACAGGATGAGGGGAAGATTGGCGTCTAACCGAGAGAGAGAGAGAGAGAGAGAGAGAGAGAGAGAGAGAGAGAGAGAGAGAGAGAATACGCCTACTGCCTCTCTTGTTTTCCCATCAGTGACTTCTAGAAGAGTAGAAGATCTTAGCTGAAGAAGCTACTTTCCAAGGGATCCACGTATATATAACTTTTATTTACAAATTATTGTTAATAAATGAAAGTAAATGTTTACATTTACCAGTTATCTCTCTCTCTTCTCTCTCTCTCTCTCTCTCTCTCCCTGAAATATATATATTTAGGTTACACAATGCTATGGCATTCGTCTTATGTTAAGGTTAATAATTAGAGATTAGAATAATGTACAAAAATACAATTATATAAAGAAAAAGATAAAAAGATTCATAAAATTAATAAAATCACAATATTTCCTCAAATTTTCTCAAGTGAAATTAGCACATTACCAAGAGCAAGTAAAGAGGAAATCAAACGTAAATCACGGAAAAAAATGTAATAGGAGGAAAAAAGTGGATAAAGGGGGGAAAAATTCATATCAAGTCGATCGCCTTTCTCAGGTAACTAATATCCGGGAGAACTCGATTGTTGACAATAGAGGAAGCCTGCTACAAAGTAATCTTCCTTACGTAGGGCAGGTATAGGATTACACCTGATAATCACGGGGAAGAGGAGGTGCTCTCGTGTTACTGGGAAAGATATAGCAATATAAATATAGTTATATAAGTATACAGATATATATATATATTATATATATATATATATATATATATATATATATATATATATATATATATATATCTGCTCAGGTAACTTGTATCCCATAGTAATTTGTGTTACATAAGACGGGTATTAGATTACACCATATAATCACTGAAAAAGGATGCATACTCGTTTACAAGTAAAAAGATATATATAAGTATAGAGATATATATATATATATATATATATATATATATATATAGAGAGAGAGAGAGAGAGAGAGAGAGAGAGAGAGAGAGAGAGAGAGAGAGAGAGAGAGAGAGAGAGAGAGAGAGAGAGAGAGAGGTTACTATTGTACTAGTCCATTATACAAAATGTCCTTTCAAATATATGGCAACCAAAAAGTGAGACATACAAAAGACTGAGAGAGAGAGAGAGAGAGAGAGAGAGAGAGAGAGAGAGAGAGAGAGAGAGAGAGAGAGAGAGAGAGAGAGAGAGAAGCGGTTAATTTATTGTAATAGTCCATTATTATAGAAAATGTCCTTTCAATATATGCATAAACAAAAAGAGAAAGAGACATACAAAGAGAGAGAGAGAGAGAGAGAGAGAGAGAGAGAGAGAGAGAGAGAGAGAGAGAGAGAGAGGTTAATTTATTGTAATTAGTCCACTGTTATAGAAAATGTCCTTTCAATATATGGATAAACAAAAAGAGAGACATACAAAGACCGAGAGAGAGAGAGAGAGAGAGAGAGAGAGAGAGAGAGAGAGAGAGAGAGAGAGAGAGAGAGAGAGAGAGAGAGAGAGAGAGATTTCTTGTATCGATAAAAACACGGAAACTCACTCAAGTGCATCCGCCTATTACGGAACAATAAGGACCAAAATATAAAGAAGAAATGACAAAGAGAAAGTCACAAAAGAAGGGGGAAAGGTGAAAGTAACTTTCCCTCCGCCCTCTAAGAAATGAGCAATCTGTAATTAGAGGTTTTTGTGGCAGTATGCTTGTTCGTTTGTTTGTTGACAATCAATATAGTGTTTTTAAAAGAAAGGTTACCGCGACCAAAGCGTCGGGACAAAAGGTTTTTAATGAAATAACCTTGTTTATTGTAATGAGAATTAACTCCAGTTGTAACCTTACATGCGTTGCTTTATTGTCAAACATTTGTTTAAAATGTTGAAGCCGGAAACATTACTTCCTTTGTGGATGTGAAGTGTGGATATTGGATGCGTGTTAGTTAAAAGGTGTGAAGTCCTTGGTTTGAATTATAGATTATATCTGGCTAAAAGGTGGTACTGTTTAAAATAATGGCTAGCATTTATAAGCAGACAATGGTTTAGTTGAGAAATACCACTGAGCAATCCTGGATGGACTGTTAGAAATCGAGCAGAAATTAGTTTATACATCTATAACTCTATACTGTAAGTCTATACCTTATAAGCCTCATTTATAAATCTACAGCTCTATAACTTATAAACCTAGTTTATAAATTTATAATTCTATAGATCTATAACTTACAAACCTAGTATATAAATCAGTAAATCTATAACTTACAAATCTAATTTATAAATCTATAAATTTATAAATCTACAAATGTACCATGTAAAAGGCAGCTAATGCTGATGCAACCTCTCTATTATAAGGTGTAAAAATACTCAACAAGCTCTTACTTACAAAAAAAAAAAAGATACTGAAAGAAACAAAAGCAACAAGACTCCAGCTTCATTGAAACTGAAAACTCTGTATGGCCAAAAGTGAGGATACATAAACCATTTACAGCCAGGGACGAGAAACAAAATCTCCTGGGATATTGCCTGTTATTCTTTCAATGCCAGTAGTTTAGAGAGAGAGAGAGAGAGAGAGAGAGAGAGAGAGAGAGAGAGAGAGAGAGAGAGAGAGAGAGAGAGAGAGAAGGAGGGTGTTAAACGTAGATTGGGTGAGAAAGCTTTATCTAGTTTCACAATCACAAATTACATCAGGAACCTTGGCTATATAAATATACCCGTTTGGATTATCATGGTCCCGATTATTGGTAGTAACTTGTTTAGACTTCAGCCAAGAGACCTACAGTTATTATTATTATTATTATTATTATTATTATTATTATTATTATTATTATTATTATTATTATTATTATTATAGTCGTTGGTAACCTATTTAAACTTCAGGAAAGTCCTACAATATATCTCATTATTATTATTATTATTATTATTATTATTATTATTATTATTATTATTATTATTATTATTATTATTATTATTATTATTATTATTATTATTCACATGTGAAACAAATATAAAACGACAGTGACCACCTAAGCAAGTATCCCCAAAACGGACCATATCTCCATCAAAATTACTTATGGACAAAAACATATATCAGTCCTTAAGACGCCACGAGATTCGTAAACAACGAATCGATCAAATAACATACTGCAATTATGGCCATTTCAGATCCGTATGAACTTGCTCTTCGACCCATTGACGATTCGGCCTTCTTCCATACGACTGAATAACAACAAATACCGATTCTGTCCGTCGATTCATCTCGTATTCATCCGAAACCAATTGGATACGAGACGCCTTGTCGAACGGGCGTTGATTGCCCTCGGAGCACGACGTTGCTAAACCCTCGATTTTATCCGTCACTGAACAGTAGTCGATGTTAAGTCTGACAAGCCTTGACTCTCTTTTCGACTGGGACGGTCCTTGTTACTGCTTTGAGGGAGATGAAGAGGTGTACAGTTTTATCCTGTATACATGTATGTGCATGTGTTCAGGGATCAACAATATACCGACAAATTAATCTTGTATGTATGTATGTATGTATGTATGTATGTATGTATGTATGTATGTATGTATGTATGTGTTGATGTACCAATGATAAATCTACAAATGAATAACCGTATTCCATACAATACTTTGTCTTCCTGTATGTGTAAAAATAATCGTATTCAGTACAACACACTGTTGTATAAATATATATATCTTGCTAACTCTTCTACCTTTTATCTGATAAAATAGTTAGAATATACTGTATATATATATATATATATAGTATATATATATATATATATATATATATATATATATATATATATATATATATATATATATATATATTATACAGTATCATTTCAATTCACATACATTTTTTCCTACACATACAAACCCCTGGGGCGATTATTCGTTAAGAAAACCCCTTTTTTAATATAACTCACAAAGTCTAAGGTCGACGCATATTGCACCCTCACTCTCTTTTGTTTACCATACAAAATGCATCTTTAATCAACATAAGAAGAAGAAGAAGATCTGAGTTTACGAGCCTCTAAATTGGTGCCCTTTATCGATTTTTTATTGTTTACATACGCGTAATTTCAATCGATATTGCAGAAATGATTTCTGCTATACGTGAGTAAAAATAAAAAGGTAAGAGAGACAGAAACGTTGACAGACAGACATGAGGACTTATAGGCAGGTGATCTTAGGTCACCCACTCTGTCGGTAGGGTACTAGTGAGAAAACTTGTCATGGGTTGATATACATGTAAATAAAGAAAGGTTTTACTCAAAAAAAAAGGGACGAAAATGCACATAAATTTCCACCTAAAAAACAAAGAAAGATAACTGACCACTAACTGCCAGATCTTAAGAAGTATTCAAGTAACGAAACTCCTACCACTTTACTCGGTGTTCCCTCTGTATGGAACCACACATACGCACGTACTTTTCACAAGAACACATCAACACAGAGAGAGAGAGAGAGAGAGAGAGAGAGAGAGAGAGAGAGAGAGAGAGAGAGAGAGATCATATCACAAACATATAACAAACACCCAATTAAACACATCTACAGAACTGTGACCTTCTCTTTCTTTCACACGTAGTCTCATCCGGCCAAGATAAAGGAAGCCGGATCGAAAGCCCCGGCCATTGAAAGGATGCACAAGAGAGAGAGAGAGAGAGAGAGAGAGAGAGAGAGAGAGAGAGAGAGAGAGAGAGAGATGGGAAGGGAGGGAAAAGCGCCGTTCAAAGAGTAGGATGTTTACTCACAACGCCTAAGGGTAATGAGCAAAAGACTACAACCCCCCCGCCCCCTCCCCATCCTACCAACATCCCACTCCCACTCGCCACGTTTCTTCGTCAGGAGAGAGAGAGAGAGAGAGAGAGAGAGAGAGAGAGAGAGAGAGAGAGAGAGAGAGAGAGGAGTAGGCTTACCTAAGCTTCCTATTTGCTTCAGGAGATGGCTTCAGCATATGGCATAGTTATCTTTTTCATTTTTTCATTCTTCCTTCTGTGTTATATTTTTAAATTATTTCCCTTTCATTTTTTCCCCTTTATTCTTTCTATATACCAAAAAAGATAACTGATGGTTCCCACAGAACAACTGTACATAATCTGACATTAAAAATGGGTCATCACTTTCATTTCTTTCATAATTTTTCTCCGCATATGCACGCAACATACTTAATCCTAATTTGACCTACAGTAGGTCACCATGTCCTACCGACCTAGCTGTGACCTAGAAGTGGGGGGCATCACCTGTTCTCTATCAGCAACAGCAGTGACTGAATTTTGTGAATTAACAAACAAAGATCTAATATCATAATGAGATACAATTATTTTCCATAACCTAACTTGGCTCAGTTCATTTGAACTTCAGTGTACTTCGGTAAGAGCTGTATTCTCTGTGAGATATAAAATTTCCAGAACATCATCCAAAAGTTGAGCAATGAACAGGAAAACATCTCTTGAACAACTTGAATTTTACGTGTAAACATTTTTTATCAATGACGAAACGCTAAGTCAAGCTTATCTACAAAGTTATTAACAAGCAGTTGCTAACCAATCCATACACAAACTGCTAAGCAATGTTCGTAAGAGGATACCACCTTCATTTCACTAGCAATTAAGGTGCAAGAGGTAAAGAGGCAACTCAGGATACAAACTATAACAGTTTAGAAGTTTAATGTGCCACTGCAAGTCTCAAACCCTTACAATTCTGGCACAAAAGTTTATCAGCTAAAGGAACCTCCTTTAGTTTACTAACTAACGATAGAGTGATAGCTGGACCTGGCTTCCAGGTCAATCAACACATTTACTAATACCTGAACATGGCACCTCCAGGTCATTAAATACATTTACTAGTAGCTGAACATAGCACTTCCAGGTCATTAAACACATTTAATAATACCTGAACATGGCACTTCCAGGTCATTAAATACATTTACTAGTAGCTGAACATGGCACTTCCAGGCCATTAAACACATTTAATAATAGCTGAACATGGCACTTCCAGGTCATTAAACACATTTACTAATAGCTGAACATGGCAGGTCAAAACATGTTTACTAATAGCTAACATGGCACATTTACTAACAGCTGAATTATGGCATGGTAACTTCCAGGTCATTAAACATATTTAGCTGAATATGCCACTTCCAGGTCATTAAACACATTTACTAATAGCTGAACATGGCACTTCCAGGTCATTGAACACATTTACTAATAGCTGAACATGGCATCTTCCAGGTCATTAAACATATTTACTAATAGCTGAACATGGCACCTCCAGATTATTAAACACATTTACTAATAGCTGAACATGGCACCACATTTCATAATAGCTGAACATGGCATCAATAAACACATTTACTAATAGCTGAACATGGCATTTCCAGCAACACAAAAATAGCTGAACGTCATCAATAAACACATTTAATAACATAGGGGATTAAAACACATTTACTAATAGCTGAACATGGCACTTCCAGGTCATTAAACACATTTACTAATAGCTGAACATGGCAACATGGCCACAGACACATTTACCAATAGCTGAACACGCCACTTCCAGGTCATTAAACATATTTACTAATAGCTGCACACGGCACCTCCAGGTCAGGAAACACATTTACTAATAGCTGAACATGGCACTTCCAGTTCAATAAACACATTTGCTAATAGCTGAACATGGCACTTCCAGGTCATTAAACACATTTACAAATAGCTGAACATGGCACTTCCAGTTCAATAAACACATTTATTAATAGCTGAACATGCCACCTCCAAGTCATTAAACACATTTACTAATAGATGAACATGGCACTTCCAGGTCATTAAACACATTTACTAATAGCTGAACATGGCATCTCCAGGTCATTAAACACATTTACTAATAGCTGAACATGGCACCTCCAGATCAATAAACACATTTACTAATAGCTGAACATGGCACTTCCAGGTCATTAAACACATTTACTAATAGCTGAACATAGCACAAAAGGTCATTAAACACATTTAATAATAGCTGAACATGGCACTTCCAGGTCATTAAACACATTTACTAATAGCTGAACATGGCACTTCCAGGTCATTAAACACATTTACTAATAGCTGAACATGGCACCTCCAGATCAATAAACACATTTACTAATAGCTGAACATGGTACCTCCAGATCAATAAACACATTTACTAATAGCTGAACATGGCACTTCCAGGTCATTAAACGCATTTACTAATAGCTGAACATGGCACTTCCAGGTCATTAAACACATTTACTAATAGCAAATATGGCACTTCCAGGTCATTAAACACATTTACTAATAGCTGAACATGGCAACCAGGTCAATAAACACATTTACCAGGAACATGGCATCTTCCAGGTCATTAAACACATTTACTAATATCTGAACATGGCATCTCCAACATGGTCATCTCAGGTCACTTCATCAAAACACATTTACTAATAGCTGAACATGGCATTTCCAGGTCATTAAACACATTTACTAATAGCTGAACATGGCACCACCAGCTCAATAAACACATTATCTAATTGCTGAACATGGCACTTTCAGGTCATTAAACACATTTACTAATAGCTGAACATGGCACTGAAAGGTCAATAAACACATTTACTAATAGCTGAATATGGCACTTCCAGGTCAATAAACGCATTTACTAATAGTTGAACATGGCACTTCCAGGTCATTAAACACATTTACTAATAGCTGAACATGGCACTTCAAGGTCATTAAACACATTTACTAATAGCCGAACATGACACCTCCAGATCAATAAACTCATTTACTAGTAGCTGAACATGGCACCTCCATATCAATAAAAACGTTTACTAATAACTGAACATGGCACTTCCAGGTAATTAAACACATTTAATAATAGCTGAACAAGGCACCTCCAGGTCAATACACACATTTACTAATAGCTGAACACGGCACTGCCAGGTCAATAAACACATTTAATAATAGCTTAACATGGCACCTCCAGATCAATAAACACATTTACTAATAGCTGAACATGGCACTTCAAGGTCATTATACACATTTACTAATAGCTGTACATGACACCTCCAAGTCAATAACAGATTCACTAATAGCTGAATGTGGCTTCCAGGTCAATAAACACACTTACCTCTAGGTCAACAAACAAAAAACCCCACTGAATTACACCCTGACATCTGAAAAAGAGCGAATTTTCTTAATAAAAAAAATATAAAACTCCTGTTTTAACCCGCGAGAGAAAGACAGAGTGAGAAATTAGGCTGCTCTAATTTTCGAGAACTTTGAATGTGATGCATTGTTTTCAGTATGAATGCTCTTGCAGGAGTTTTTTTTTTTTTAATTCTCTTTCTTTTTTTACTCATCTGCTGGAATGTATTCACAAAAAAGTACATCCGAGGCTTGAATGAAAAATGCAGAGCTATGAAACGTATAATGTCCAGCTTTTTTTATTTCAGTTTTTTCTCTGTCCTGTTTTTTTATACCCTAAAGTCTGTGGTAACTAATTTTTGATTTGGTTTCATATACTTTTTCTCGTGTTTGTGAAAAGTTATGGAAATAAAAGCGTTAATTTTTGGGTTGTGGCCCAAATCCAGCTAATTTCCTCAATTTGTATATATATAAATTTGCATATCATTTTGCTAATTGATCAGCAAAATCAGCAAACACAGCAATTTTATCGGTGACCCAAAAGGAGCCAATATGGTTCCCCTAAGAACTCAATAATAACCTCCTAACTTCGGTCCTTCACTTACGAAAAAACCCCATGGAAGCTACCCAAGAAACTGACCTTTTCTACATAAAACGATGCCCCGAGGGCAGAATGGATGACCTCGTTAGGGACACGGGCTCATTTAGCACAATTGGGAAGAAGCAGTAGTGGCCACGCTTATGGTTGATGAGCACCCTTATCGGCAGCCACAGCTCGTAAAGGGTTAATTATGAGAAAATAAAATATGTATGGTTCGAGCGATGGCTGTTGGCGAATAACTAATTGATGGAGCTGAAAATGAGGTGTTAATTATGATTACGAGGCTGGATGCCCACCCCGGTTATTATCAAACATAATTTAGGCCTTAATTCCATATCAATCGGGTGCCATTAGGGGTAGAGGCCTTCACCCACTCAATGTGTTCAGTCTCTGGCCTTATTTTGACCCGATGGTATGTTGATATTTCATGATAACTTGATATTAATGTTAACAATAATTTAGGCCTGAATTCCGTATCAACAGGGAGTCACTAGTTGATGTTTACTTACTGATATGATTAGCTCTCTGGCCTCATGGGACCCACTATTAATTGTGGTCAGTCTGTGGGGAAAGTCAACTTTCTTCCTTTTATAATTGTGGTCAGTCTGTGGGGAGAAAGTCAACTTTCTTCCCTTTAACTCTTTAGCAAGAATTTTGAGGATGAGGATGAGGCTGTTAGGGACTAATGTTTCGAAGGCAACTGGTATCTCTTGGTGGTCACCCATTCATTGATATATACATATATAATATATTTATATTTTATTTGAGAGATATATATATATATATATATATATATATATATATATATATATATATATATACACATATATAAATCAGAAGAGATTCCACCCCACCATAAAAGCCAGGCTTGACGAAAATTCAGGCACTTAATATTGAAAGCTTGACCCTCCCCTCCAACCCCTTTACCGATCCCTATAACACCCCCTCCCCCTACCCCTTCCCTTCACCGATCTAAGAACATGAGGGCATTTTTAAGGCTTTCGGGAGCCTAATTGAGGGCCGGAATCAAGCCGTTCATCTCAATTTGTATGCAAATCACATCATCACCCAACCTTCTGCCGGATCAGTGGAGGTGCCGGATTACAGGAAGAAGGAGGAGGAGGAGAAGGAGGAGGTGGAGGAGCAAGGGGGGTGGGGTTGAGACAAAGTAAGGCTCCTTAGAACTTAAGACGATACCTCTGCCGATCTTGGCTACAATGCAATTAACGTTTGGACATCCGGCTTCGCAACTAATCATAGGCGATAAGTGAAAGATGTGATTGTACTCGTTACTTGGATCATTATAATAATAATAATAAAAACGGTTTATTACACCTGTAATCTAGTGTTGGATTTCCTGATAATAAAACTAAGATGATAATGAATTACCCAGTACCTCGTAAGTAGCCATTGTGAGGAAAAATGTAAAACTGCATGTTTGCATAATTTTATATTTTGAGAGTTAATTTCATTTATTCATTTTTCATTTTTACTTTTATATTTTTTTCAAGAACTTCTCGCTATTGAAATTTAATTTGTATTCAGTATTGTGCGTCCTGGATCACTGGTTCCTCTATGTCAAGTGGAAAAAATTTATATAAAAGTCAGTGAAGACAATAATGCCATATAAAATAAAAAATATTAAGACTATGTATAACTTGATAATATGATTTAGCCCCAATATGCTTTTATCTCAGGGAAGAGTTTAACCAGAGCTGCTCAGAACTCCACCATCCAAAAGGAGACGAAGACCTGCTTGGATCTGCATTAAGGTACGAAATGCAAGAGACAATTCAAGACCATTGTTCTCTTCAAAGACAATGAAAAGTAAAACAGAAAAAAAACAAGACGAAATAAAGAAAAGAGAGAGATTAGAGGAGGAAAAAATGTCATTTCCAAGTTCAAAAGTCCATCCATTAGGAAAATTAGAAGGAAGGAAAGAAGGAAAGAACGACTGTGGAAGGGAAAACCCCACACACAAAAGTCCGATTCAAGAAAATCAAGGCAGCAAACTCCACTCGCATGAAAAGATGTTTTGGGGGGTGGGCCTTCCGCCTGTTGCAGTTCCGTTTCAAAGGCTGGGCTATTTTTTTTTTCCTGATTAGGAATAAATAAAGAGATTTCACGATGCTTAAATCACCAGGCTCCAGTTTCTGTACATGAAGTAAGTAAAGATTTCATGACAGTCAAACCAGTGTTATATAATTGCTGACGTCTGTTTTGTTGGTAACGAATAAATAAAGAGCTTTTACGATAGGTAAGTTAGCTGGGTTAATTTTTTTTTCAAAACTGAAGAAGGCAAAGATTTTCAGGATGCTTAGACCTGCTGTTATCTGATTTCTGGTCGGTTCGGTTGACATGGAATAAATAAGAGATTTCACAACCGCTAAACTATCCTTTTTTTTTTGAGTAAAGCAAAATTTTAACAATAGTTAGGTCAGCTGTTTTCTGATTCCTAGAATTAAATATGCTAAAGACTTCATGATATTTACCGGACCAGATATCCGTTTTGTAGAACTGTAATAACTAAGTGTTTCACGTTTTGGTTTCAAGTTTTATTTCACAATTATTTACTGTTTTCCTGAAATGGAATAAACAATATTTTACGATAGTTAGGTTTTCTGGTTCAATTTTTCTTTTAAATAAAAAAAATAAATGTTTCACAATATTTATCCCAGCTAGAATCTGATTTCGTGAGTAAATTTAATGTACCTGGCGTCTGTCTTGTTGAACTGGAATACAGGAGAGCTCACGATTGGCAGGCTATCTTGCTTTAGTTTTCTTCTAAATTAAAAAAGAAATGATCCTACAATTGTTACTCAAGCTGGAACACGATATCTTGGAGTGACCCAGACAAAAGTTACCACTAAATTTACTCTACTCAATGTCTGTTTTCTTGATATTAAACAAAAGACAATTTTTTTTACTGCTGTCTTGAAAATAAACTGAGTAAATATTTTAAGACATTCGAACTTACTGGCACCTGTTTTCTTGTGTTTATAAAGAAGAAAAATTAAATCCTAGTATTCTAGTTTCCTTTCTATTACTGAAATCTCTCTGTACCTCTAAACAGTTTCAATGTGAGCACGTCTACATATATGAGGAAAAAAGCAAACAGAAAATCGGATAAAACAGAGGCACAGGAAACAAAATTTACTACGAAGCAAACACGTAACAAATGAGATAAAACAGAGCCGTATGAAACACTGAAATTCCGAAACACAAAAACACGATTACAGACGGCTCGAGGAAATTAGGAACACGATGGTGAAGGGGGAGAAAAATGTGAGAAGGAGAAAATGAGAGACGGCTGAGAGATTTTGTTGACTGAGGTGATTAGGATGTTTGTCTCCAGACTTAGCTTTCAGCAGACACACTTGAAGGAATCACCCAGCGTTCCTATAACCTTCACCTGTTATAGGGAGGAGGGAACTGAAAGGAATATGTATGGAAGGCTCTGAAGGAGATTATTCAACGAGAGTGAGAGAATGACTGACGATTGTGGAGCTGCTTGAAATCATGAAACCAAGGATGCAGATAACTGGTCCTGGCAAGAAAGATAGACAGAGACATGGAGAAATTCGCTAATTGTTGATAAAAGCAACAGATATTGTGATTCCTGATTTGCAAGTGATTGCCATAATTGAAATTTCGAAACTGTCACAGTTAAGCAAATTTCTTAGATGTAAATATGGTGATAATAACTTAATGGAGATTTATTTACTTAATATGAAGCCTGTTATATTTGTAAATACAGGAAATTGAAGCATCACGCTCGCGGTCAAGTTTAAAATTGTGTGAATTCAAAGCAGCAGTGGGATTATTCATATATAGGGGTTCGTCGGCAACGTTTCAAACTCCCTTACACAAAGCGGCTCATTTACCTGTGATTAGTACGTATTTTAACGCTTCCTGGATATTAAGGCAGGCCCTTCCTTTCCAATACAACATTAGGTATACCTCTCCTCCTCTTCCAAAATATTCTAAAATGTACGCACTTTTCACCACCGGATTGTCCCCTATTCTTTCCACATGGCCAGACCATCTCTAACATTTTTAACCCTTCATTTCTGCTTATACAACTTAGTAGATGTTGTATAAGCATGTGGTTCAACTCAACAGCCTCATCGTCTTTCTATCATTCCTATTTAAACCCATTCTTCACGACCATACAGAGCAGTTGGCTCACCATTTCATTTTCTTAAGCATTTGCAAACACGCTGCCAACTTCTTTGCATCCCCTATTCTATTAAACAACTCTTACCTTAAACCATTATATTTACTCGCAAATATTCATGCAAATTAACTTTTCCCACTCTTCCACCATCCCAATTAACATTCGTTGCTACATTTACGCTCAAAGGCTTAATCTTGTATACATTTACTTTCGACATTTCTCTTGCACCCACTTTCATACTATCATCAGCCTTTGTTCATTCTTTGCACTATCACCAATCAGTTCTGCATCGTCTGCACACAGACTTCTTTCAAGTGAATATAAATATATACATTCATTTCCCATCAGTTCAGATAAGTAAAGGTGCCAGACGAGACGATCCTGTTACTGAAAGGCAAAGAATGTCTTAATTAAGAGGAAGTGGAAGAGACTGTCTACGTAACTTTATTCTCCTCAGGCCAGGTCTCCAAATCTTTAGGTAAAGCTAACTACCTTAGCTGGGATACTTCTTTGTTCTATTCTCCTTAGTATCAGTAACTAACTCCATATAGTTACTCAAGGGAAGATTTTGTGAGTTATTTTTTCCGGAATCAAATCCTGAGGTGTGAAAAAGGCTGCAGTGAAGACTTTTAAAATGAAACATTCTTTTAATATCATTTCCTTCAAGTTATTGTTAATGCATATGTTTTTAAACTTAGGGATGGGCGGATGGTAGGTGAAAAAGAGAGAGAGAGAGAGAGAGAGAGAGAGAGAGAGAGAGAGAGAGAGAGAGAGAGAGAGAGAGAGAGAGGTGGCGATAACGTTGCAAATATGAATACAATACGCAGTGACATCAATAAATGAAGGAAAAGAATGAAGGGAGAGGGAGAGATAAGATATATAACAGAATAATGAGCCATAATATGTCTGACAATAAGAAGACAAGGAGAGAGAGAGAGAGAGAGAGAGAGAGAGAGAGAGAGAGAGAGAGAGAGAGAGAGAGTCAGGGTGAGACTGACATTGAAAACAAGACGATCGGGGGGAGAAAAAGAGACCGAGAGAGACAGAGTGATACTGGGATCTCTCTCTCTCTCTCTCTCTCTCTCTCTCTCTCTCTCTCTCTCTCTGCTTCCAGCTGCAGCTTTTGTTCTTATTAACAATGGAAAAGGCTCACACACGCATACATACACACGCACACACACATTCTCTCTGTGTGTGTTTTGCCTTGCTCCCAGTCTCTTTTTGCCTTTTATCAACTCAAAAAAAAGAGAAAAGAAGAGATAAAAGAAATAAAAAAAAGGGGAACACGTACTCACGAGGACAGTGGTCGCCATGTATTTGGGTGAAGGGGCTTCTTCATACGAAATCCTTATGAATAGTAGATGGTAAGTGGTTCTACATTACATGTGGGAGAGAGATTAGTGTTTTGGTAGTTCAGTCAACAATGACGACTACGTCACTACTAACAGAAGTAGTAAAACATATACTGTATATATATATATATATATATATATATATATATATATATATATATATATATATATATATATATATAATAACTTTCAATCATTTTTACATGACAAACACATAATAAAATATGACGATAAATGGGTACAAACACCTAACCATCATTTAACAGAACAGTTTGTAAAAAGGTAAAGTAGGTTTGTCCTTGTAATTTTTTTTATAGTATTCACTGTTCACACATAACGGTGCCAGAATAACCCAAATTAAAGAGAAAATAAAATCTAATTATGAATAACCACAGCACTAAAGTAATAATGAACGTGAAACAATAAGCAGATAAGTAAAATTGATCAGCTGGGATAAGGATTGTTACCTGAAATCAAGAGGCTAGCAAAAACTTGTACTTGTAGTTTTTGGTTTCTGTTGATATAGGACGTGAAATACGTAGATGATGGTTAGTGGACTTTAGTAGATCACATGAAGACTCCCTGTAAATCCTTCCATAGGAAAAAGGGCGTATTGTGACACATCTTAAAAGCAATGTAGATTCTACAGGTCACCTTTTACCAGATACGTAGCTGTAATAACCACAATGCCCTCTTACCTTCTCCATTTCTCCACACTTGTTTGTCACTACAAAGCCCAAAGTCCAAATGAAAGAATGAGAGAAACTCTAGCGTCACAATTTCAGCATATTCTTCCATTTGGATCTTGACACATATAAGCAATATACCAAATGAAACAATCACTTGAAGGAGGCAGGCAGGCAAATAAAGGTCTCAGTTGCTTAGGGAGAATGCACCGAAATGTAGTTTTCATGTCGTCAATAAAAAGAAGGAACAGTGGCAGACTGTCTCTGTTGGGTAGGTCGTCAATGCTAGATGATATTCCGATCGAGTGAAATATTCCCTGAGGGAGAATATTTATTGATTTTCCTTTTACAAAATAGCATTTAATTTTTCTGATATTTTCCCCAATGTTTTGGGCTCTTATTTACACATTCGTTCATATTTTTATTATTTGAATTTATCTATTTACATTTACAAACCATCACTAATTTCCGTGACATCTTTCCTAATAATAATAATAACAATAATAATAATACACAATAATAATAATAATAATAATAATAATATACATGACAGAATTATCAATACCTGGTCATCCCCTTGGCCATTTAAGATCGAGAGAGAGAGAGAGAGAGAGAGAGAGAGAGAGAGAGAGAGAGAGAGAGAGAGAGAGAGAGAGAGAGAGAGAGAGAGAGAGAGAGAATTTTTGACCAGCGAAAAACAATGGACGAGAAAATTAAGAGACAAGTAACTTTAAAAAATCCCGCCCCAGGTTGCAAGGAAGAGCTCCTGGGACGAGGATGCTGAAGGGGGTAGGGGTAAGGGGGTAGGAGGTATGGAAGGAAGGGGATGGGAGGGGTTGGTTTGAGGGAAGGGGGTAGATGAGGAGAGAAGAGGAGGATTTCAGAGTAAGGGAGAGAGAGAGAGAACAGGGTATGGCCTGTGGACTGGGGGTAGGAGGATGGGAAAGGGGGAAGGTAGTTGTTAAAAGATAAGGTAGATGACGGTAGTGTGAAACAGCTAAAATCTGAGAAGAGAATAAATGATGGTGGTGTGCTGTTAATAGGGATGATAATTATAATAGTGATGGTATTGTGAATATAGTTAGTTATGGTGTTGATGGTGATAGCTGAAAATCAACAACACGACCAACAAGGACAAAAATAACAACAGCAACAAAACAGACATTGACAATGTCGTGAAGAAATTGTTGTATATTGAAAATCCACAATTATGTCAATAAACTTAAATTTTAAAAATGATGCAATTTATTGATATAATTTTGGATTTTTAACGTACAAGTATTATTATTATTATTATTATTATTATTATTATTATTATTATTATTATTATTATTATTATTATTATTATTATTATTATTATTACCCTTTGGACTCGTAGCTTTTGAATAATAATAAATGGAGCAGCAACTGAACCCCTGGTAATTTGTAACATAAAAAACACTGTACTTTTATTTTACCTTTCCAAATTTATGCCATGTTTTAACAAAGAGATTAAATCAGCTTTGCTTTTTTAATATGTTCTGTAATTGAGAACCACTTTCCCAAAACGAACGGCAATTCCTTATGCCCTAACTGATTATGAATGCTGAGTGATGTTATGTACATTTGGCTAATTTCGAAAATATTATTGAATCGCCCAAATGGAGTATGATAAAATGTCTGATGAAGATTATGATTACCTGATGAATGGTTCCACCATAATGGGTATGACCTAGTTATATTACTTAAACAGAGATCTATTAAGCTACAGTAATTTATAAGGGCTTGATTCAAAGTTGAGGTGAAACCAAATATGCTGGATTTTTAATGAAACCGCAATGTCGTTCTTTGCCTCTCCCAGTCTGGAGATCGAACCCAGGCTACCTCGGTTGTAATGCCTATGGACAACCAGAGAGAGAGAGAGAGAGAGAGAGAGAGAGAGAGAGAGAGAGAGAGAGAGAGGACAGTTTACATTAAGGAACACTGCTAATCTTCTTAAGAGATGACTCTCCTGACAGTATTTACGAGATCGCTCCGTTACCATGGCAACGCCATGATTGGAGTACATCTGCGTCCATTACAGGCTGTACTCAAAGGTGAAAGGGCAAATGAGAAAGAGCAGGTGACGCTTAACAATAATAACAATAAATAATAATGAGTGAATTTTGGAAAAATTCTTCGCTCAATAAATATGTAAAGAATTGATGTCTGAATGTTAAACAGCATTCGAAGTGCAATAGAGGGGGTAGTACACTACAATGATACCTTGAGTAATAATCAAGAAATTAAATATCTTCAAGTCTATTTAAAGATATACAGGAGAAAATGGTCTCGATTGTATTTTTAACTAATTGAAAAGTACATATATTGATATGAATTATCTGGGAGTTAAAATGGTAAATTTCCAAACAAATAATAGAAACATATAGAGAGCATAAACTAGATAAATATTATATACAATATAAATATAAAAACATAAATAATTTTTATAAATAATATTTATATCATTTATATTTTTACAAAAACATTTTTACATTGATACAAAATATAAATAATATACAGTGCCAACTTGCATTTCCTTTTATATATCACTCACTATAACTTTCGCTTATAATTAAAAAACCATAAAAAAAGTCCAAGATTTGCAATGGAAATTTTACTCCTCGACTTATCACAAGCAATGTCATTCAAGTCTTAATTACATTGATGTAAGATTATTGCAATACTTGCTAAGAAGCTTATAAAGGACAAGAAAAGAGAGAGAGAGAGAGAGAGAGAGAGAGAGAGAGAGAGAGAGAGAGAGAGAGAGAGAGAGAGATAAGGCATGTTCTGCATATACTCAAACAGTTCCTTAATGATCTATCTTTTAAATGTGACTTGTTTTGATTTTCGTTTTCATTGTGCATTATGAATGAACTCTATTTCTTTTCCTTTTTTTATAGGCTGAAGTTATCAATGATTTAGGTACAGAAATATTATAAAACATAATTGTTTTAAGTATGAGACAATATTATTAATACTAAAATAGGTAGAGATACATGTTTGCATGTGTATATATATATATATATATATATATATATATATATATATATATATATATATATATATATATATATATATATATATATATATATATATATATATATATATGCATATATATATGTATATATAAATATATGTATATATGTATGTATATATATAAACCATATACTAGCTGACCAACCCGGCGCTGTCCGGGAAAACTCTGAACGTCAGTCTACTTGTAGGGGGAGGGAAAAGGGAAAGGGGAAGAGAAGGGGTAGGGGAAAGGGGAGGGAAGTGGGAAGGGGGAGGGAAGGAAGAAGGGAGAGGGGAAGGGTCTGTGTTGTTGGTCCTACTGACAGTTCCACTTTTTTCATGCCAATGTTCACCCTCCAAACAGTTGTGGGTGAACTGACAGGTAATACTGTGGCGAATGCCCCTTTTATCCAGGTATTACTGTACTGTCTGTCCATTTTATCCAGGTATTAATGCGATGACTGTCCATTTTATCCTGATATTACTGTCGTGACTGTCCCTTTTATCCAGTCATTACTGATCTGTCTATCCCTTTTATCCAAGTATCATTGAGGTGACTATCCCTTTTATCTTGGTATTACTGTGGTGACTGCCCCTTTTATCCAAGTATCACTGTTCTGTCTGACACCTTTAACCAGGCATTGCTGTACTGACTGTCACCTTTAACCAGATATTACTGTACTGTCTGTCCCTTTTATCCGGGTATTACTGTCGTGACTGTCCCTTTTATCCAGGTATTACTATGCTCTCTGTCCCTTTAACAAGGTATTACTGTGCTCTCTGTCCCCTTCAACAAGGTATTACTGTGCTGTCTGTCCCCTTTAGCCAGGTATTACTGTACTGTCAGTCCCTGTTGTCCAGGTATTACTGTGGTGACTGTCCCTTTTATCCAGGTATTATCATGCTGTCTGTCCCTCTTATCCAGTTATTACTGTGTTGACTGAAAAGCATTTTCTATAATATATTTTTATGGTCTCGAGTACATGAAATGAGTTATGATAAACCCGTAGAGTTTATTTACTTCATATATTACAAAGGGAAGGGGGAAGGGGGATAAGGGAAGGGGAAGGGGAAGGGGGTACGGGTGTGAAACCCACCCTAATATCTAAGTTGGGTCAAATGATGGCCACGTGCCAAATTTTGTCTACATTGTTCAAGTGGTTTGCATTCCAATAGCCCACAAACATACAAATTTACATACAAACTGACATACATACATACAAACATTCACTTATATATATATATATATATATATATATATATATATATATATATATATATATATATATATATATATATATATATATATATATATATATATATGGTGGTAGTTTTGAGAGTTGAACGTGGGACGATGTCTGGAAAGGGAAGAGAGATAGCAGATGTGATTGAGAGAAGAAGGATAAGCATTTTGTGTGTGCAAGAGACTAGATGGAGGGGAAATAAAGCTATATAGTGGAACAAATAAGGACGGCAGAAATGGAGTGGGAATAATTCCATCAAAAAACTTATAAGACAGCATCATAAGCGTGAAGGGGACAAGTGACAGAGCAATGGTTGTGAAACTGTGCCTAGATGGAAAAGCAGTCAACATCGTGAGTGCTTATGCCCCTCAAACAGGATGTGAAGAAGTTGAGAAAGTGGCATTTTGGGAAGAAATGGACCGACAGTTGAGTGAAATACCAGCAGAAGAGATTTATTATTGGTGGTAACATGAATGGACATGTAGGAAGGACCAGAGAGGATATTTAGAGGGTGCATGGTGGCTGGGGAGTTGGAGAGAGAAATGACGAGGGAGAGAGAGTTGTGGACTGCGCAATGTCATTTGATTTGCTTATTGTCAACACCTGGTTTGAAAAGAAAGAAAACAGTACATCACATACAAAAGTAGAGCAAGAGAAAGTCAAATTGACTTCCTCATGTACACAAGATCACATCTGAGAGAAGTGAGAAATTGTAAAACTTTAAATGGAGAGTGTGTGTGGCAACACAGCACAGGGTGGTGGTAATGGACTTGGAAATAAAGAACACAGTAAAAGGTAGGCTTGCAAGTGTCCCATCTACAATCAAGTGGTGGAAGCTGACACAACAGGAGGAAGTGAGGCAGGAATTTGAGGAGAGAGTGTTGAGGGAAGTTAGATTGCTAGAGGGAGTGCAAGATTGATGGAATCACAACAGTATGGTGATAAAGAGATTGGGTTGAAAGGTGTTTGGAAAGACATCTGGAAAGAACCCTCCTGACGATAAGGAAACCTTGTGGTGGAATGATGAAATGAAAGAGGTGGTGAAAGCCAAAAAAGATGCAAAAAAGATCTGGGAAAAGTATGGACCGCATGAGGATAAGGACAGGTACCAAAGTCATAAGAAACAAGTAAAGAAGGCAGTTGCACAAGAAAAGGCAAGAGCATCAGATGACATGTTCAAAGAGCTAGAAACACCTGAGGGGGAGAAAAAATTCACAGAATTGCAAAGTCGAGGGACAAGAACACCAAAGACTACTCCCATATAAAACAGGTTAAGGATGGGAATGGTGTGGTTTTGTGCAACGATGATAAGGTAAAGAAGAGGTGGAAAGAATATTATAAATACCTGTTAAATGAAGAAAATCCTACGAAATTCTTTGAAGATGTATTCCAGAACCTTGGTATGACGCATACCATTAGCAGGAAGGAAGTAAAGAAGGCACTAAAGAAGATGAAAAATGGTAAAGCAATAGGACCAGATGGAATTCCTGCAGAGATGTGGAAGAGTCTGGGAGAAGAAGGAACAGACATGTTGTGGGACCTAGCAAAGAAAATATACAGTGAGGAAAAGATACCAAAAGAATAGAGAGACAGCTTTATTGTGCCTATCTACAGTATAAAGAGAAGGGTGGCACACAGGATTGTGCAAACTACTGAGGAGTAAAGTTAACGTCTCACACAATGAAAATCTGGGAAAGAATAATGGATCAAAGAATTAGAACAGTTTGGTTTCATGCCAAGAAAAGGAACGACAGATGCAGTGTTTGAACTCCGACAGATGATGGAAAAACACCAGGAAAAGTAGAAAGGATTGCACATAGTATTCATAGATCTGGGAAAGGCATACCACGCCAAGAGGTTTGGAGGTGCATGCGAGTAAAGGGAACACCGGAGAAGTATGTGAGGTTGGTCCAAGATATATATGAAGGAGCAAAAACGCAAGTTAGAAGCATTGTTGGGTTAACTGAATGAATACCAGTAAGAGTTGGTTTACATCAGGGATCTGCTTTAAGTCCATATCTTTTTGACCTGATAATGGATGTGCTATGTCAAGGAATAAGAGATCAATCCCCCTGGTGCATGTTGTTTGCTAATGACATCGTGTTATGCAGCACCAACAGAGGGTAGTGGAGTCAAAACTAGAGCAATGGAGGAAGGTACTGGAAGACCGAGGTTTAAAGATCAGTAGGAAGAAGACTGAATACCTAAGTTTTAATGAAGATCCAGACTCCGAGATTAGTATGGAAGGAACAAGGTTGAACAAGTAGAAAAATTTAATTATCTTGGTTCAACAGTGGCTGATGATGGAAATTTGGATGTAGAAATAACGCACAGAGTACAGGCTGGATGGAAAAATTGGAGAAAGTTGTTAGGTGTCTTGTGTGACCGCAAAATCAATATAAAGGTTAAAGGAAGAGTGTAAAAGACAGCTTTGATGAATGAAGCAGAAACATGGCCGGTAAACAGAGTGCAACAGAAGAAATTGGATTAGGTAGAGATGAAAATGTTTAGGTGGATGTGTGGAGTAACAAAAATGGACAGGATTAAAAGTGAAAGAATAAGAGGAACCACTAAAGTCGTAGAACTATCAAAGAAGGCACAGGAAAGAAGACTGCAGTAGTATGGCCATGTGATGAGAAGGGATGAGACATATGTATTGAGGAGAGTGATGCAGGTGGAGGTGCCTGGTGGGGAGAGCAAGAGGAAGACCAGCTGAAGGTGGATGGATGTAGTTAGAGAAGATCTGAGAGACAAACAATTGTCAGAGGACGATATGTTTGACTGAGCCAGGTGGAGAAAGCTGTCAGGAAACATCGATCCTACATAGAAGTATATGAAAAGATGCAGAAAGAAGATGTATGTATGTATATATATATATATATATATATATATATATATATATATATATATATATATATATATATATATATATATATATATATATATATATATATATATATATATATATATATATATATATATATATATATATATATATATATATATATAATGTACCAGTCATCAAGATCTTATATTAAATCATAATCTTGTCTTCAAGACTATGACAAAACATAATCTCAAAAGAGAATAAACGCACCACATAACCAAAATTCCCAGATTCCCCAAAAATTCCAAATGTCACAGGTGCACATCAGGTGAGGAACAAAAACAAAGTGGGGGGTGGGGGTTGCCTTGTTGACTCTCATGCCCCAACGAGCACCCAAGAAATTCCCAGGAAAGTGGTTTGATGCGTCGCTGAGTTTGACAAAGGGAAGCATCAGGCAAAACAGAATTAATGGCGAGGACAAATTTCATGGCCTCAGACGTCCCTGATAATGATCGTCGTGACTAGGACAAGAAAACACATATATATAATAATACTTTTGATAACACTAAAATGGTATTATTATTATTATTATTATTATTATTATTATTATTATTATTATTATTATTATTACACTGCAAGAAATGGCTGCATTGCCCAACTGTTATCACTGTAAACTTTCTACGTCTGATTATTTAATTTTCTTCAAGACAATTAACGATAAACTTTAAGTTATTTCCTTCTAATAGCTTTTCTTTAACAGGAAGAGCATCAAAACATTATGGGGTTAGGAACGTCATATATATATTTATCTATATATAAATTTATATATATATATATACCCACACACACATATATGTCTATATATATAATTATAATTTATATATAAATTATATATATATATATACAGTATATATATATATACTATATATATATATATATATATATATATATATATATATATATATATATATATATATATATATATATATATATATATATATATATATATATGTGTGTGTGTCTGCGTGCGTGTAATTCTCATTTGTCCCTAACACATATACCTAGACTAAATATCTAATAAATACACAAAAAGAAACGAAAAATATCAATTAAAAAGTCCCAACAAGTATCAGTTTGCTAATATGAAGCACTGTCAAAAAATTAAATCCACTCAAAATTATTTTCATCTCGAGGCAAGAGCTATTAAGGGTACCTTCACCTCCCAGCATTCGCCCATTAGAAGGACCCCAGCAAGTATTAGCTAGAGACACAATTAGTGGGTGTCAGGATGTGCTCTCGCGGCTACTGAAGAATTGAAATGGTTCTTGTACGGAATTTCCATTTTCTGAGAGCAGGTTCCGTTTTCTGTTGGTTGAATGACTTACCGTTAGTTGTTCTTAGTGGAATTATTTGTGCTAAGGATTTCTCTCTCTCTCTCTCTCTCTCTCTCTCTCTCTCTCTCTCTCTCTCTCTCTCTCTCTCTCGAGCTTCGATGAGGATGAAGTAAAATAAAAATACATAGTTACTAAGTGAAAAATCATTTAGATGAATTTCTCTCTCTCTCTCTCTCTCTCTCTCTCTCTCTCTCTCTCTCTCTCTCTCTCTCCGATCACGATGAAGTAAAATAAAATACATAGTTACTAAGTAAAAAATAATTTAGATGAATTCCAATCTCTAAAAAATCTCCCTCTCACGATGAAGTAAAATAAATACATAGTTACTAAGTAAAAATAATTTCTGAATCTCTCTCTCTCTCTCTCTCTCTCTCTCTCTCTCTCTCTCTCTCTCTCTCTCTCTCTCTTGATCAGGATGAAATAAAAATAAAAGTTACTACTAAGTAAAAAATTCTTTAGATGAATCTTACTCTCTCTCTCTCTCTCTCTCTCTCTCTCTCTCTCTCTCTCTCTCTCTCTCTCTCTCTCTCTCTCTCCGATCAGGATGAAGTAACGTAATTAAAAAATAGTTTCTACACATGGAAAAAGTTCTACAGATGTATTTTAACACAACTTACGTGACTGGGGACTTTTCCGAATTCGGCATTAAAATTTGCATACCTTTAATCTTGACTTTTAATGTAATGCATAAAACATTTGACAAATTAACACCATCTGATACTATGCATACTTAACTCGAAGGGAAATTCAATTTGTCAGACTTTGCGAACGAAAAATATTAAAATAACAGAATGTATTGATGTGGAGAAGTAGACAAAGGTAGGTAGCGAGAGCAACACTGTTCGCTTGTTCGTCGAAAATGCAATAAGGATAACATACGCTTATTAAAATATAATAAAAGAAGGAGAATGTATGAAAGAAAAGACAATTAGT
This sequence comes from Macrobrachium rosenbergii, assembly GCF_040412425.1. Lineage (NCBI taxonomy): Eukaryota > Metazoa > Arthropoda > Malacostraca > Decapoda > Palaemonidae > Macrobrachium > Macrobrachium rosenbergii. The sequence continues at coordinate 15,084,037 of NC_089771.1, read as the reverse complement.
GATGTGGTCATAGAAAAATTTTGTTTACATAAATGTTGCTTAAACTGAATTACATTAAATGAATGATGAAGTGTAAAGGCCAATGTAAAAATTATTTTCGTTCAGTGTCGCTTTTCATAAATTATGGTAAATGATACAGAGAGTTTTCGTGTCATATCTAAGACGCGAAATATCTTCGGAACAAAGAACGAACCTACAGGAACAAAACGCACGAAATCGTAGAACGAACAGCTCAGAATATCTACCTAACACACTCAAGAAAATACCATACACGACGGACGCAAAAATAAAAATCCTGGCGTTTGGTCTTTGAATTCCGGGGCCGAACTGGAGCGAACGAACTTTAACTGACCTTTCCAGTAAATACGGTTTTGAACTTTCGTAGCCAAACGAACTATAGGAGGATGGGGGAGGGAAAGAGATTTCTTTCTTAATGGTCAGGTGGGCACTGAAGGGCAGACCTTCGATTCTGAGTCAGAGTGATTGTTACAAAAGGGAAGAAGATTTTGCCAATGTTTGGGGCAGAAGTGAACTTGTCTTCCTGCACTTCCTGCTCTTCCTTGATTCAAAATAAAAGCCTTACTTATTCTTCCTTAGGAACTTGGACATAACTATTAATTTAACGTCGGTTTATGATGCTCAATAAATCAAAAAATGGAAATAGAAGATGATTCTGAAACTAACAGCATTTCATCAAATGCTTCGAAACTAACAATGCTGAAACTTTTCATCAAATGTGAAACTAACAGAACTTCTTCTATCAAATGCTGCAAAACTAACAGACTTTCATCAAATGCTTCGAACTTTCATCAACCTGCTGAAACTAACAGCACTTTCATCAAATGCTCAGAAACTAACAGCACTTTTCCAAATCCTGCTGAAACTAACAGCACTTTCATCAAATCGAAACTAACAGAACTTTCATCAAATGATAACAGCACTCAAATCCTGCTGAAACTAACAGCACTTTTCATCAAATGCTTGAAACTAACAGAACTTTCATCAAATGCTGCTGAAACTGAAACAGCACTTTCATCAAATCCTGCTGAAACTAACAGCACTTTCATCAAATGTTTGAAACATCAAATGCTGAAACTAACAGCACTTTCAAAATTGCTGAAACTAACAGCATTTCATCAAATGTTCAAATGCTTCTGAAACTAACAGAACTTTCATCAAATGCTTCTGAAACTAACAGAACTTTCATCAAATGCTTCTGACACTAACAGCACTTTCATCAAATCCTGCTGAAACTAACAGCACTTTCATCAAATGCTAAAACTTTTCATCAAATGCTTCTGAAACTGACTTTCATCAAATGCTTCTGAAACTAACAGCACTTTCATCAAATGCTTCTGAAACCACTTTCATCAAAATGCTTGAAACTAAATAACACTTTCATCAAATGCTTCTGAAACTAACAGAACTTTCATCAAAAGATGCTGAAACTAACAGCACTTTCTCAAATGTCTGAAACTAACAGCACTTTCATCAAATCCTAAACAACAGCACTTTCATCAAATCCTGTTGAAAACTAGCAGCACTTTCATCAAATGCTTCTGAAATCAAATGCTTCTGAAACTAACAAAGCACTTTCATCAAATGCTTCTGAAACCAACAGCACTTTCATCAAATGCTTCTGAAACTAACAGAACTTTCATCAAATGCTTCTGACACTAACAGCACTTTCATCAAATCCTGCTGAAACTAACAGCACTTTCATCAAATGCTTCTGAAACTAACAGCACTTTCATCAAATGCTTCTGAAACTAACAGCACTTTCATCAAATGCTTCTGAAACTAACAGCACTTTCATCAAATGCTTCTGAAACTAACAGAACTTTCATCAAATGCTTCTGACACTAACAGCACTTTCATCAAATGCTTCTGAAACTAACAGCACTTTCATCAAATGCTGCTGAAACTAACAGCACTTTCATCAAATCCTGCTGAAACTAACAGCACTTTCATCAAATGCTGTTGAAACTAGCAGCACTTTCATCAAATGCTTCTGAAACTAACAGCACTTTCATCAAATGCTTCTGAAACTAAAAGCACTTTCATCAAATGCTTCTGAAACAAACACTTTCTAAAAATGCTTCTGAAACTAACAGAACTTTCATCAAATGCTTCTTGATACTAGATCCTGCTGAAACTAACAGAACTTTCATCAAATGCTTGAAACTAACAGAACTTTCATCAAATGCTTCTTCTGAAACTGAAGAACTTTCATCAAATGCTTCTGACATCAAACAGCACTTTCATCAAATCCTGGAAACTAAGACTTTCATCAAATGTTTGAAACTAACAGCACTTTCATCAAATGCTTCTGAAACTTTTCGTCAAATGCTTCTGAAACTAAGAGCACTTTTCATCAAATGCTTGAAACTTTCATCAAATGCTTCTGAAACTAACAGAACTTTCATCAAAAGATGCTGAAACTAACAGCACTTTCATCAAATGCTGCTGAAACTAACAGCACTTTCATCAAATCCTGCTGAAACTAACAGCACTTTCATCAAATGCTGTTGAAACTAAAAGCACTTTCATCAAATGCTTCTGAAACTAACAGCACTTTCATCGAATGTCTCTGAAACTGAGAGCATTGGTAACAAGTGAAAAATCTGGCTTCCAGATATATAAGGAAATGTTACAATTAATTAATATATTATAACTGCAAACAGAAAAGATGATTATCAGAAACAACGAATTTATACGGGTTTGAATCAGTGGCAAAGATACAAATTTGGAATGAAAACAGTGAAAACTGACATACTTGAAAAGAAAAACTTCATAAGGATTATTATTATTAATGACAATATTAAGAGCATTCGTAATTTCATAAGAAATAAGAAAACTATCGACATACTCAAAAATGCCAACCTTAAAAAAATACAAATTACTTCAATAAGATGCTCTGCCACTGATACAAAAAACTGAAAGCTCACCTTGTAAAAAACAAACACATCACCTCCGTTGGATGTTCTGCCACTTAAAACACACACATACACACACACACACACACAAACTAACTGAAAGAATTTGAAAACGTTCAGAAAAAAAAAGAAAACAGAAGAGGTGTGGGCGGGATTGAGAAACAGCTAACAACCGAAAATTGAATTCCCAGATGATGTTGACTTAGGACCTGGGAATGGGAATTGCTAAGGATGACCCATCAGGACTTCTGTTATCTAAGGGAAGCCTCCACTCCAGGCCTCGGCCGTTCATTTCCTCGAGGCTGAAGAGATCATAAGGTGGATCTAGTCCTCGGTTCGACATTCGAAGTAAGCGTCGATTTCCAACGGGACTTGTATTATGAATTTTGGTTAGAGTTTTTGTGGAAAATATTAGGAACCAATGAAACACACGCCTACATGTATTCATTCATTCACACACACACACACACACACATATATATATATATATAAATATATATATATATATATATATAAATATATATATATATATATATATATATATATATATATATATATATATATATATATATATATATATGTTAGATAGCAAAACTAGGCATTTCACGAACTAAACACGGCGAAACAGTGTTTAGCACTAGCCCCTGGGGGGGATCAAATGTCCCTAATTGCATTTCGCTATCTGCCTATAATATATGTGTGTGTGTGTGTGTAAAGTATGGCAATTTATCTGAAAAACGTTCATTAATGTCTATTGGCTAACGTCTGGGTACCCATCCCATTTCCAAGGCTAAAAAATGTTATAAAAAAAGTGTAAAAACTCGGATGAAAAATTACTACAAAACCGTACTGATCTTTCAAATATATTTTTTCACACATTTTTATGTTATTTTTTGTTCTAGCTTCGAAAATAGGGTCGAGTTTCGAACCGCTGGCCAATAAGCAAGAAAAATGTTCTACGGACAACGAACACTCCTTTACACAGTCCCCCCTCCCCGCTTATCTCTTGAGCTGTAGATGGCTGGAGACTGAAAAATACTTTATCTGTCTCTATACTTTCACCTAATCTCATCCTCACCAGCTCCTCACCTCACTTTTCCTCCGCCTCACTCTTGTTCTACTTTCTTCTTCTTCTTCTTCTCTTTTCTGTGAATAGGTCACCAGTTTTCTCACCTCATTTATTCCTCCTTTTTACCCCCCTTCTACTTTCTTCTCTCACTCGACTTCTTCTTCTTCTTCTTCTCCATTTCTCCGGATAGGTCGCCAAGAGAAGGTTCCAGGAAATTGGCGCCTTTCTAATAACTTTTTACAAGACGAAGGCGGGAATGCTAAGGTAGACTACAATTATGGATATTTATCTTGTTTTTCTCCGTGAGTAGGTTTTGGTGTCTTAAGTGTGTTTTTTTCTACACTATTAAATGTTCTTTTACTTATTATTATTATTATTATATTATTATTATTATTATTATTATTATTATTATTATTATTATTATTATTATTAGAAAGAGAAACCCACAAGATTCCTGTGTATAACTTCTTTACTTGTAAATATTTACATATTACCTCAAGTGATATGAAAATATTTACAAGTAGACAAGTTACACACAGGAATCTTGTGGGTTTCTCTTTCCATCTTCAGAAGAAAACTGAAAGAAGTTTTTGTTCGGTCCATTATTATTATTACCACACAATAAACAATCACGTACAGCCAATCGGAGGAGACAGAAAGAAACTTCTTGTGCAGATATGAATGAAATTTGATAAGCATTAAAATTTGTCAAAATAAGTAATATTAAAATACACATATTTGTGGAAACGGGACATTAATGTACTCTACACCCACAATGGTTGGAAATAAATCCTTCAGTATCTTGGCCTTGTCTTCTGAATGTAGCTACAGAAACTAATATTGATACATAAACAATTTCAATAATAATTTACACTTACCTTTCCTCTAAAAAAAATGAGAAGCAGCCCTTCCCAAGCCAAAGAACTCTCTCTCTCTCTTTCTCTCTCTCTCTCTCTCTCTCTCTCTCTCTCTCTCTCTCTCTCTCTCTCTCTCTCTCTCTCTCAGTAAAGATTTATTAACTCCGTAAATCATTGTTAAGAGAATTTCCGTGTTAATTGTAGATTTATGGAAGTTGAAGCTGTCGGTACAAGATTAAACTTTTCTTTCTTTCTATTCCCCCTCCCATTTTTTTCTTCGTTCCCCACTCACTTTATTTCTCTGTCCCTCAGATTCTACTGTTTTTACTTTTTTTATTTTCATCCGAGTCTACCTATACATACATACATACATACATACATATATATATATATACTACCTGACCAACTCGGCGCTGACCGAGAAATCTCTGAATGACAGTCTACGTGTAAGGGGAGAGAAAAGGGAAAGGGGAGGGGGGAGGAAGAGGAAGGGGGAAAGGAGAAAGAAGGGAGAGGGGGAGGGGTTTGTGTTGACAGTCAGACTGACAGTTCTACTTTTTTCATAAAAACTTTTACCCTCTGAACAACCATGGGTGAATAATGCCTGTCCTTTTATCCTGGTATTACTGTGTTGTCTGTCCCTCTTATCCAGGTATTACTGTGGTAACTGTCCTTGTATCCAGATATTACTGTGGCAACTGTCCTTTTATCTAGATATTACTGTGGTAACTGTCCTTTTATCCAGATATTACTGTGGTGACTGTCCCTTTTATCCCGGTATTACTATGCTGTCTGTCCCTTTTATCCAGATATTACTGTGGTGACTGTCCCTGTTATTCAGAAATTACTTTGGTGACTGTCCCCTTTATCCAAGTATTACTGTGCTGTTTGTCCTCTTTCTCCAGGTATTACTGTTATGTCTGTGTTTATTATCCAGATATTACTATGATGACTGGCCCTTTTATCCAAAAATTACTGTAGTGACTGGTCCTTTTATCCAAGTATTACCGTTCTGTCTGTCCCTTTTATCAAGATATTACTATGGTAACTTTCCCTTTCATGCAAGTTTACTGTGCTGCTATCACTTTTATCCAGGTATTACTGTGATGACTGTCCCTTTTATCCAGTTATTACTGTGGTGACTGTCCCTATTATCCAGTTATTACTATGCTGTCTGTCCTCTTTATTCAGGTATTACTAGTGACTGTCCCTTTTAGCCAGCTATTACTGTGGTGACTGTCCCTTTTATCCAGGTATTACTTTGGTGACTGTCCATTTTATCCAGGTATTACTGTGCTGTCTGTCCCTTTTATCTAGTTATTACTGTGATGACTGTCCCTTTTATCCAAGAATTACTGTGGTGACTGTACATTTTATCCAGGTATTACTGTGCTGCTGTCCCTTTTATCCAGGTATTACTGTGATAACTGTCCCTTTTATCCAGGTATTACTGTGGTGACTGTCCCTTTTATCCAGGTATTACTGTGGCGACTGTCCCTTTTATCCAGGTATTCCTGTGGTGACTGTCCATTTTATCCAGGTATTACTGTGCTGTCTGTCCCTTTTATCCAGGTATTACTGTGATGACTGTCCCTTTTATCCAGAAATTACTGTGGTGAATGTCCCTTTTATCCAGGTATTACTGTGGTGACTGTCTTTTTATCAAGATATTACAACAGTGACTGTCCCTTTTATCAAGGTATTACAGTCTGTCTGTCCCCTTTAACCAGGTATTACTGTGGTGACTGTCCCTTTTATCCAGGTATTACTGTGGTGACTGTCCCTTTTATCCAGGTATTACTGTGCTGTTTGTCCCTTTTATCCAGGTATTACTGTGGTGACTGTCCATTTTATCCAGTTACTACTCTGGTGACTGTCCTTTTCATCCAGGTATTACTGCGGTGACTGTCCCTTTAACCAAGTATTGTTGTGCTGTCTGTCCCTTTTATCCAGGTATTACTGTGGTGACTGTTCCTTTTATCCAGATATTACTGTGTCTGTTCCTTCTCTCCAGGTATTACTGTGGTGAATGTCCCATTTATCCAGGTATTACTGTGATGACTGTCCTTTTATCCAGGTATTACTGTGGTGACTGTCTTTTATCCAGGTATTACTGTGATGACTGTCCTTTTATCCAGGTATTACTGTGATGACTGTCCTTTTATCCAGGTATTACTGTGGTGACTGTCCTTTCATCCAGGTATTACTGTGATGACTGTCCTTTTATCCAGGTATTACTGTGATGACTGTCCTTTTATCCAGGTATTACTGTGATGACTGTCCTTTTATCCAGGTATTACTGTGATGACTGTCCTTTTATCCAGGTATTACTGTGGTGGCTGTCCCTTTTATCCAGTTATTACCTTGCTCTCCGTCCTCTTTATCCAGGTATTACCAGGTATTACTGTGGTGACTGAAAAGTTACAAAGGGAAGGGGGAAGGGGGAAGGGGGTGAGGGTACGGTTTTGAAACATACCCTGTTATTTACGTTGGGTCAAATGATGGCCACGTGTCAAATTTTATCTAGATTGGTCAAGCAGTTCGGATTTCTATAGCGCACAAAGATATATAAACAAACATACAGACATATATACAATCATTCACTTTCATATAGCATACAATAGGTTTATTAAAACAATAAAGATAGTGAATTCTTATAAAGTAATAGAATGATATATTTTCGTTCAATATTTATCCTACTTTATATGCGTTTTCATTCTTAATGTATAATTACAATGAGTTATGAAGCCAAATATGCAATAATTGATAAATTTCGGTAGTATATTATGTATATTTATTCAATAATCTTTATTCGTGTGCAAAATAATGCCAAATCATTCAGGTTTTACATGAGACCAAAACACAAAGTGAAACTCAACTTTTTCAACCTGAAAATAACTAATAAACAATACTTTCTTTTAAACCAGTCTAGAGCCTAGTTCTATATGTTACCAATCCCTCTAGCTGCCAAGAACTTCCTAAATACATATAAGAAATAAGTTTATAAACCTCCCTCTCCCCATAAGGCGCTTTTTTTTTAAATTCATGGAGGAAAAACACGCAAACACGAAGAGCTTTCGTGTTACGCTTTTCGTAAGGCATACGGAACGCCAGACGACGACCCGTGCGTTGTGTCTGAATTATTTATTTAAAGTAGCAGTTCATTGTGAGCCTGAATAGAAAGCGTGTTTACTCTCATTCCGAGCCCAGAGGCAGACTGAGGTGAGAGAGAGAGAGAGAGAGAGAGAGAGAGAGAGAGAGAGAGAGAGAGAGAGAGAGAGAGAGAGACGCTAGTCCTTAAACATCCGCTTCAGAAGTTGGTGTTTCCTGGTTTTATTCTGAGCATAATTTCAGTGTTTTTCATATTTTTTCCTAATATCTTTATGTTTTTAAATATAATACGTCAGTTGTTCTTCAGGAATAACTCTCTCTCTCTCTCTCTCTCTCTCTCTCTCTCTCTCTCTCTCTCTCTCTTCTCTCTCTCTCTCTATATATATATATATATATATATATATATATATATATATATATATATATATATATATTATAAATATATATATTATTTGGATACATACATATATATATATATTACTATTATATATATACATATATATATATATAAATCAATTCCAAAATTCACCTAGACGTCCCAAAAATGAGAAAAAAATTCCAGTCCCACAATGCAACGCCCCTCTCAGCATCTCTCTCCCAGACAGATGAAAAGGAAGCGCTGAAAGATGGAACATATGCACACACGCACGCACACACACCAACACACACACACACACGCAT
>NC_089771.1:15060383-15070383 GCF_040412425.1 Macrobrachium rosenbergii | reverse complement strand
TATCAGTCAGTTATTTGTTGTTTCTGGGGATTTTGGTCACTAAATATGGAATGAAGTTCTTCTGTGCACAGGAGTTTTATCATTTTAAGTCATACACAGCTAAAAATTTACATTCTTAGTTGTACATGACGTTCATCTACACACTGAAATTAGGAAAACCAACTTGAACAGGGAATGTAAAGGAATAATATTCGTCTTTCTAAATCTCAGTTCTTCACACATTATTAAACAAATCATTCATAACAACAGCCTTCCCAGTAAATGAAATGGTAGTTTTCTGTTGTCATTTGAATGCATAACTGAATAAAGATGGTATTAGAATTGAATGTGTTTTTTTATTATACAGTTAATGATACTATTTACTTGTCAAGAAGGACAAGTTAAGTTTCCCATATAATCTTTAAGCTTAAACTCTAAGGTATTTTAAACATTAATAAGTGACTCAAATCCTCATTTTATCATTAAGCCAGCGAAGTATGTAAATTCTCTACTTGTAAAAAAACTTACAGATTACTTAACCTCGTAAATGAGATATTAAAAACTAAAAAATAAAAATAAAACCTTCTACTTTATTTCCTTCGTAGCTTTTTTTCCCCCTCCCTCTTCCTTCGTTCCCGCGTCCGGGAGGCTAATTTCCACCAGCCTTTTCCATTTCCCTCTTCTGCCCTGTAGTTGGAAAGAAGCCAAAGTCATTACCAGGTGATTAGATAAGGACAGGGGAACAGCCATCGACATAGGGCTTCCATTTCCGGTAATCTTAAAACACTCGCTTTAGGACGAAATCAAAAGTTTAAAAAAAAAAAAAAAAAGGGACGAACCAGGCAGAGGATGGAAGATTTGAAAAAAGGGACCAAAAAGGATACATATATATTATATTTGAAGAAATTTATAGTTTTATATATATCAGCTGTTAATCAGGAGAAAGTTTTATCCTTCATTGAATCAGGAGAAGCTAATACACAGTAATTCTCACCTTTGTTCATCTGGAAATTACGTGACATGAATGCAATATGAAATTCTGTGACATGCCAGTAGTCTTTCTTAACTTCAAATCGATTTTACTGACAAACTTCAACTGTCTTCATGGGAAAATTTAAATAATCAAGACCCGTTATCCTTTTAAACTTAGGGAAAATTATTAACGTCAATTAATAACTCCCAGATCCTTGAAATGAAGATTCCAAGGCTTGCAATATGTACTGTTCATATTCATTTAAATATTGTAATTTACCATTAAATTAAAATACAATTATATAGTAGTGTGAGATGAGGATAGAAATTAACAAAATGTCCAGTCTAAGCATACATACATACATACATACACAGACACAAATATATTTAATATAATATATATATAATATATATATATATATATATATATATATATATATATATACTGTATATATATATATATATATATATATATTATATATTTACCAGGTATTTCAAATCAGAGGTCCCCCAGAACAAATGGACAGAACAAATGCCTGTCTCCAAGTACATTATTTTAAGTTTCTATTAAGCTATTTTTCATTCTACATTTCTTGTATTTTCAGACTGAGCGACGGAGTGATACAGCCATGGTTAACGACTTGGAGGAAATCAGATGGATTGACCAGAATCCGGGCTATAACCTTCAGAGAGGCCAGGATGCTGGAAAAGTCCTTCATTTCACGTTCCTGGATAGCTAAACACATTAAAAGAGATGAATCCTTTGTTAAAGAAACTGAAACAAAAATCCATGACTGTCATCCCGAAAAGAATGAGAATCTTAGAAGGCCTGAAGTCCTTTCTCAGGAGTCAAAAGACATCATAGCTGAGGCAGTGGGTGACCAAGAAAGTCTTTATGTAAATTGGTAGCTTGACTAGAAACAAAAAAGTGGAAAGAAGAGAAATTATAGTGCTGTATATCGTGAGTTGAAAATTTCTGGTATCAAGCCATTTCATGTTATCAGCAAGCCCAACATCAGTCAGCAACAGAGAGAAGACCGTGCATGGTTTTGTGGTTCATTTCTTAAAGATTGGGATGAAGCTGACTTTCTCCATGTTGCCGCATCATTTGCTGCAAAGTTGGATGATATCAGCGATGACGTGCACTATCGCCAAGTTGTGAAATTTCCTGAATGTTTGGGAATTTTTCTGTTTCACAGCCAAATGGTTAATGTGGATCATCAAAGAAAAAGGACAGTCATGGAATGGCGGATACTTCATAGAAACTGTGCTTACTGGTGGAGTATTTCCTTTCCTTATCGATTCTGAAAATGTGTTGTCTGTTGAAGGAGTCACATTTTTGCATGATAAGGCACCATGTTTCAAGGCTCTTCAGACACAGGAGCTGCTTCGAGACAGTGCTATCAATTTCTTCTCGTCAAGTGAATTTCCAGGTAGCTCCCCTGACCTTAATGTGTGTGAAAACATTCGTAGTATCTTGAAAGATCGTGTTGAAGCGCACACAGTAACCATATGATGGTATACCAAGCCTCGATGACCTGCGAAGAGAGGTGACCCCCATGCTCAGGAAATGGGTTTGGAGTCTCCAACTTTTTGCGATTTGCTAAAATCATACCCCTCAAGAATACAGGGTGTGGTACAGGCAGATGGAGGTAAAAAAAAATATTAAATACTCAGAGAGAAACTTGAATAAATACCTGTTCTGACTTACTTTTGTTTTTGTCCATATCAATTTTAGTTTATGCTGTGGAGGGGGTGGCTCTAATTTCGAAACACCCTGTATGTATATAAATATATACTGTATATACATATATATGTATATATATATATATTATAATATATATACATATATATATATATATATATATATATATATTATATAACTATATATATATGTGTGTGTGTGTGTGTGTGTGTGTGTGTGTGTGTGTAGATCTGTACTGAGATTAATATGAAATAAATACATGAGAAATAATATTAGCATTTTATTGAACATCCATATTGAAATAATATCCCTATACTGTAGTTAACGAATTTTCCGTTTCTATAACATCATCGCCTATGCAACGCCTCAATAAAAATAAAAAACAATAAATATAATAACACTAATAACAAAGTTCTTAAAAGTTATAAACACACCTTAAGTTGATACGGAAGCATATATTGTAATACACCTTGAAATGTGTTTATTCAGAGGAGCTTAATATGAAGCTCATGTTAAAAGTTTCCGCAGCAATATGATGAGAATGGAAATCAGGTCCGAAGTTATTTAATAACCTGCTTTCCTCCCATCAATAGTCTGAGATTTATTTCTCAATATTGTGCAGGAACTGCTGTCTAAAATGATACTGTGTTCAGAAAGCGTGTGTGTATTGTGTGTGTGTGTGTATGTATATATATGTATAATATATATAACTATATATATATATATATATATATATAACTAACAACTCTTATATATATAAGTATGTGTGTGTGTAATTACACACACACACACACACACACACACACACACACACACATATATATATATATATATATATATATATAGTAAGTTCATACACACACACATATGTAAGCAGATATAAAGACACACACACACATATATATATATATATAGTAAGTTCATACACACACACATATGTAAGCAGATATAAAGGTTTGGCCATCTGCAACTCCACACTTCACAATGTTTACACTGCAAAGCAGAGACTCAACCAAATCAGGCGAAACTCCAATCCCATCCTTATGCATTTGCCGGTTAATAACTGGGAACACAATCCCTGTCTTGGAGATTCAAAAAAAAAAAAAAAAAAAAAAAAGGAGGGACATAAATCTTCTCAAAGAATATCCCATAAAGATCAGATTTCTCTTTGATATCGAGAGAGAGAGAGAGAGAGAGAGAGAGAGAGAGAGAGAGAGAGAGAGAGAGAGAGAGAGAGACCTTCTTGCCCTTATTTTCTTGCTTTATTCTCGCACTGGTTGAAGTCCATCTGGTGATATTAAGAAAAAATAATTTTTGCTAAAGTTTTCCACACTTTTTCTATTTATTTTTTTAATCATCCCTCCATTCCATTGTGCAGATATTTTATATATGGTTTTTATCCGGGTCAAACATTCTGGGATAAAAGCTTTATTAACTTTTTTTGGTCGATACTAATATAGTTTTTCAGATACCACCTGTAACCTTCCTGCTATCTTTCAAATCGCTCATATAAAACCCTGTTCCCAATTATTTATTTTTAGACCAAATATAAATTGGCAGCTATTGAATAATATTTTTTGTTAATACATAGGATCATCTGCTTTCTGTTTTTGCCTCTTACGTAGTAATTCGTAATTTTAAAGGTAACCGAGAAAGTCGAGTTTTTTCGATAATATATATATATATATATATATATATATATATGTGTGTGTGTGTGTGTGTGTGTACATATATATAAACATATACTATACACACACATATATATATGCATATATATACATATATAACATATATATATACTCTTATATATATATATATATATATATATATATATATATATATAAATATATATATATATATATATAGAATGTCTCTTCTGTAATACCAGTGTAATATGAATAAATTTATAAAACACTTTATTTAAACATTTGCAACCATATATTTATATATATATATATATATATATATATATATATATATATGCTATATATATATATATATATCTCTAAATACATATATGGTGCCTGTGTACCAGCATTTACGCTAAGCCAAAAAAAAAAAGTTTCTTTTGTTACATTCATTGTAACCTTGAAATGTATACACCAAGATATAACATTAATGAACATAGTATAATTCATATGGGTCATTAACGACAACAAACAGCCCAGAGTCATTGATGACTGATGCCTTTCTCATCGGACAGGGTAAAGCTATGCTTGATAAGACATATGTTTTGATGAATCAGTACTCATTTAACTGGCCCAACTCCATAGTCACTAATACAGTAGATCTCTCTCTCTCTCTCTCTCTCTCTCTCTCTCTCTCTCTCTCTCTCTCTCTCTCTCTCTCTCTCTCTCTCTCTCTCTCTCATAGTTTGTGGATTTACTCTCTCTGTCCTAAACCATTCCACTAAGAAAACAGTTCCTCCACTCAAGTGATCCAGATTCTCTTCAACCACTTAATTCACTCAAGATCTTTTTGTGCCACTGATGAAACGTTCTGATATGGGGAACTCAAGAGTCATCCAACCTTAATGACATTTTTGCTGTACAGCTTTAGGAAACCCTTGATCTTTTTTCGGTTGCTTTAAGTTTCTAGTTACAGACTTGTGATAACTGCGTTGGCGTGGATACAAATTAATTAATTTTCATTTTATATATAAATATATATAATATATATATATATATATATATATATATATATATATATATATATATATATATATACATATACACCTGTTTTAACCATCATATGTATGTATGTGTGTATGAGACCCATTTATCAATACATCTTTTATTCCATCTATACATCTCCTTCTAGGACTTTCTCTCATTCCTCCTCCCTACACAATCCAATTGGTGTGCTCTTCTAACTAGCCCATCACCTTCCTTTCTTTCCACATGACTAAAATATCTCTAAAGACTCTGAGACATCCTTTCACTTCTGTTAACCATTTATCTTTCCTTATATTATATATATATATATATATATATATATATATATATATATATATATATATATATATATATATATATATATATATATATAGTTAATTCCTATAAAAATAAAAATGATCCCACTTGAAAAATTTTAGCAAACCATTGCCAGGATTTCTCTGTTCTGAGAGTCTCTAGTCACCATCATCATCATCATCATCATTATGATCATCAAAATCAGCACATTAACATAATTAATATCTCAAACCATTAGGTGGTTCGTATTTAATTTCCCTAAGTGATCCCCACTCACAATTATGTTGTAATAAAACCTGAACGAATGAAATTCCGTGAAAGGATAAAATCATAATACATACTTCACAGAAACTTAAGAGTTAAGAAAAACTGCGAGTCATTTTGGAAAAGAAACGAACATTTTCAAAATGAAAAATATGAAGGTCGGCTGACCCAAAGTTAAATCCATACTAAAGAAGGCAGTTAACCCGACCACTACACTCAGAAAAGACACAGCGAGTGCTCTTCAACACCTCTCGGAATGGGTCCATCTCTTCGTCAATAAACTCTCTTTCAACAACAACCTTTTCTCTGGAGCTACACACACACACACATACACACACACACACACACACACACACACTCCACAATATTTCCGGTCCGAAGAGGCACTTAAACAAGCCTCATTATAGCATTCTGTGGTGAGGTAACAACTCTGTACTTTTGGTTAGAGTTTCGTTTTATCTGCTTGCTGATAAAAATCTATAACTAAACAAGGAGGCTAAATAATATGCTATATAAAATTTTCTAGACTATGTTTCGTCAGGTAAGGGCAGAATATTTTGTCACATTTATATATAACCTAAAAAGACGTTAAAAAAGACGTCAAGTCTTCCATGATTCATTGATCTGTTTTCAGAGATATATTAAAAATGTATTGAATGTGTTTCCTAAATACGCTGCTATATATGAACCCTATAAAAGTATAATAAACTTCAGGAGTTCTTTTTAATGGGTAAAAAGGAAATTTATAACAGAGAGACAAACAATGACAACACATACATACATATAGACACATATATACTTACATATATACATACATATCCTGTTATCAAATTAAAACAATCCTTTACAAACAGGAAAAATCAACTGTCTTTTAATTATTTGTATTTTTACGCTAAAGGAGAATATTATTTTTACTTCTCAATGTTCTTTTAATAAAGAGAAATTAAATTTAATAAATTCTTTTTTTACTATGAAGATGATTATTATTCAAACTCATCAAATCTACAGCAAAAAGATAAAATGCGCTTAATATTTTATAATTTTTACTTAATACTTTTATTCTGATTATTACTGGCTCTTAAGCTACTTTTGATAAAACAAAACTCTGAAGATAAATATATGTTTGGGGCATTTATGCTGAAATCATATACGTACATTTAAGAGCCAAATCCTAAATTCATCTCTCTCTCTCTCTCTCTCTCTCTCTCTCTCTCTCTCTCTCTCTCTCTCTCTCTCTCTCTCTCTCTCTCTCTCTATTCGTTTTTTCTCACCACAAACAGAGTAGTTTGTGTACACAGAAAGAAGACCAATATACCCACCAACCGTATGAAAAGCTTGAAATGAGGAAAAATGAGACTATGTTATTTCCCTGGGGAAAGGTAAAATGGTTTCTCCACACAATGAATTTCTTCGGTTCTAAAAACATTGAACCTTTCTTAGCCATCAGTACACTTATACACACACACATATATATATTATACCTATATATATTATATGTATATTTATTATTGAGGTATTGGAGTCAATATTGATAATAAGTGTGTTTAATGCAATACATTTCCTGGTTTGTATCTGTAAAGTTAGTGTCATGCTGGAAATATAATTTTGGTATCATTGTTAAGATGACTCCATACTCGGTAAGCCCGCAAATTTCTGTAATTTGCTCAAAATTAACATCAATAAAAACTAAAGTAATAGCCTTCCTAACATAAAGAGTGCATTACTGTCTATGCCAGAAATTGCTCAGTAAAGCCTAATAATATTATTAACTGAAGGTATGGGAACACCCTATGTATATATCCACAATTGCTGTGTTTCATTGATGACTATTGAATTGACCGATTTTATACACAATTCTATACCTACATTTAATAACATTTAAGAAGGGCAAGTCATGTACATAAGGTACTTGATATATTATTACAATGTATAAACAAATGTAAAGCTATTCAAACTTTGTTGTCAGATTTGAAGACGCGGGTGCACTAGTGTATAAATATTGCACGAATGTGCATATTTACACGAGCAACTCCCAATTTTTCTGAAGACCAAAATACAACTTTAAATATAAATATAAGATGCACATTTGCTAACCAAGAATCCCAGCGCGAATTCAAGAAGAAGTTAAACTCTTTTCCCCAGCAATCCCCAACAAAACAAATGAGCAGCGCTCTCGCGATGAAAGAATTCCGCTTTCCTCTCCTCTTATATTACAATTTAGGAAACAATATTTGTCCCTTCCGCCGGTAACGTATGTGTCCCTCGGATGCCCGACAAGGAAAAAGAAAGTCATCCCCGTTTTGCTTTGCTTGAAATGGTTAATTTGGGAATACGCTGGCATTCTTACGACGCTAGTTTACATGGAAATGTCATAGAAAGGGCCAGTGACATGGATTTGCTGTTTAGTGAAGGTTTAATTGGACTTTCTGATAAGAACACACTGGAAATAAGAAATGCTGATACACACACACGCATATAAGTATATTATATATATATATATATATTATATATATAAATATATATATAAATATATATATATATATATATATATATATATATATATATATATATATATATATATATATATATATATATATATCTTCTTCTTCTTCTTTTTAACGTGCTTATTCCTCATTTTTGTATAAGCTTTTGATGCCTTCTTTTGAAGGACTATATATATATATATATATATATATATATATATATATATATATATATATATATATATATATATATATATATATATATACTATACTATATATATAACAATATATGCCTCTCTCTTTCTTAATAATATATATATATATATATATATATATATATATATATTCTTAGCCATAAAATAAGTCTAATCCTTCTGGCCAGCCCTAGGAGAGCTGTTAATCAGCTCAGTGGTAGTAAAACTAAAGGTATACTTATATAAGCCAGCAGGACTATTTTTCAGTAGGCAAGAGCAAAAGTACCTGTTTAAACTGGCTACAGAAAGGATAAGAGCGAATCGATATTCTGGATGAAATTGAATAATTTATTGGTTTTGAAGAAGTACCATCCAATAATTTGTTTTTGTTGGTGCATATTTTCAAAATCTGTTTAGTCTTATCTGTAAGGCATTCTATTTCTCTCTACTCCCTAATTTTTGCTGCCTTTTACATATTTAGGCTTATTTTCATACCTCCATTTTCTCTTTTCATTTGTAGTTATTCTATCTGGGTTGAAGATGGCCTAGTAAGCCAATAATAATAACAATAAGTCAAAGATCCCAATAATAATAATAATATGTATGTGTGTAGTGGTGTTGAAGGTGACAGCTGGGCCAGTTCATGCAATTTTCTCTATTTTTCTAATAATTTATTTTTCTAGGTTACTGCATTCTGCCATTAACACGCCAATATTGGTCATACTTGGAGAGGAAAGCAGGTTGCAAAATTAAGTAGTTTATTTCCAAAGTACGCAGTAAAACAGTAACAGGATGCTGAAATAGGGAGTTCATCGCCCGTAGAGTTGGCCTTCAGGAAAAGTTTTCTTTTGGGTTGTCCTTCAGGAGCAAGTCTTCTTCGGTGTGAATCGAGGCCACGTTTCGCTCAGGCTCCACTGAGCATGGTCACGCCAAAAGACGGAAGTAGACTGACTTTCACATGCGAGGGTCAGCGGGGTTCAAATTCAGCTGCCCGCTGATTGGATGAGGAGAAATATTCGCGCTGTTTATTGGCTGGCGATGATTTTCGCAGTCAAGTACCTACCATGATGGTTTCTCTGCGGTAAAATTTTTGGCTTGGGAGAAAATCTCCAGTCAATAAGAAGCACGGAATACATTGCATAGCACGCCATAACTCAAGGAGACCCAATAATAATAATAATAATATTAATAATAATAATAATAATATTAATAATAATAATAATAAATAACAAAATCCTTCTGCTCTGAATACACTGCACAGGATACCATAAGTTGAGGAGACCGGGTATCACCTGAATATGTTCCCCTGGCCTCGTCCCACAGTTCTGTCTTTTCCCTTTTAATTACGAAGAAACAGCAGAAGAAACAACAGCAGCTGCAGCTGAAGGAACAGCAGCTGCAAGAACAGCAGCAACTACGGCAGCAAAGAGC
>NC_089771.1:15035383-15055383 GCF_040412425.1 Macrobrachium rosenbergii | reverse complement strand
AAGTACATTATTTTAAGTTTCTATTGTCATTTTCCATCTCTATATTTCTTGTATTTTCAGACTGAGCTGACGGAGAGTTCGACATAGCCATGGCTAGCGAATGACTCGGAGGAAATTCAGATGGATTGACTGGAATCCAGGCCACAACCTTCAGAGAGGTCAGGGATGCTGATCCTTCATTTCACATTCCTGGATAGCTAAATACATTAAAAGAGAAGAATCCTTTGTTAAAAGAAACTGGAACAAAAATCCTATGACTGTCATCACGAAAAAGAATGAGAATCTTGGAAGGCCTGAAGTCCTTCTCAGGAGTCAAAAGACATCATAGCTGAATATGGGTAGACCAAGAAAGTCTTTACGTAAATTGGCGCTTGAACGAAACAAAAGGGGAAAGTAAGAGAAGCAGTACTGTATACAGTGAATTGAAAAATCTGTATCAAGCCATTTCATGTCATCAGCAAAGCTCCAACATCAGTCAGCAAATAGAGAGAAAGACTGCATGGTTTTGTGGTTCATTTCTAAAGATTGGGATGATGCTGACTTTCTTCATGTTGCCGCATCAGATGAATTCTTCATTTACACAGTCAGGAAGCCAAATCATAAAAATGACATCATTTGGGCTCAAAGTTGATGATATCAGCGATGATGTGCGCCATCGCCAAGTTGTGAAGTTTCTGAATGTTTGGGAGTTTTTCTCTGTTTCACAGCTAAAACAGTTAATGTGGATCATTAAAAGAAAAGGACAGTCATGGAATGGCGAATACTTCAAAGAAACTGTGCCTTACTGGTGGAGTATTTCTTTCTCAAAGATCCCTGAAAATGTGTTATCTGTTGAAGAAGTCACATTTTTGCATGATAGGCACCATGTTTCAAAGGCTCTTTCAGACACAGGAGCTGCTTTTGAAACAGTGGTATCGATTTCTTCTGTCAAGTGAATTTCCAGGTAGCTCTGACCTTCAGTGTGTGTGGAAAACATTGGTAGCATCTGAAGGGGATCGTGTTGAAGCGCACAGTAAACTATGATGGTATACCAAGCCTCGACAACCTGCGAAGAGAGGTGACCAAAGTGCTCAGAAATGGAGTTTTAGTCTCAGCTTTTTTAAATTTGCTGAAATCATACCCCTCAAGAATGCAGGCTGTGGTATAGGCAGAGGCTGCACAAATATTAAATACTCAGAGAGAAACTTAAATAATACCTGTTCTGAATTACTTTGTGTTTGTCCATATCAATTTTAGTCATGCTGTTGTAGAGGGGGTTCTAATTTCGAAACACCCTTCTGTATATATGGAAATATATGCAAATTTATATATACAGATACACACACATATATAGATAGATAGATAGATGGATAGATAGATAGATAGATAGAGATAGATATGTCAATAATCTATACACGCACGTGGGGCCTCCCGGGAAGAATTGGGCAACTGAAAACATGTGAATCCACCGAAAGAGGTGGAACAGATGTCCTGCCTAAATCCCCCACCTGATGATTCTTCTTCTTTGCATTCTTTCCGGATTTCTGGGACTTGTGATATCCAGTTGATTTCGTCTTTTTCCTGTATTTTCTTTTCTAGTGTTTTTATTTTTCATTTTTAATATTTTCTTATTTCAATTACGTTTCTTCTTTTCTTTTCTTTTATTTTGCAACTGTTGGTTTGTAATGTATTTCTATACGTGATTATTGATTATTTATTTTTATGTCTATTGTAAACTGCTCTCTCTCTCTCTCTCTCTCTCTCTCTCTCTCTCTGGGGAACAGTTCCGTTTAAGAATAAGCTGGGCAAAAAGGTCCTCTTCGGACTTGTTCTCTCTCTCTCTCTCTCTCAGACAAGCAATCACGTTCAAGTAATATTCACATACCAGGCAAATCGACCCATGGGAATCGCGTCGTCTCCTCTGAAGACTAAAAAGAGATTACAGGAGACTCCGTGAGAGAAGCAACGGTTATCTTGGCTCGGTAAAGATGAGTCGCGGGCGGGCAAGGGGGGATTCCTGAAATTGCCTGAGTTACACTTATCACCAACCTGTATGAATGCATTTATACCTTATGATATGTTCAATGTGACTTATGTCTAGCTAATGAATAGCTAATGGTTACTGATAATTTGTATTGTATTCTAGAGAGAGAGAGAAAACCATTGATAAACAGGATAACAACCCAGATAGCTAGACCAAGTATAAGACAGAGAGATAGAGAGAAAGAGACAAGATCCACGACAGAGAATCACGTAATCGCATCGTTCCCCCTTCCTAGGGACCCCTCCGTCTCCTCACCCTCCTCCGACGGGTGTAATGCAGCCGTCGCCGACGGATCGGCTGAGGCGTGACCTCACCAGCCAACCAACGAGGTCCTCTTCCCTCACCCAGCCATCTCCTTTACATATCATCTCAGGCCCATTGCATCTTTCCCAGATAGAGAGAGGGATCATATCGGACATAAAAATCCACTATAGGTTTCTTTCCCATGTCCTGAGCTCTAGATCCCAGAAAGAGGGACGTCCCCCTAAACTACAGGCACCCCTACCAATCCCCCTGGGGTAGCCCACACCTCCTGCTTGAAATATCCAGGGAATGGCACACTGACGCCCAAAAATTGAAAAAAAGAATCTTACAAAATATTCACAGGTTATATGTCTGGCTTACATAGCAAAAATACAAAATGTTGATATACCTTAAATCATCATACTTGAGAAACCCCAATTCGAAGCAGACTATCAAATAAACACGAGAATAGACAAACGAAAGAAAAACGAGGGAAAGTGAAGAACTAATTAATAAAAATTAAAATAAAAATGGTAAAAGGGAACTTTCCAAAGACTGAAACCTGGTAATCAGATGATAATAAAGATAGATTTTAATTAGATCTGAATTAGAAGAAATCTGGAAGAAAATTCGTCTCTCCTGAGCCTATTGTTGATATCTATTGGAAACTTAAAGGAAAAATATAAACAGGAAGTTAAACAAATTCTGAAAGAATATTTACTGCACTCCAGTCTGCTGTACAGTAGATCTTTTATAATGTAGCTTGAAAAAAATGATGATAATGGTACAAACTGTAAAAGGCTGAACTTAGAGTTAGACACTCTTTTGATAAAACTACAATACTTTGTAAAACGATAGAATGAACGGGGATATTGTATAAAATGCATTGTAGAAAATACATATAATGGGGTCAAATCTCTACAGAGATAAAATATGGGTCACAAATATTTCGGGAGGGTAAATCTACTTCCTCTAAATGTTGAAAAATCGGGTAAGAAAAGAAGCAGAAAAAGTTCCTAAAAATCCTCAATATTTTGAGCGTTCCTTAATTTGGTAAAATGTACGATTGTAGAGACGAAAACGAAAAAAGAACCTAAAAAATAAAAAGGGGTATTATATATGGAAGGAGGACGAGGCTGCTCTGTAACGAAAGATAGACTTAATACGATCAACGAGTCACCTTGACATTTGGGATTCCGGGGAATTAACGTGTCTTCGAGAGTTTGATATAGAGACTCAGACTCTCTCTCTCTCTCTCTCTCTCTCTCTCTCTCTCTCTCTCTCTCTCTCTCTCTCCGTAGACACACATACATACATGCATATATAGGTAGACAGACAGACAGGTGATGTATTTGCTTTTGATATTAATGTGTAATGTACATCTAAAATTATTTATTTACATCTGCTTCTAAATTTTTAAACATCTGCTATCTTGCATTCCTCCATATTATTATTATTATTATTATTATTATTATTATTATTATTATTATTATTATTATTATTATTACTTAACACTTTAACTCAAACATTCAGTTAAAGTCGTCAACTTGCACAAGGCTAAATGGAAAAATTCTCTCTTATAAAATAAAAATCCTGATATTGCATCTACAGAACACTATAGAAAAATCTGCAATGGTCTCATGAATGTATCTGAGACTTACACAAAATATATTCTAAATATTAGACATCCTCCACGAATGAGGACAAGGTCAAGTTTTACATAACCACTGAGCAACAGCAATTTAACACAGTTCCCCCAGGAAGTCGACAGGGACAGAAAACGAGGAGTGTGATTTTCCAATGAAGGAAGATACATATATTATTTCCATGCTCCCTGGTCGATGGTCCCTGGGGGAGGGAAAGGGAGGAGGGGAGGGGGGAGGGGCGATAGTTCCAGCCTACTACTGCAGCCAGGCCTAAATCAATATGGTCCCTCTTTCAAAATGTTTACAATGACTAACCCTAAATGTGAAGAAGGAAGTCGGGAACAATGCTCTACGGGAACCGGTTTCGACGGATGAGTTCGTTAGCACAAAAACGGGAAAGGAGCGTTTTCTTATTGTCTTCATATTTTTGTTTCTTCTCGGATTTCTTTCTATTCCTCTTCCTCCCTACATGTTATTTCCCCAAATGTTCTTCCTTTTTCTTATATATGGATTCGTCTATGTTTTAATGTTTATTGAGACTTTAATTTCATAGATTTACTTATTTCAAAGCCAATTCACTGTTTAGAAAGATGAGAGAGAGGGAAAAGAGAGAGAGAGAGAGAGAGAGAGAGAGAGCCTATTCGGTCTCTATCTTATTCATTCCAAAATTTCAAATTCTTAAAACTTTTTTATAATTTTCAATTCTTCTTGCTCTACACACTCTACAAAACAGTTTATCTCAACATCTTTCAACTTTTGTTAGTTGCTTGAAACCCCAACTCATATATCAATTTCGTGGAGGAGAGTTCGTAAAAAACCCATTCATACATTCCAACATTCACATTCATACACATTCTTTTATATTTCAAACTTTTTGAAGAGGTCCTGCAATTTTTCTTGCTTCATCTTATTGTCTCCTCTTATTGTCATTTTCCTAGAATTAATTTTTTAGGATTAATTTTTTCCTAGAATATAATCATGTCTCGATTGATTTGAAGGAGTCCATTCTTTAGAAAAATGAATTATAAATATAATGAATGTTTCTTGAGTGGATTCAGCCAAAGCAATCGAGACGTGATTTACGTTGCATGAGATTTAATGAAAACCCATCAGGGTACTGGGCTATGGCAATGAGGATCAACAATGTAAGATTTTCTGTGCTTAGGAAGAACAAAACAGGAACATAGCTCTCACACAGAGAAGGCCAAATAAAAAAAAATTATTCTAAAAAAAGAAAAAAGAAAACGTGGCATATTAAATCACAGAAAACTCTGAAGTGAAAATTTCTTCAAAGTTCAGAGGTGAACAGATGATCTTGGCAATCTCCATGCAAAGAAGAGTTGGTACCTGACGTAAGGTAGAGTCGAGGAAAACCTGATGAATCGTATGGGGATCTCCACTCAGGTGAGAACGATGAACAGGTAATATTTTCAATCGTGTGATTATCCTCATCACCAGATGGGTTTGAGAGTCGTTTGTCGTATGTCAGTTAGCAGGGCCATGCAAAAAACTGAATGCTCGGATGTCGATGGAATAAGAACTAGGAACTTTGATTTTGTCCACCAGTCTGTTCTTCGTGAGCAGCTACTTTGAATAATAATAATAATAATAATAATAATAATAATAATAATAATAATAATAATAATAATAATAATAATAATAATAATAATGTCAATGAATATTATTCTAATAATATAAGAATAGCATCGAAAACAGTCTTATTAAGGCAATATGATAATAATAGTAAATAATCCTGGTTAAGAATGTAAAAATACAATCTGATTTTGAAGTGTATATAAGATTAACTTTTTCTTTTCTTTTACAGGTAAGACATCTTTAAAAATATTCTGAAATATTGGGAAAACCCTGTCAGGTATGTATATCTGAAATGCTGCTTGCGTTCACGACGTAAAAATAATATATACTGTCATGTATATGCATATGGATATGCACATATATACAATATATAGCATTTATGTATATATATATGTATGTATATATATATATATATATATATATATATAGTGGTCAGAAAATTCTCTAAGAAAACTGTCACAAAACTAGGTCAGGAAAATTCAGTCATAAAAAACTCGGGCACAAAGCATTCAGATCACTATACAGCTGAATTGTCTATAGAGCAGTTTTTCAACAGCTGGAAAGCCAAATAAAAGCTTTTTCATTTGTTTTTGTCAATGCCTGCCACCTGCCAAACAGAACAAGGATTTTTTTTTTTTACTGTTAAATGCAGCATGGATTTCCTGGTAGTGATTTATGCTAAAACCATTTATTCTGATGTTATAATTTTAGTCAGACATAAGACAGCTTACACTTGACACACTTTACACAAGCATATATATATATACCTTCAACTCTGAACTGTATATCAAGTTATTTTTAAATACTTTCATTCAGAACAAGAAAGGAAATTTATATCTGAAGAGAATTATATTTTGACTTTCAGATACCCATTTCTGATAATGCAAAGAATTTATGACGTCGTGAAAATCGTAACACGTGCAATTCTCTTGTACATACAAAAGTGCAACCTGGTAAACATGATATAGCAGTAAAGACAAATAATATATTCATTGGGTAACCTCGGTCAAAGTTGGAGATGATATGCTATGTTTAAACTGGTGTAGGTTCGAGCACAAGAATGGCTTAAGAGATTTTATACTCTCAAAGAAACTGTGTGAGCTAGAAAATTAAGAGTTCACTGGTTTATTGAGTCCTGTCAGCTTCCTTCACCATTTCCTCTAGATAAAAAACTTATTTTTCAAGACGGAGGTCTATTTAGGATGAAGTCTATTATCTATATTTTCGTGATGAATAGGTACTGCTCTAGAAAGCTTTGTCCGTCTTAGGATTCACTATATTAAAAAACACTTTTTCAATTAAATCACCAAGCCCGACCACCTTTACATCTCCCATATATCAACAATATTATTAACAACTTCTCACTGCCAACTAACCTGAAGTGCAGCACCTCACACACACAGGCACACACAATATACATATATATATATATATATATATATATATATATATATATATATATATATATATATAATGCACGTGTGACTGCAAAGCGAAACAGGAAAGGATTTCCACACGAACGAATATCCCCAAAATCTCATCTCTGAACCAGCCCTTTCCAGTCAAATTATGTACAGTGAATTCTTCCCCACCAGCCCCCACACCCTCGTGGTACGTAGCGACTGGGTGCCGCTGTCTCTTTTATTAGATTTTACATGTGTGTACTCATAACTGCACAGAGATGGTGACGGCTTCTGGAGAGGAATCGTAGCTCTAATATCGTCTTATATCGCGAAGGAAAGTCCACTTACGCTACTCCTTTCCTTCCCTGTCAGCTCACGTGTGGAAAGCCCTTTCGCCTCTTCCCCGAAAAGATATTAGAAAAGGAATGCCAATTTGACTCTTTTCCTACTCTCTCTCTCTCTCTCTCTCTCTCTCTCTCTCTCTTGGATGAGATGATTTCATAAGGCTATCTCTCCTGCTGGTATTGTATATGTATGTATGTATGTATGTATGTATGTATGTATGTATGTATGTATGTATGTATGTATGTATGTATTTATATTTATATATATATATATATATATATATATATATATATATATATATGTATGTATGTATGTATATTTATATATATCCTTATTTCAACGTCCATTCCATGTAATAATAATAATAATTAATAATAATAATAACAATAATATTATTATTATTATGAATGATGATTATTATTATTTGAATGTATTTAATCCTTCGTTTATACTCTAACGTTATTTATGAAGACGTTTCTGCAAGCGTTATCAATAATAATATCAATAATAATAATAATAATAATAATAATAATAATAATAATAATAATAATAATAATAATATCACCACTCTATTACTTTTCGCCACACGAACGAAGCACAAACCCCCTGAAATAAGCTCAGGAATTCCCAATATCAGGATCGGTTTCCCAAGCCTAAAGTCACCGCTGATATCGGCAATCAGCCGTTGTGACAGATCACTATTCTTTATCAATATCGGGTTCGCCAAAGCGATGCAAATGGGCTTGAGAGATACTTAATCGTCGTCTCTTGGCCCACCACGAAATTCGATAACATAAAAGCCGTATGTGTGATTTGAGAGCAAATATTTTCTTCTCTTCTGGTTTTATCAAGGGAGGGAGGTGTGTGTGTGTGTGTGTGTGTGTATGTGTGTGTGTGTGTTTATCAATTACACATTTTATGTATAAACATATATACATTTATGTATTTATATATATATACACATATATATATAACATATATACATACATATACATATATATATATATATATATACAGTTACACATGACACACACCACTGTATATATATATATATACTGTATATGTATGTATGTATATGTATATATATATATATATATATATATATATATATATATATATATATATATATATATATATATATTTACACATCCACACAAATGAACCTACAGGACTTTTCATTCACAAAAATGAAGAGCATTAGAGTGTCATCAACTCCATGCCTCTTCTATCTGAAACATCTCCCGAGGGACAGACTTGTGGGGGAGGGGTTTGTGGGGGGGGGGGAATTCCTTGGGTATCAATTTTCTTAGGGTCATCATGTCCAGTCATTAAGACCCCATTCAAGACCTTCCAAAACTGTAATTTCCTGTTATCTTTCTCCTTAGCCTGTAAGTCGTTTATCATGGCCTCTTCCTCTCCCCCTCCCCTTAAATATCCTTTCTTCCTTTTCCTCATCTCTCTCTCTCTCTCTCTCTGTAACACAAACACAGTTATTTCTGCCTTTATCTGTCTGCATTCTTGGAATCTTTTCTTTTCTCATTTTGTGATTTAGTGTTCTCCCCTTTCTCTCTCTCTCTCTATCTCCCTTTGTGATTATGTCATTTCTTTTCTGCATCTATCTATGATCTTTGTATCTCTATTTCCTCTTCGTGAATTTTGCTCTCTCTCTCTCTCTCTCTCTTATTCTGTTATTTCTTTTCTGTACTCTGTATCTATCTGTGCTCTTTGAATCTATCCTTCCATTGTGATTTATACTGTTCCTCTCTCTCATTTTTCTTAAATGGCTTCTTTTACTTAACACTATCTCCAATTTTATTCGTCTTTACCATTATCTCATCCACTTTCCCTGCTTCTCTTAGTGCTCTTTAAACCTTGTTTTTCTCTCACATTTAAATCTTTTTACGTATCTCGCCTTTTTATTGCCTAAAATGCTCCGCTGATTTTTATTCTTCGTTTCATGCTTATTGGCGCGTTGTACTTTTAATATTTTCTTGCTATTATTCTCTCTTCTCATTCTAATAAATCAATTTTTCTATCTTAACTTATTTCAATTTTGTTCAACATTCTGAATAATCCTTAAGTGGTTTATATGTCAGAATGAAATATAATCCAAAATATATGTATAAAAAATGTGGGATTTTCGTAACAACTAATGCCTGACCAAAGGCAAAAGAAATTCAGTAATTATTTTATGTTTCAATTTGATCATCAAACTGACCTCGATGACGTAATCTATCTGAGCTAGTGTCCATATCCTCCTGATCACACACAGCTTGGGGCTACGACCTCCATCGAGTAGGAAGATTGACCCAGTAACCCCATTTAAGGTCAGGTTTTCATAGAGATTCAAAGTAACAAATAGTCTATAAATATTGTTTATCGATATCTGGAACTTACAACATACTAAAACAAAGCAAAACTGGAATGCCTCAAAATCTTATCCAGCTTTCCATGGAAAGTACATTATGATGGAAAAACTAAGCGTATATGTTGGCAAATTTGTGCCCATGTTTTCTTTTAAATAATAAAGCTAACTTTATTATTATTATTTTTTTTTTTTGTCTACCACAGACATCCTATTCGACTGGGTGGTTTTATAGTGTGGGGTTCCGGGTTGCATCCTGCCTTCTTAGGAGTCCATCACTTTTCTCACTATGTGCGCTGTTTCTAGTAGCACACTCTTCTGTATGAGTCCTGGAGCTACTTCGGCATCTAGTTTTTCCAGATTCCTTTTCAGGGATCTTGAGATCGTGCCTAGTGTTCCTGTGATTATGGGTACAATTCCCACTGGCAATCCCATATCCTTCTTATTTCGTTTTTCAGGTCTTGATACTTATCAATTTTTTCTCTTTCTTTCTCATTTACTCTAGTGTCCCATGGTATTGCCACATCAGTGAGTGATACTTTCTTCTTGATTTTGTTAATCAACGTCACGTCTGGTCTATTGGCACATATCACCCTATCTGTTCTGATACCATAGTCCCAGCGGATCTTTGCCTGATCATTTTCTATCACTCCCTCAGGTTGGTGTTCGTACCACTTATTGCTGCAAGCTAGCTGGTGTTTCTTCTTCTTCTTCTTCTTGTTCTTCTTCTTCTTCTTCTTCTTCTTCTTCTTCTTATTATTATTATTATTATTATTATTATTATTATTATTATTATTATTATTATTATTATTCCCTATTCATATGGATCAAGCCTACAGGAGCCATTGACTAGGAATTCAAGTTTCCAACGAATATGGTATTCATTTGAAATAAGTTACAGAAGATAATAGGAAATACAGAAAAAAAGAGATCAGTTTACGAGAAGTAAAAAGATATTTAAATAGATTAATAAACAAATACATAGATAAAACCAAACTAAATAAGTAAAGGAATATATCAAGACAAACATCCTAGAATTTCATGACGATATACGAAGAACCTTCAATATTTTCATGAGGAAACCTGTCGCCCCCAACGATCAAAACTGACTGATTTTGAGGGATCCTTATTGTCTTCATAGGGCATAGGCTGGGCCTTCTCCAGGAGGCGTGATTGATTCATAGTTACTGAACTGGCGTCACAATCCTTCAGGAGGATGCCATTTCTCAATGCCATGAGGGAAGGGACAGAAAGCAAACAATCGATAGTTCACATGCATGATGGATTATTATTGCCATGAGAGAGAGAGAGAGAGAGAGAGAGAGAGAGAGAGAGAGAGAGAGAGAGAGAGAGAGAGAGAGAGGTTGGTTTAAATCCCCGTTTAATCTCAGCCAAAGTCAAGAAAGTGATTTAAAATATAAACGATAAGTCACAAGCAGGATGGATCCTAGTTTACATGAGAGAGAGAGAGAGAGAGAGAGAGAGAGAGAGAGAGAGAGAGAGAGAGAGAGAGAGATTGTAATTTAGGCCAAAGTCAATCAAATAATGCTGGAACTCTTTAATAAAAAAAAATAATGAGTGGGAAACTAACTAATTAGCTTGTAACCTATGGGCAAATCATAATGAACTCCCCACACCCAGATACTATCGTAACTGGTATGTTTTGAGGGACCCCTCCCTTAGTGTGGAACCTCTGCCCCTCGCCCTTACTTTCCCTCACCTCACCCTCCCCCTCCTTCCCCTTACGAAGCCTCAGGGCTTGAAAGCCCTTCCACACTAGAATTCGTAATAACAGCGGTGTTTCCGCTCGGGGCGATTTTTTCGGCCCCTCCAGTGCCGAGGAGAATTTTAGATAAGTTTCCCCTCTCGCGCCGCTTTTTCCTCCGTTTTTTGTTGCGTTCCGACATGCTCCAGCGAAAGGAATAGTTAATATTATGAAATGCAGGCTATAGATGAATTGAATTGAATTGAATATGGAATTTAGGCCAAAGGCCAAGCACTGGGACCTATGAGGTCATTCAGCGCTGAAACGGAAATTGACAGTAAGAAGGTTTGAAAGGTGTAACAGGAGGAAAACCCCTCAATTGCACTATGGCTCAATTGTTAGGAGAGGGTGGAAAGTAAGATGGAAGAAAGAGAATATGAAAGGAGGTACAGTAAATGGGAAGAAAGGGGTTGTAGCCAGGGGCTGAAGGCGCGCTGCAAAGAACCTGAAGTAATGCCTACAGTGCACCGCATGAAGTGCACTGACGGCACTAACCCCCTACGGGTTGCAGGCTGTAGATGATCCACTGAATGTTTTAAGGAGTGTTTAAGAACATATAATTAAAAAAAAATTTTGATACCAGTGTATCCTTTTAGGCGTTTGTTACTTATTAATGAAGGATAACATTCATTTATAAATGCATTGTTCTTCAGTCAGGGTAACCGTTCAAACTTCTTCTTTTACATTCCTTTTTCAGTAAATATTTATAATATGCAAGTGTTTTACATCAATCTATACATCAGTACCTTTTACTGGGTGTGGCTTCAGATGTTGGCCTTTCCAGTCTCAACTAAATTTTCTGGGGTGAAGTTGCAAGCCATTTTCTTTTTCAACAAGGATATGAACCACCAATGCCGACTAATTATATATATATATATATATATATATATATATATATATATATATGTTGTGTGTGTGTTATATATACATAAATCTACATATAGTATATATATATATATATATATATATATATATATATATATATATATATATATATATATATATATATATATATATATATATATATGTTCATACATATACATACATAGTTCAAAGGTTATGGGGGAGGTTATTTGTTTTATATTTGTTTTTTAAATAATATAGACTTTTATTGACTGTACAAATATACAGTCAATAAAAGTTTATATTATTTGAAAAACAAATATAAAACAAATAACCTCCCCCCCCAAAGAACCTTGACCTCTGTGGTATGAAAATCCGCGTATATTTCCCAAACAATACGCGGTAAATTAAGGTCACGAACTTCAAAAACAAAAAAAAGTTTGAACTCTGCAAACATGAAATATATTTCCATAAAACATTACGCACCAGAGCCAACATTCACTTTTAACTGGGAAAGAAAATAGTTTGGTATTTTCTTATATATTTCCACTCGTCTGAAACAAACATTTCTTTGTCAAGAAAAGAGAAAGACCAAAGAATATATTAAAATAAAGGAGGAAAGGTAATCAGAGAACACGGAATCAGGAGGTATATTCCAGAGCTCTGTTGTAGTAGGAAAATAACGCAGAGAATGTGGACAACAGAGCAGGAAAATAACGCCGAGAATGTGGGAAGGGTTGGCCTGTCGGGTGTGGTGAAGTTGCAGGGTAAGAGTAGGAACTGTTATGTTTCCTAAAGGAAAGGTTATAAGAGCCAGGAAAACCTGAAGGAGGAGAAAAATTCCAAAGCTTTGCACTAGGAGGAAAAGAACAGTCACTGTCGGAAGAGGTGGACTGACGGGTGATAAGGAGTTCTATGATAAGGGTAAGAACCCTTCCTCAACCTCAACGAAGACAGTGCGTATTTGTATATACCAGACATTAACAAAAACAGCAGTGCTTTTAAAAGCATATAACCGATGAGACTAAACAAGAAGTAAGACTGTTTAGAGAGAGAGAGAGAGAGAGAGAGAGAGAGAGAGAGAGAGAGAGAGAGAGAGAGAGAGAGAGAGAAACAACTGCGTTTTTGCCGCCTACCATTAATTTCGAAGCTTCTGCCTGACGCCATCCCTGGGGAGAGAGAGAGAGAGAGAGAGAGAGAGAGAGAGAGAGAGAGAGAGAGAGAGAGAGAGAGAAACATCCCCAGGAAAAGGGGATCACTTGTGAATCTTTTAAAAAGGTCTTTGACTCCACATCTCCAGTCAGAGAGAAGCAGAGAGGGAAAAAAAGGGCCCTAATAAATTTCGAGGCGAGAGTTATGGAGGTACTCTTCCTCTCCTCCCCTTTGCTTCGAGGAGACGTGATATCTATTTTGCTACATTTAGCACGTGGGTAGTTTACTCGTAATGGGGTGCCTGAACACTTGGTTAAGCCATCTTTCTATTTATATAATTGGTTATTCCATCTTTCTAGTTATATGATTGGTTATTAAATAATAAAAACCAATTTATATTCATTTCTTGAAATAATTTCTGTGCATTCCACTAGAATCAAACTCCCTGTCAATATCCAGAATCATATAGCAGTAGTTTGCTCGTAATGGGATGCGTGAACTCTTGGCTATTAAGTCATAATAAACAGCGTCTGTTCATTTCTTTACATTACTTCTCTGCATGGGAGTAATACAATAATTCTCCTTGTTAGTATCATGTACTATATAGCAATGTTGTACTAAAACCGACTCATAGTTAGCGACAATAATTGTTATGGCTGTTCAATTCTTGAAGTAATTTCTGTTCATGCCAGTATTACTCTGCCTTCTCCGTGTTAATATCATTTATTAAACAACAATATTATACAGCAATGTTGTATTATAACCCTCTCAAACACGAAACAAAATATGTCATGATACTTTTCCCCGGTTTTTTCCAGTATCATCTACGATTTTAACGATGCTTCCTGAAGAAGCATTGCTAAAATCGTAAAAATGGAGAAAGAAAGAAAGAAACAAACAAAGAAAGAAGAGGCAGAAACTTTTTTTAATCTTTTCCAATCTCTTCTATGATTTTAACAATGGTTCCCAAACCATGAAAATACGAAAGAAAGACGAGACAAATAAAAAATAAACATTCCTCTCTCTCTCTCTCTCTCTCTCTCTCTCTCTCTCTCTCTCTCCATCGACAAAAATCGATGGAAAGGCGATAGATGTGTTTGTAATTACATAGGTACATCAAATGGGAGGCTTTTGGGGAGCCAAAGAAAGATGATACATTAGGCCCGGCCATAAACGCTGTCAAGGGATCAGTGAGAAGCTTCCCTCTTCATTAAGGAGGGGAGGGGGATGGTTCTTCATTAAAGGGGGAGTGGGGTGGAGGAGGGAGGGGGTGATATTTATAATGCAGGAACTTTTTTCTAAAAGAAAGGACAGACGTACAAACATACAGACTGACAGACGAGGGAGACGAACACAAAGAGGAAACTGAAACATTAGAAGAAACGAGTTTATAAATATCTGTGTCAGCCCAGCAAGCACACATATTCACCAGACGTAAAATAACGTAAAAAGAAACACAGCAAATAAATAATAAACAAATACATTCCTGATAAATAAATTACCTATTATAGATCATAAGCAATAATGCTGATAAATAAATTTTTGTTTATAATTAAGAATCACACGGATAGGAAAGCCCAAATTTGAAGGTTGCCGGAGAGCAACAGCCCGTGCTGGCATAAGGCCAGCTTAATCTAGAAAAACAAAATCTAAGTCCTGCTCTGTCACTTCAGAGAGAGAGAGAGAGAGAGAGAGAGAGAGAGAGAGAGAGAGAGAGAGAGAGAGAGAGAGAGAGAGAGAGAGAGAGATTTCTACACTTTACATGTAACTATATATATATATACATATACATATACATATACATATACATATACATATATATATATATACATATATACAGTATATATATACATATATATATATATATTATATATGTATATATCTTATATTTATATTTCATCACATAAATCTGCATTATAAATACACGGTTAAATCAATCATATCAAACTAATAATATTACGTGCAATTAGTTATTTAAGAAATATAAATAACAAAGAAACACCTTTAAACTTCTGTCAATCAACGGCATCACATATGAGAATGAAAGTGCACCATATCCCTGTTCCCTAACACAGACATATTCAGTTAATCTCTCATTAATATGGGCTTACCTGCGTGTAGCCATCTCACGAAAGTTCATCCCTACGTGCCAGTAATCTAATTTGAACAGTAATTACACGCGTGACAAATTAACTTATAATTGCTTCTACCCCCTGCGACGCCATATCTACCTTAATTACACTTCTAATACCGAGCATATTGTTCTCAGTATCTACTGCTTAATTGGTCCGCTAATCTGTCGTGAGAATCATTCTCAAGGTGTTGTTCACTTCTGTTACTCTCATTACCATCGTCCAGTCTCACATTGACCTCACCAAATCATTTTTGCAATTCTAATCAATTTTATAAAGACTAAGTTTCTCAAGAAAATTTTCTGCGTTTGTTATTTTCCCAATTCATGTCAAGTTTGCCCAGATAAGACCACAACTTCATTTCTAAGACCTTGTTTACTTAATCAATAATGCTATTCAAGTTTGTTTCATAAGCAGAAGTAGGACATACTTGCACACTGAGATTTGGTGCACCTTTTGTAAATTCAGTCTTTTTCCAGGAACCTATAATTTTTAGATCTTAGCTTCTCTTTTCTCTCTCACTCTCATGAAAATTAGTCTAATAATGCTACTAATAATTTCATAACCATTTCTAATGGCATCTAATCTTTCAATTTTATTAACTGGACCATAAAACTGAGGATTAGTTCCATTATAATCACTGTTCTGAAAGAAAGGTTTCGAACCGTGTTTCATTTTTCAAGATTTTTTACTTCTTATAACTTTTCCTCTACTATTTCAAGAACCAATTTAGTTATAAATGGTAGATTATATGTATAATGCAATTTTTTTTAGATTCAAGTTTCAACAAGACTGTACCAACTTTCAAAAATCTAAAATATATATATATATATATATATATATATATATATATATATATATATATATATATATATATATATATATATATATATATATATATATATATATATATATTCCAATTTCTCCTCTCTCTCTCTCTCTCTCTATATCTCTCTCTCTCTCTCTCTCTCTCTCTCTCTCTGTAAACAACAGAGCATTTAGTAAAACCTAACACCATCTATCCTTCTCCTGCCAGGAGACTCCTAGTGATCTCTTCACTCCCCTACGCCCAATTTTTTCCCCTAAGGCCGCTGCCTGAGAGCCCTTCCCTCTCCATAGCCAGTCAGTCAGTGGATTGGAAATTTCTATTCCTGGAGGAAGCCTTAAAACCTCCCTTCAGGAGGAGATAGAGGCGTGTGGGAAATCACGAAATCACGTTCCATATTTCCTCATGCGGAACTGGGAAAACTGAAGGGATGTTATGCAAAAGAAGTTATAAACGAAATCCTTTTCAGTAATAAGGGAGGTGAAAGTGGTGTTTAGTTGTGTGTCAAGAGTATTTTGCTTAAATTTGATTCAAGATTTTGCTCTTTTGTTCACACACACACACACACACACACACACACACACACACATATATATATATATATATATATATATATATATATATATATATATATATATATATATATATATATATATATATATATATAACATATATACATATATAATTATTGATTCATAATGTTAAGTTTATACTAATATATTATATATATATATATATATATATATATATATATATATATATATATATATATATATATATATATATATATCAGTATGCTTTTTTACATATTATCTGAACCCATTAATTTAAACTGTTAGACAGCTGTTCTTCATTTGCATGATTTTCAGTCACAAAAACAAAGTCAAATTGAAAGAACAAGTATTAATTGTCCACTAGAAGTAAACTGCTCGTAACAACGAAAGAAAAATGAAGGTGAATATTTACTCCTCACATAGAGATGAAGAATGTTAAAATAATTCATTCTTAATACAATAATGACTAACTAATTTTGACAAGGGCTAAGTACAAATGGACCCAGAATTCATCGTGACAGTAAACACGTCAAGTGGTTGAAATTTCCTTACGGTAATTATGAAAAATTAAAAAAGTGGTCTATAAAAAGACAAACTGATAATAAAATTTGATGTGAATATGATCTACGTTGTTTGTGGACCTAAAAATCATAAAAGTTTTTTGATAAATTCAGTTCGATAACTGCCTAGGAAAACCATCAGAATATCTGACATTCCCATGACAGTTGAAGCTAAAATGAATATTAACACAAACGCACACTTTGGATCAATGAACAGACTTCCACTTACGAGTCTGAAAAAGTATTTCCATAACTGTACAAAAAACAATCTAAAGATAAAACAATGAAAGCGGACTTCCACTTACGAGTTTGAAAAAGTATTTTCATAACTGTACAAAAAAACAATCTAAAGATAAAACAATGAAAGTAACGTCTTCTTTGATGATTACAGTACCAGCCTCCTGAAGGAATTGATAAGCACAAGAAACAACAATATTAAGTATAAATTTAATATATCCCAGGTTCCGTCTTCCTAAGAGATTCCCACAAAAATTCAAGTCCCCGCTTTGTCACGAATCCGAAAAGGACATGCATCAAAGACGGAGACCCCGTCCTCGGTATGCTCCGAAGGACCCCGACGGGAAAAGGCAAAGCAGAGAGAGAGAGAGAGAGAGAGAGATCAAATAACACTCGAGGTGAATAAGACAGATAGATAGATATTTAGAGAGATTGGTGAATAAAGAGCAGTTTTTATTCGATGAAGGATAAGCCGCATTATGAGAGAGAGAGAGAGAGAGAGAGAGAGAGAGAGAGAGAGCTACAACAGAAGTCTCAAAGCAAACCCCACTTTTTGGAGAACAATTGAAGGAAAAGGGTTCCTAGGTAGACTGTCTGAGAGAGAGAGAGAGAGAGAGAGAGAGAGAGAGAGAGAGAGAGAGAGAGAGAGAGAGAGAGGAACCGAATTTCCTCAGCTATGAAGGAATGTGAGGATTAAGGGGAGGAAAGAAGAGGCAGACGAAGGGGAAAAGTGGCATTGCCTCTGGGCTATTCAGAAAGAGTCTCTCCCTTTAAAGGGAACTATAATATCAGAAATTTCTCTCTCTCTCTCTCTCTCTCTCTCTCTCTCTCTCTCTCTCTCTCTCTCTCTCTCTCTTAAGTCCTACCTCCAAAAGTCAGTGAGTGTGCAATTTTGGTCTTACTGAAGAAAATTCAGTTATTCAATTTAGACAAAATTCAACTCCTCTGAGATAACCATCAATGGCCCTGATAAATGCCACGCCAGATAATTGTACAATCAATCGAAAGCTGATTTAAGGAATTGATGACAAATAA
This sequence comes from Macrobrachium rosenbergii, assembly GCF_040412425.1. Taxonomy (NCBI): domain Eukaryota; kingdom Metazoa; phylum Arthropoda; class Malacostraca; order Decapoda; family Palaemonidae; genus Macrobrachium; species Macrobrachium rosenbergii. The sequence goes on along the minus strand of NC_089771.1, from coordinate 15,036,658 downwards.
CAAAAAGCTAATTTTAGTAACTTCTGGTCCCATCTCCATGAAAAATTCACTGTGCCTCTGTCAACCTTATCAGTGGATTAGGTGTGTATGTGGGTGTGTGTGTGTGTGTGTGTGTGTGTATATATATATATATATATATATATATATATATATATATATATATATGTGTGTGTGTGTGTGTGTGTGTGTGTGTGTGTGTGTGTCTGTGTGTGCTCGTACACGCGTGTCTGAGTGCAATAACCTTGCTGACTAAAAAGTGATATATGTATTAGACCCCCCAAAAAACTAAGTGCAAGTTCGTAGTTCCAAACTTAAAAACAAGATGTTATCCACCAAATGCCTTTTCCCACAAAACACCCTAAGGTAAATGGGGGAGAGGGAGGGGGATGCTAGGAAAGTAGGGAGAAGGGGTGGAGGGAGGGAGGGGAGAGGGAGGGAGGAGGGAAGGGGAAAAAGAAGAAAAAGAAGAAAAAAAGTAAAAGAATCGTCTTGACAGGTCGTTAGTCACGCCCCGATATTGACGTCCTGCGGTCATTTACGCGGTGAAGGAAAGATCTCTCTCTCTCTCTCTCTCTCTCTCTCTCTCTCTCTCTCTCTCTCTCTCTCTCTCTCTTTTCATGGGTGATCCTTCTTCTTCCATCCTATGAATCCTACATACATCACCCTGTGGCCTGGAGTCTCTCTCTCTCTCTCTCTCTCTCTCTCTCTCTCTCTCTCTCACTAGATTCAAACAGGGGAATCAAGCACATCTTACAAGTCGTGATGCTGCATCGATAGAAAATTAATTCTATTAAATTATTCGTATGTACCTGGTAATAAATCGACGATGGCAGGTCACCCTCAAGCTTCAAAAGGAAGTGCTTAGGTCAGCAAAACCATCTCAATATATATATATATATAATATATATATGTATATATTATAATATATGATATTTATAAAATGTATATACATGTAAATATACACACTACAATTATAAAAAACAAGAAAAAACAAAATACCTCCTTCACAAAACCACAAAAAACATTTCCTTGCCTTGAAAAGGGTTATCCAACAATTAAACAAAACAAGAAAAAACAAAATACATCCTTTACAAAACCACAAAAAACATTTCCTTGCCTTGAAAAGGGTTATCCAACCGTACAAACATATGTAACCACATTACTGATTCTCTCTCTCTCTCTCTCCCTCTCTCTCTCTTTCTCAAAGCTAAGGGTTAATGTATGGTTCCCTCAGAACCATCAGATGATCTTGGATAATGGAATGGAAGCCAGCCT
>NC_089771.1:15017883-15027883 GCF_040412425.1 Macrobrachium rosenbergii | reverse complement strand
CACCTCACTCAGACGTTTCAATAAGGTTGTCCATTAGAGAGGGTTTGCCTACACACATAAATATACATACACACACATATATACATATGTGTGTTATATATATATTTATATATTTAAATGCATATATATATATATATATATATATATATATATATATATATATATATACATATATTAGGTTCAAAAGAGGAGTCTTTGTTCAAGCTTTCAGAATATCCATTCAACAAATATATATATATATATATATATATATATATATATATATATATATATATATATATATATAGTATATTCTTACCTTCTAGGGTCTGTTGAAGAATGCAAGGGTTTTTATCATAGACTGCTTTTTGAGGCCAAAGTAGAAAGCACAGAATGTAATAAAATGGATGGGAACTAGGTGTGACTTACTGTACCTTTACTATCAGCAATTAAGTTAGGGATTGGAAGGTCGCCATGGGAAATGAGTCACTAGTTACGTTATGATGCATTTCTTTACAAATGAAGCAATCCTGAAATTAATCTGAAAACTGATGGTCCAGCAGGCAATCAAATAAAATGTGAACCACTATTAGACCGTGAATAGCATGTCTTGGAAATAGTAAGTGGTTAATGCTGACTGAATGAGTTGCAAGGGTCCAGCACTTGTGCACAATGGGAAGGGAACTGGGTAGTCTCTCCGGAACTGTGTATCAGACTCTCTGGCTTATCAGAAATGGCAGTACTTCTAAGTATAATTGATTCACAAGGCTGGGTCGACCGCATGGCAGCCGAATCACAGGATTCCTGGAAGAGAAGCCCAGGTTAGCATTCCAAATCAAGGGGTGTCTCTCATATGAAACTTTAAGTCTGCACCATGGAAGAATTGATCAATTAAATTTAATTAGCCCTTGGTTAACACTATGGTGGGAATAATCTAATTCTGATCACTGAATTGACTTAAATTGAAACTTAGGACAAGTCATGGGGGGGGGCGAATCATGGGCTGCTTTGTTGGCAAGTTTTGCCTGAACAAAGGGGGCTTTGTTTAGTAGAATGAAAAGGGTTGGAAATAATGAAAATATGGAGAGAAATTCACGAGAAGAAACAAGAACTGACAGGGAAATTGCATTCATAGATGTACCTGATCCTGTCTTTTGCATGAGCTCTTTGCAAGAAGCCGTAGATCGTCTGGAATGGCGTCGAAGCCAGCATGAAAGGGAGAAGCTGAGTCACACACACGTCTGGCTAGAAGCCTGTCGGCGGTGTGTCTGCTTGGTTGGTTTCCAAATCGCACTTCGGCGGTCTTGGGGTACTTTGAGTTGGACACAGGGCAGCAGTAGCGTCTAGAAGCAAAATCCACAAGCCAGTAATAGGTTCATACAGTATGAGACCTTATAGCTAAGTCCCTAAGGTTCAAAACAGTAGCCCCCTTGAAAAGGCTTCCGCCTTTGTAAGCCTAACGACTTCCTTTGCCCCCGAATCACGTGATGGGGGGGGGGGAGTGGCATTGTTCTACCCCAGATCGGGTGACCTGGGGGGTTTAGACTTTTAGTCCTGCATGAGTTCAAATCTGGGCAATTTCCTCCTTCCCGCCGCGAAACTAAGCCTAGAATTCAACTGAGAAGCGACTTTGTTCATTAATTTCGATCCCAGTATCTAGCAGGATAAAAGGGACGAATGAAAATATGTGAGTATATATATATATATATAAATATATAAATATATATATATATATATATATATATATATATATATATATATATATAAATATATAAATATATAAAAAAAAATATATATATATATATATATATATATATATATATATATATATATATATTTTATATAATAGTTTTCTCTTATACAATTTTCGTTGAAAGCTTAATTGCTTTAGTGGCATCAGTCAGTTTCTTGCAGGTATCCTCATACCATCCGAGTTTTTCTGATTCTCGTTCACGTCGTTTTCTCGTGAAAAATACGCAGACTTTTTTCCATTTTGTTTTTTCGCGACAGCTGTTTCGTTTTATGGCATTATCAAGCGACTACTGACTTACAATGCGGCCTTTGACCTTTTATGTCATCGTGCGGGGAGAATGGCTTTGAGGTCTGGGTAGTGGTAGGTCAAGGGATTAACAACAACCATTTCAGGGTGTTGTTTTGGGTACAAAGAACATGCATACAGTACCCAGACCTCAAAGTCATTCTCCCCACACGATGATATAAAAGGTCGAAAGGCCGCATTTTAAGTCAGTAGTCGCTTGATAATGAAATAAAGGCGAAACAGCTGTCGCGAAAAAAATTCAATAAATTGAAAAAGGAAGTCTGAGTATTTTTCACCAGAAACTGACGAACGAAAATCGGAAAAAACTCAGATGGTATGAAGATAACTGCAAGAAACTTATTGATGCCACTAAGGCGATTGCTTTCAACGAAAATTGCATAAGAGAAAAAACTATGCCCTAAAAGTATATATGCATATATATATATATATATATATATATATATATATATATATATATATATATATATATATATATACATATATATACATAAAAAGCTTTTAAACATTAGGCCGTTTCCTTAAAAAGGATAGTTCAAGAGATAAGTCATTAAGCTCTTTCGCATTACTTCACAGAAGACTCATCAGCGGTGAGTCGAAACCTCTTACACTCACTGCATCATACACCCTCTCTTGCACACTTCCTCGCAAAAGCTGAATATTAATTTCTTCACTTAAGACCTCTTTTAACTCATCTACTCAAGCATATCATCTTACCCTTCGTTTCAACCAAGTAATGATCAGACATACCTCCAGCCACTTTTCTAAAAATTACATCAATAAACTTGAGGTTCTGTCTACTCTGCACTGACACTTGTCTATTGCAATGCATAGATCAACAAAGATCTATTGTAATTTAATAAAAAAAATCACTTAACCTTTGAAAGTTAAGGAGAAAAAATGATTCACCTACAATTTATATATGATAATCCTAAATGCAACACGAAAGCAAGCAAGAACAGGTACTTCTTAGATGTCTGTCCATTCTGGAAATTAATTAAAATACTTTGTTTAACTTACTTCCTCCATATTAAATAAAAAGCTCACTCAGGTTTATGTGTCCTACAAACACGCCTTTGAAAATGAACGCGCGAGTAATTGAATCATGTATATATAAAAGTTTCAAAACACCTAGGCACTTCAGCTTAAGCTGCCATTCTCTTCAGCTTCTACTTTCTATAAGGCCTCTCTCTCTCTCTCTCTCTCTCTCTCTCTGCCACTTGTAAAAGGTTTGACTATACTGTGGTAACTACTATATATATATATATATATATATATATATATATATATATACATATATATATATATATATATATATATATATATATATTATTATATTATATATATATATACTGTATATATATATATTAATATATATAAATATATTATATATATATATATATATATATATATATATATATATATATATATATATATATATATATATATATATATATATATATATATATATATATTATTATTATATATATATATATATATATATATATATATATATATATATACATACATACATACATACCGACACACACACATACATAAACCATCACATGAACAAAACACATAAAACACAATTCCTTTCTCACTGACTCAGATTTCTGAGACCAAAGTATTGGAAAAGAAAGCAAACACCAATAACCATATACATCTGAAAGAGGCAATTCACATCCCTCTTACGAAGTTTATCTCGTCTCCGTGACATTCCTATCCTCACCCGCCAGCTTCCGGCTATCTGACGGAGGCGGGGATGAAGAAATAAATAAGAATTCCGGAGTATAAAAAGGGTATCATTTCCCGCCTTCGTCTATTCGCTTTCATATCTTCTTCAGGGGAATTTTTTCTCGGTTGATGGTATCGGAATTATTACGATTTGTTTCGCTCTGTTGATGCTTATGGTTGTAATTATCTATGATTTTGTTTCACAAACACGTTCCATGGATGTTTGTGGTTAGAATTATCAATTATTTTGTTTCATAAACACGTTCCATAGATGTTTGTGGTTAGAATTATCAATTATTTTGTTTCATAAACACGTTCTATAGATGTTTGTGGCTGTAATAATCAATGGTTTTGTTTCACAAACACGTTCTATAGATGTTTGTAGTTAGAATTATCAATGATTCTTTTCACAAACACGTTCTATAGATGTATGTGATTGTAATGATCAGTGATTTTGTTTCACAAACACGTTCTATAGATGTTTGTGGTTAGAATTATCAATTATTTTGTAACACAAACATGATCTATAGATGTTTGTGGCTAGAATTATCGATTGTTTTGTTTCACAAACAAGTTCTATACATGTTTGTAGTTAGAATTATCAATGATTTTGTTTCACAAACACTGTCTATAGGTGCTTGTGGCTATAAGATCAGTTTTTGTTTTACGAACACATTCTACAGATGTTTGCGTTTATAATGATCACTGATTTCGTTTCACAAACACGTTCTACAGATGTTTATGGTTATAGTGATCAGTGATTTCGTATCACAAACACGTTTTACAGATGTTTGTGGTTATAATTATCATTGATTTTGTTTCACAAATGTTCTATAGATGTTTGTGGTTAGAATTATCCATTATTTTGTTTCACAAACACGTTATACAGATGTTTATGGTTGTCATGATCAGTGATTTTGTTTCTCAGACATTGATAACTATGTTTTTTCCAGTTTCAAAACATTTAAAAATGAACAAATATAACTGAATGCATGCAAAGATGTTTATAAAATAAGAAAACATCAAAAGGTAAAAAGGTCTAATTATGTTAGAGAAAGTTTTGGAAAACGAACAAAAATTAATTTGTCTGTGCACATTTAAGACCTCTTATTATATTCAATGGGAAACTTTTTTTTTAATCAAATATGCCATCTGTTTGTGCAACATGAAACCACAAAAACATATGAGATTCAAATCAGACTAAGAAAAATCACAGAAAATCTAGCTATGGCACAACAACCGAAATAGGTGGCCCACGCCACTCACAAAGCGAGCAGCCATCAATCATTTGCGAGAGTCTCCCCTTCGGATGCCACGACGGGCCGAAAGAAAACAGGAAATAATTGGGTCACGAGAGATTTCGTTTTCTACTCGAACCCAAGTGTTTGCTTAATTATAAATTGGACGGGAAAACTTTCGCTTGGAGTATTTGAGGCTCACTTTGAAATTAATAGGTACGCGGATCTTTCTCCGGATTTCTTTCTGGAGTGGAGCACAGAGCCAATTGGGAGTTCATTTCCTCTATCTCGATTTATATAAAAAAAAAAAACCGTCTCTCCTTTTATCAGGGGATGAGTTCAGCCAGGTACTGAGTAAGAGGAGGGTTTATATATATATATAAAACATGAAACGTACCCCCGACGGATTTTCAGAATCATTTCAGAATCGTATGAATATTTATAACCATATCCAACTCTTTGCTTCTTCTGTAATTTTTTAAATTAAAGAAGAATCAAGTCAGGATATTTCAAGTTATGTTAAAGGGTTTTCAGAATGATGTGCATCATTCATTTCCACTAGTACATTAAAACAAAATCCTTTAAATGCATTGGGAAATTTCAATACTAATAATCTGTCAACCGAAAGTGATTGCTATTCAAGTTAATTGTGTTCTTGAAATAAAAAAAAATACTTACATATTGATTTTACATAATTAATTTTACTTTTACCTATATGATTAGAGGGTGGATCGTAGAGCAATTGTTCGGATGACCTTACAGTGCCTCTCTCTCTCTCTCTCTCTCTCTCTCTCTCTCTGTAACCCTAGATGCTTAGGTAATTTTTCCTAGCTTCATCATGCGGCTCCAATAGTAATATTAGAGGGAAAACCAAGATCTTTCAGAAGATACAACGTATTCTGTTTCTTCATGATCGTACATTCATATGCGACAACTTTAAAAAATGACAGGTCAACGGATGAAGTGACAATAAACTTCGGCGGTCAATTCGATGAATCAGTTCCATAAATAAACTTCTTGACTGAATGAAAAATCATTATACAAAAATATTGTTAAACCGGAGTTGTATATGAACTACAAATCCACTGGCTGCTCGATCATGACGTCACCAAAGGTAGCTAATGGCTCACCTTGATAAATAGGGAAGGGGAGGGGAGGGGAGGGACAAAGCTCCCCTCTCCAGCAGGGCAATGACTAAGAGATGAAGGTCAGATTACTGACCGAGGGAGGTGCCTCAAGCAAGGTGAAATGACCTCTGACCTGACCTTTTTTTGTATACTTAAGTGTGGCTGTCGTAAAATAAAAACTACAGTAGCATGAACCTTACTTGAATATAAGGAAACTTTCTAACAAATTTTTGGGGTCTGAAGGTGTACAGGGTGGCTCACTTGGTCTAAAAGTTTTAACAAGAGATCCCACGAATTATTTCACACCTCGTAGCGATAAACATAAACTTCAAAGAAAATATTCTGATAATTCTTATAAAACATTTATTGTTGTGTGTGCAGTATGTATATATATATATATACATATGTATATATATATATATATATATATATATATATATATATATTATATATATATATATATATATATATATATATATATATATATATAATACTGTACACGCACACACATTTCATTCATAAATGCTTCTATATTTAGGAAAAAGAAAGAACAATGACCCGTAACTCCATCAAGCCTACTGCACTGAAGAGAAAAAAATGTTGCTTTTTGAAAACTTCAAATTGATGGTCTGTGTTGACAGATTGTTTACTGGGAGATATGACGAAAAAATTTAAAAAAACAGGAAAGAACTTTGTCCCCGCTGTTAGATTTTTCTATTTGGCCGTCTCTCTCCCTGTTGCAACCAACAGGTATATAGATAGATAGACAGATAGAGAGAAAGATAGACAGATAGATGATCCGAAATATAGTGGATTCCATCAAGGGCAAGGAAAAAAATCCATAAAAAAATCCACAACACTGGAAGTCAGATCAAAGGTTTCGGTCACTGTGCCTTTTTTTTTTCATGAACCAGGTCGATTTTCGATTTGAGTGAAAACATTTCTAAATCCTTTCCATGTGAATGGAGGGGGAGGGAAGGGGAGGGGAATATATTTGATAAAGTGGGGAACATATTATTGGAAATGTATTATTGCATAATGAGTCAGAGAATCCCATCCTTGGGGTTAAGGAATATGAGCTGGGTGTGGTTTACTTACAGTTCATTGAAAATGTTGATGCATACATTTTGTTTATAGATATATATATATATATATATATATATATATATATATATATATATATATATATATATATATATATATATATATATATATATATAATTTATAAATGAATGTATATTCGTTTGTCGACAATAGAAACTGAACCGCTTGACAGACCCAGACAAAATTTTGCACACTGCCCCTATGTCACTCCATAAATGTTTATAACCCAAAATCAAACCCCTACCCCGTGACAGACATATAAAAACAGACAAAACAAATGAGGTTTTCGTTTTTAGCCCACCTTTTCTTCAGTAACGTTCTGGGAGTCACCAGTAACTAGGACGGAAAGCTCCAACTTTTTTGTGGTGACGTCATTAAACTCCTCTCACTGCAAACCCTCAGACCATGGTAGCCCGACAAATGCAAATTTCTTCATTAATTCGTTAGTTTCTTCTTAGTTTTTACCTTCGGAATTCGATATAGCGACTGTTTCGTGACGTTAGTGACGTATTTCGTTATAAAGCCGGTTTAAATTTGGTCTGGAATAATCGAAATATCACCTTGAACAATCAAGCGGTTGACAGTTGGAATTAATTATCATGCGAATTGGCAAAGCACTTCACTACATACGGAAGATGAGTTTCTTTTCACGTTGCTTGGTACTGATTACCTGGAAGATAATGACTGCAAATTCTAGATTAACATTTTACATTACATTTGGAAATCTTTTCCGAAAGGCACTTCCAGAATTTACGTGTATGGAGGGTAAATGTATACGGTGCAAATAGGGATTAAATTAAGACATGGCAACTACTGCCGTTCGAGGAGAGTCAAAGTGCTCACAGCTTATACAGCACATCAGTTTCGTACCTTTTGCTGATGTAATCACACAAGTAAGGAATAGTTGTCTACGCGTAGGTTTTAATGACAGTTTCGATGAACTGAGAGAAGAAGTGACAAGTAAACTTGATCATGAATACACGGCCTATGGTTGTGGAGTTCTATGATAGCGAATGGGTGTGTGGGTAGGGGGTGATAAAGGGAATGAGAGGGAAAGAAGAGAGAGGAGAGGGGTTGTTAGGGAGGACAGAAATAGTTTATCGAATGTCATTCAGAGTTTTTCTGGGCAGTGCCGGGTTGGTCAGTTGGTATATAATATATATATATTCATATATATAAGTTAGGTATGTATATGTTTATATATATATATATATATATATATATATATATATATATATATATATATATATATATATATATATAATGACCTCACCATCTGCCTTTGGAAGTATAACTACCTAACGCGGGTAGCATAGGCTACTGGGCAACGCTCTTAACGACTTTGCTAGATCCACGGACCGCTCCCGGCCTGTTCTCACCAGTCCACTCATTTATAAATGAGTATCACCGTGTCTGCTGTTAAGAAAAGGGGCGTGGGGCTTGCAGCCCCAACCCTAGAGACATTCTAGAAAACTGGTTGGCTGTAACCTTGTCACCAACCCCTTAAAAGAATAAAAACGTTCAAGGTGTGATAAGTCAAACGATTATCGTTGAAGATAGTTTGAAAACCGTCATATTTATCTTCTTCTCAAGTATTTCCAGTCAGTTCGAACCTCCCTTCCATAAGTTCCGTGAAAAAAGAGGAAACTGTATGCATATGGACGACTCTTTGCGTCCTATGCATGCACAAGATTCAAGGATCAAGGTATTCATCAATATTCTTATAATTAAAACAGAAAAGGTAGTTTAGGAAACAAAAGCAAAGCTAGTAGAAGTGGGTAAGCAATCTTAGGAACCTCGAGACACTAGCAAACACAGTATGAAGTAATTTAAATGGAAAAACTGGCTACAACAATCAAGAAAAGGAAAGAGCAGTGTCAAAAGGCTTTGCCACGCTATGTCACGCTATACCAAGTGGCAGTTCTTCTATCAGGAAAAATCTGGGATTGTTACGTAATGCTTTAATCTACCCAAAATTCATTGAGTCTAACGGTAAGTTTTCTAGTTTGATAACAGAGTCGAGAAATGAATATTTACATTTGCATATTCATTATACCACGGTAATCCCGGCGTTTAGAAGACTCCTACCCCACTAGAGACTGTCTCTCTCTCTCTCTCTCTCTCTCTCTCTCTCTCTCTCCTGTCCTTTTCCTTTTACTCGTAAAACCGAGAAGCGTAACAGTAAAAAATCGGTAACATATGCTAATTAGTTCTTCACACGTCTCGTTCAACGAATGAATATCCAATGAGATGAGACAGCACCTATCAGCATATCTCTCTCTCTCTCTCTCTCTCTCTTCTCTATATATATATATATATATATATATATATATATATATATATATATATGTATGTGTGTGTGTGTGCGTGTGTCTAGAGAAAGAGAGAGAGAGAGCGCGTGAGACAGAGAGAGAGAGAACCAACCCGTCAAAGTAGAATGGTCCTTGCAAACACGACGGATTGCAAAGTAAACTCAAGAGTACATAGATTTCATAGTACTTTAAGTAACATCTGTTTTACTAAAAACCTTGCCATCAAAACGCAGAAATTACGAAAAACTCCTTTCATCTTTCCTCACTTTGAGGAAAGATCCCTCCTGGCTCGCAAGTTTCGATTTCGCCGCACCTTGGAAACAAAGAGCAAATGTCAACTCGCGCTGAAAAGTCATCCCCGTCAGTCTCTTCTTCTCCTCCCTTCCATTTTCGAGTCGTCTGCTGCATGCATTCGTAATGCCTTCGTGAAGGCAGGAGGAGGAGGAG
>NC_089771.1:14960383-15012883 GCF_040412425.1 Macrobrachium rosenbergii | reverse complement strand
TCTCTATCTCTCTTTATATATATATATATATATATATATATATATATATATACCTATATATATATACCCATACAAATAAAACTTAGAAAACTCTCCCCATATATATAAGGCTTTAAAATCTTTACTCATATATTTCAAAGGCTTAAAATCTACCACTCTATATTTAAGGCTCTCTCCATATCTAAGGCATTAAAATCTCTCTCTCTCTCTCTCTCTCTCTCTCTCTCTCTCTCTCTCTCTCTCTCTCTCTCTCTCTCTCTCTCTCTCTCTATATATATATATATATATATATATATATATATATATATATATATATATATATATATATATATATATAGGGAACCTTGAAATCTCTATCTCTGTACTTGTAAGATTTTAAAATCTCTCTCTCCATATAAGTCTTTCCCTCTACATTTAATGCTTTAAAATCTCTTTCCCTCTCTCTCTCTCTCTCCATTTAAGGCTTTAAAATCTTTCTCTCTCTATTTAAGGGTTTAAAATCTCTTTCTCTCTATATTTAAGGTTTTAACATTCTCTCTCTCTCTCTCTCTCTCTCTCTCTCTCTCTCTCTCTCTCTCTATATATATATATATATATATATATATATATATATATATATATATATATATATATATATATATATATATATATATATATATATATATATATATTTAAACCTTAAAATCTCTATCTCTGGATATGTAAGACTTTAAAATCTCTCTCCATATAAGGCTTTAACATCTTTCTCTCTATATTCAAGGCTTTAAAATCTCTATCTCTGTGTATGTAAGACTTTAAAATCTCTCTCCATATAAGACTGTAAAATCTATCTCTCTATATTTAAGGCTTTAAAATCTCTCTCTATATTTAAGGCTTTAAAATCTTCTTCTCTATATTTCAGGCTTTAAAATCTCTCTCTCTCTCTCTCTCTATTTAAGGCTTTAAAATCTCTATCTCTGGATATGTAGGGCTTTAAAATCTCTCTCTCCATATGAGGCTATAAAGTCTTTCTGTCTATATTTAAGGCATTAAAATCTCTCTCTCTCTCTCTATTTAACGCTTTAAAATCTTTCTCTCTATATTTCAGGCTTTAAAATCTCTCTCTCTCTCTATATTTAAGGCTTTAAAATGTCTACCTCGTTATATGTAAGACTATAAAATCTCTCTCCATATATGGCTATAAAATCTTTCTCTCTATATTTAAGGCTTTTAAATCTCTTTCTCTCTATATTTAAGGCTTTAAAATCTCTATATCTGTATATGTAAGGCTTTAAAATCTCTCTCCATATAAGGCTTTTAAAATTCTCTCTCTTTATTTATTGCTTTAAATTCTTCTCTCTCCATATAAGGCTATAAAATCTTTCTCTATATAGGCTTTAAAACTCTCTCTCTCTCTCACTTACAGTATATATATATATATATATATATATATATATATATATATATATATATATATATATATATATATATATATATATATATATATATATATTTAGGGCTTTAAATCTCACTCTCTCAATATAAGGAACTTTAAAATCTCTCTCTCTCTCTCTCTCTCTCTCTCTCTCTCTCTCTCTCTCTCTCTCTCTCTCTCTCTCTCTCTCTCTTTTATATATATATATATATATATATATATATATATATAGATTTTAAAACCTTAAGTATAAAGGGAAAGAGATTTTAAAGCCTTTTATACTGTATGTATGTATATATGTATATAGATATATATATATATATATATATATATATATAGAGAGAGAGAGAGAGAGAGAGAGAGAGAGAGAGAGAGAGAGAGAGAGAGAGAGAGAGAGAGAGAGAGAGATTTTAAAGCTTTATGGAGAGAGAATGAGATTTTAACTCCATATATATATGTATACATAGAGAGAGAGAGAGAGAGAGAGAGAGAGAGAGAGAGAGAGAGAGAGAGAGAGAGAGAGCGAGATTTTATAGCCTTATAATATATATATATATATATATATATATATATATATATATATATATATATATATGTGTGTGTGTGTGTGTATATATATATACAGGGTGTTTCTTTGAAATTAGAGCCACAGGTATTTATTTAAGTTTCTCTCTGAGTATTTAATATTTTGTGTGGCCTCCATCTGCCTGTACCATAGCCTGCATTCTTGATGGGTATGGTTTCAGCAAATCGCAAAAAAGCTGAGACTCAAACTCCATTTCCCTAAGCACTTCGGTCACCTCTCTTCGCAGGTCGTTGAGGCTTGGTATACCATCATAGTTCACTGTGCGCGCTTCAACACGATCCTTTAAGATACTACCAATGTTTTCACACACATTAAGGTCTGGAGAGCTACCTGGAAATTCACTTGACAAGAAGAAATCGATACCACTGTTTCGAAGCAGTTCCTGTGTCTGAAGAGCCTTGAACCATGGTGCCTTATCATGCAAAAATGTGACTTCTTCAACAGATAACACATTTTCAGGATCTTTGAGGAAAGGGAATACTCCACCAGTAAGCACAGTTTCTCTGAAGTATTCGCCATTCCATGACTGTCCTTTTTGTTTGATGATCCACATTAAACGTTTGGCTGTGAAACAGAAAAAAATTCCCAAGCACTCAGGAAATTTCACAACTTGGCGATAGCACACGTCATCACTGAAATCATCCAACTTTGCAGCCCAAATGATGTCATTTTTCTGATTTGGCTTCCTGACTGTGTAAATGAAGAATTCATCTGATGCAGAAAAATGGAGAAAGTCAGCTTCATCCCAATCTTTAAGAAATTAACCAAAAAACCATGCTTGGTCTTCTCTCTGTTACTGAGTGATGTTGGCCTTGCTGGTAACATGAAATGGCTTGATACCAGATTTTTTCAACTCACGATATACAGCACTATAACTTCTCTTCTTTCCCCTTTTTGTTTCTAGTTCAAGTGCCAATTTACATAAAGTCTTTCTTGGTCTGCCCTCTGCCTCAGCTATGATGTCTTTTGACTCCTAAGAAAGGACTTTAGGCCTTCCAAGATTCTCACTCTTTTCGCTATGACAGTCATATGGATTTTTGTTCCAGTTTCTTTTAACAAAGGATTCATCTCTTTTTAATGTATTTAGCTATCCAGGAACGTGAAATGAAGGATGCACCAGCATCCCTGGCCTCTCTGAAGGTTGTAACCCGGATTCGGTCAATCCATCTGATCTCCTCCGAGTCGTTAAAACCTACACGTTCATTTGTAATGAATATTAATTTGTTTTATATATGTATATACATATATAATTATAATTATATTTTCTACTTATAGTGTACTCAGCAGCATTTTTTGTATTTAATTAGCCCCATATTTTCGATTAAACAAAGGAAATATGCCATTTTATTTTAAATGCACAATTACCGTGAACCAACGCTATATATCCTCATCAAGCATTCAGATTTAGTGAAAATATAAAGGCAGCTTAAAGTTGAAACATACTGAAATCAGTCATTAGACCCTTCCAATGATTCTTATTTACAAACAAAAGTAACACCCATATATTTATAAGCACCTGAACAATTAAAAAGAATAATGGTAAATAAAGACGAAAATCGTTCTCTTAGCACGAAGGCAGCCTAATTTTCCTTTTTCAGAAACCCTTTCCCAAAACCCTCGATCACGAAATCTCTTTTAGAACGAAACTGTTTCGAAGAGTAAGACTTGAAACTGGCTGGAAGGCTTTTGTTCTCCACTCGGGGAAATGAGGTCATTTGTGTGTGTGTGTGTGTGTGTGTGTGTGTGTGTGTGTGTGTGTGTGTGTGTGTGTGTGTGTGAAGCACGAACATTACTTCTGGCGAACCTTGTGAGATTTTCATCGGGAAGGCTTTGTGAGTTAGGGTCGGTTCTGGTGTGGTTTCAAATGCTTCGGTTCGAGTGAAGTCGATGTTCGGTCTACCTCTGGAGAATTAGAGGTTTGGTCTACCTCTGTTGAAGTCGGGGTTTGGTCTACCTCTGGTGAAGTAAAGGTTTGGTCTACCTCTGCAGAAGTAGAGGTTTGGTCTACCTCTAGAGAAGTCGAGGTTTGATCTACCTCTGTTGGAGTCGGGGTTTGGTCTACCTCTGGTGAAATAGAGGTTTGGTCTACCTCTGGTGAAGTCGAGGTTCGGTCTACCTCTGGTGAAGTAGAGGTATGGTCTACCTCTGGTGAAGTCGAGGTTCGGTCTACCTCTGGTGAAGTAGAGGTTTGGTCTACCTCTGAAGAGGTAGAGGTTTGTTCTGCCTCGAGAAAGACAAAATTATCCGTGGGTTTAGAAAAGAAATATTAGTAAGATTCTCTCTCTCTCTCTCTCTCTCTCTCTCTCTCTCTCTCTCTCTCTCTCTTCATAATGGTCACAGCAGCAACAGCCTAAACTTTCTCAGATCGCTACTAAACTACTGGTCAAGTACATATAGTAAATTGGTCAAATCTTGGGAAAATCACGAACAAAGCTAAAAATTATAAATATATATGTATATATATATATATATATATATATATATATATATATATATAATATATATATATATATATATATATATATATATATATATATATATATATATATATATATTATATATATATATATAAATTCCTTTGGATTTGCTTAATTGTCTGCCTTTTAAATCTTAACTTTTAACAAAGTCAGTAAGGTACTCTGACCTCAGCCAGTTGTAAATGATGTAGACGAAAAAATCATGTTTTCTCTGATATACCACTAAATCCCTACTGATTCTGGATACCCAGTGAAAGAGTGAGTGAGTGAGTGAGTGAGTGAGTGAGGCAGAGAAATACAATCTGATTTGATGGAATTCAAAGATCTTGCATATGGTGGATATTTTTTTCAGTGTTTTTGAAAAGTTTTCAGAAACTTTCCTTCAACAATCAAGGCATATCTAAAAAGAAAGTACATTTCCATTTAGAATAACACAAACAATAATGCAAAAAATATTACATTAAATACAAGAGAAAATATTCATTCAAAAAAGATTTACGAAACATACTGAAAGTATTTATTTATTAAGTTAATGGAAAAATTCCAGTTAATATCTATAACATTTTAAATTTCTGGCGTTCCCTGTGAACTGACTATAACTGCAGTGCACTCTTGCATACATCCACTGTAAAAGAGGTGAGAGAGTCTTCAGGAACAAGCAATCACGGAACACAAACACTGGAAAAGATTCTGACCATTTGTTACGGCTTCACCAAGGGTCGATATTCATATATCACAATTATTCTATGGCTTTACCAGAAGGCAGCACTTCTGTTTTACTTGTATTTCTTGGATTTGCTGAGAAAAATGGTGATATTTTACAATTGTTTTGTGGTTATATTGAGGTGAGAAAAAACTTTGTTTTTATCAATACTCAGATTTTAATGCTATTTCACATATCCACCTCTTCTTTCTTTATCTTCAGCTTTTCCCATCTTTATATGGGGTCGCTGTTTATTATTAGTCTTCTCCATCTTCTGCGATCATGCAGCATTACCTCACTCACGTTCTTCTCCTGCATGTCCCTGTTAATTGTGTCTCTCATATCAACCATGGATAAAAAAAAATTCAGATTTTCCAATTATTTGAAACTTTCAACAAGGCACGAAATAACAAAATAAATCCTTCGTCTCACACCTTACACAAAAGCGAGAAACAGAAAATTGAAATCAACGAGCGACGAGCATCTGAAAAAATTTAATGGTGTATATGAAAAACCCACAATTATACCAAAAAATTTTATTATTTGTGAAAGTTAAAAAAAAAGACGTTTAAAATTTACGTTAAAACAAGAAATTAAACACTGAGAAGGAACACCGTTCTGGTGTTCGAAAGTCTGTTTTTAACATGAACAAATAATACAGTTTATTGATATAATTCTGGATTTTTAACATCCATCAATTTCATCACGACATTGAGAATGTTTTCAGCAGACCTAAACACATTTTACATGTCGAGATTTTCCATCCTCTTCAACATCCAGCTTACAAGAATATCTTTTTACTATTCTGGTAATACCTAGTATTCACGCCTTGCCCCGACTGCCAATAATCCCCTCGTGCTCATGAGATAAACAAGGCTCTGTTATCGGAATGTTATCGGTTATTTGTAAGGTCAGCTGGGGTGAAGCAAAAACATTCTGGGAAATGAGACGTAAGTGGAAAATGAATTAAAAGAAAATGAATGGACATTACCTGGAAATTCTTTCCTAGCTTCAGACATGAGAAATGCATAATGCGCATGGAATCAAATGTTTTATTCAGACTTTTTTTCTTTCATCTTTGTTTTCTAGAAAAATTAGCCTTTTCTTTTTATTAAAGATTCATTATGAATGGTAACACGTTCGTCAGTGTAATCCTTTTGATTTCATTGATCGTATCTATATCTTCACTTAACTTATTTTGCGTGTACTGTATTGAGAAAGAAGGAAACCCAATCACAAAACAGAGCAGAGGAATTTCGTATGAAAATCAAAGATAAAATGAATAGCCAGTCACCAGTGGATGAAACAGACTCATATCTTACTTACAGTACGTGGCCATATCTTATTTAAACTTAAATAACCATTATCTGTCCTTCAAAGTATTCTCCAATAAGAGGCTGTACCGATATCATTCACTAGAAATTTTAATGATTGGTTAATTTATATATATATATATATATATATATATATATATATATATATATATATATATATATATATATATATCTATAAATCAAGTGAACAATGAAATCAGGACTACTTACAAATTTCTAAAATTGGAACATATCATGGAATATATGTGTATATATATGTATATATATACATAACCATATATATATATATACAGTATATATATCACTCGTTTCATTCAATTCTTCAATGAACCGTGCACCACTGCACTAGTTAAAGTAACTCATATTTTATGCATATAAAGATTACAGCCATGATTTCATTTCTTACCGGCCCTAGGATGCCAGCCCCGTTGACCTCAACAGCTAAATAAATTCCAAGGACGCCCATCTTGCCCCAATACACATAAAGAAACAAGGCTTCCCCTACGAGTTAAACAGAAGTTCGAGAGTTTGAGAGTCTGGTAACACTGAGAGAAGATGGTTTGACCTTCGGAATCTCGACCATTTTATATTAACTCGAGGTAATAATAAATGTCCTATTGTTTTCACTTATTGACTGAAGAGAGGGAGGGAGGGGGGGGAGAGGGAGCCTCTCTTAATACCAGGTGTCAGTGGTGGGTAGAAAACACAGGTAATTAAAGCTGGGGATCATTATATCAAGCGTCTGTTTTGACGAGTTTACAATCGTGTTGGCAGCACAGCCGAAAGCAGGTGTCCGCGTTCGAATTTTGATGGTTCGTAATGTCAACATTTATAAGTGCAATGATACGTGATTACATAAATACATACATGTTTATGCAGTCATTCATGTTTTGTATTACAATATCAGTTCTGTGTGGATTTCTGAAGCCTTTGAAAGTGTGAATATTTTATCAAAGGGAGTTCATCTTTGAATCAGGATAGAAAGGCTCATTAAAAAAATATTGCACGATAATATATATATATATATATATATATATATATATATATATATATATATATATATATATATATATATATATATATATATATATATACATACATATATATATATCATATATATATATATATGTATCACTTGCTGTGCAGAAAACTTCCCCAACACTAACTTGATACATATTCACATACACTGCGCCACTCACCTCTATTTAGCAAACATTCCCTCGCTCCTGAACTGAACAGTACTCCTTTCAACCACCTAACATCTTCCACTCTTTCCACATGACTGAACCACCTCAAAACAGTCAAGATACAATCCTTTCTTCTATACTAACCCTTTTACCTTCCTCCGTGCATATCTCATCATTTCAATTCTCATTAAACTAGAAGTATTATGAGACTTAAGAATATTTTGGTGATAATGAGATGGTATATGAGAGTTCTAGATGGTGGGGAGACACCCACCCAATCCCTACCCTTCTCCCGACTCAAACGAGTGACATACCAACAGCTATAGTCATAAACTATAGCAATTAGGAAGGGCTGAGAGCCTTTAAAAACTATAAGGAGAGATGAGGAAAAAAAAGTACTTGTGTGAGAAAGTTTGAATGTCTGAGGGGAGCCATATTAGCACAATCCGACCGCAGTCACGGCGGAAGAAGAGAGGTGGGGTAATATTGGTGGTGGGCTTCTCTCTCTCTCTCTCTCTCTCTCTCTCTCTCTCTCTCTCTCTCTCGCTTTTCTATATAAGGAATGGTATTCTGCGGATCGTTAATTACTATACTAAGACTATGTAATTATTTCTTTTATAATTTATCCCCGTGAATTATTTCTCATTTCCTAAATTAACAAAGAGAATGCAAGCCGATATAATAATAATAATAATAATAATAATAATAATAATAATAATAATAATAATAATAATAATAATAATAATAATAATAATAATGTTCTCCACCTTCAAATAATTTATTTATTATCTATTTTCCAGGGGAGCGAACAAATACAACAAATAGGCAAAATTTTCTTGCAAGGTGACAGCATATAAAAACCTCTGCACGCGATTTTTTTTATTAACATTCTGTTATTTTGTCGGACCACACAATCCCATCGGAAATGGCATAACCTTTCTCAAGAGGTTACCTTCAAAATATTTACCCTCCGACCGAATTATTCAGGAAATCATCACAAATTCAGTCAATCTTAAATATCTATTTGTAAAGTAATAAAAATAAGAACTCGACATTCAATTTTTATAACAGGTTATTCAGGGGACCAAAACTGTGCACAGTCAGAGGACGTCTGAATTTCTTTAAAAAAATTAATATATTTTTAAAACTTATATCCATTTAAACATTAGCTTTAAACATATATTCATTTAATCTGCCATTAAAAACGATGAGACAGACATATAATATATATATATATATATATATATATATATATATATATATATATATATATATATATATATATATATATATATATATATATATATAAGCATATCTGTTTATGGACAAAATCTATGGCATAATAATAATAATAATAATAATAATAATAATAATAATAATAATAATAATAATAATAATAAAACTGATTTTACCTAGAAACTTGAAAAAGTTAAACACCTAAAAATTCTAATGTAAGAACCTAGGGCATATATACATTCATATACACACATAAGCATATCTGTTTATGGACAAACTCTATGGCATAATAATAATAATAATAATAATAATAATAATAATAATAATAATAATAATAATAATAATAATAATAATAAAATAATAATAATAATAATAATAATAATAATAATAATAATAATAATAATAATAAAACTGATTTCACCTAGAAACTTGAAAAAGTTAAGCACCTAAAAATTCTAGTGTAAGAACCTAGGGCATATATCTGTATACATACATACACACACATAAGTATATCTGTTCATGGACAAAATCTATGGCATAATAATAATAAAATAATAATAATAATAATAATACAATAATAATAATAATAATAATAATAATAATAATAATAAAACTGATTTCACCTAGAAACTTGAAAAAGTTAGGCACCTAAAAATTCTAATGTAAGAACCTAGGGCATATATCTGTATACATACATACACACACATAAGTATATCTGTCCATGGACAAAATCTATGGCATAAAATAATAATAATAATAATAATAATAATAATAATAATAATAATAATAATAATAATAATAATAATAATAATAATAATAAAACTGGTTTCACCTAGAAACTTGAAAGAGTTAAACACCTAAAAATTCTAATGTAAGAACCTAGGGCAGGATAAATTAGAGAGCAATTCTTTCAAGAGACTCTCGACCTCAGAATGCTAATCGGACAGGTGACAATGCCTCCCCCCAACAGTCGGCGAGAATCCTTCAGTAAGACAGACAATGAAGATGGAAAGGACAGACGTTTGGCGCAGGATGGAATGTAAGGATCCCTGTAGAAAGTCTTAATTAATGACTGGCTTGCATACAAAGAAAGAGAGAGAGAGAGAGAGAGAGAGAGAGAGAGAGAGAGAGAGAGAGAGAGAGAGAGAGAGAGTATGTGAAAGGTACTGAATATTTTTTCCTTTTTCTATTAGTTTTTTATGATAATACACACACACACACACACACACACAGAGAGAGAGAGAGAGAGAGAGAGAGAGAGAGAGAGAGAGAGAGAGAGAGAGAGAGAGAGAGAGAGAAATTTTTTCTCTTTTATGAAATGTGTATGAAAAGAAATTATTATGTAATCAGGGTGTATTTTAACACCTTGATACCAGACTATATGTGTATATGTATATATATATATATATATATATATATATATATATATATATATATATATATATATATATATATATATATACATACATGCATATATATATATATATATTGTATATAATAAGAAAATTAATTTTTTTAATAATAAATTTTACATTATCCTCTTCCAGTTTTAACCTTAATTTTTTATCTTATTTTTATGAGCATACAAGTAAAAAAAATTAAATCACAATAAATATATATTTCCGCCACTAAGGCATCGACACTATTTCAACCAACTGCACTGTGCATGCGTGGAATCATCACTAGGAGTAATTTTTTTCAGGTAGAATGATGTACTGGGGGGAATATAATGCCCCGTTCATTTTATGCTATGTCAGGACTTAACTGGCACCCATATTTAGGGTTCTTGCTGTTTTTTGAGTGGAAAGGAAAATATAATTACTATTACTATTCAGTAGTGAACGACAAAGATATGTTTAGTGCTGTGTTGTTTATGGGGAGAGATAATGATTCCACAGGTGCTATATATATATATATATATATAATATATATATATATATATATATATATATATATATATATATATATATATATATATATGTGTGTGTGTGTGTGTGTATGTATATATATATATATATATATATATATATATATATATACATACATAATACATACATACAAACCACTCATTATTCCTGCACATGCGCACCTATGGAATCATTATCTCTCCCCAAAAACAACTCAACACTAAACACCCCTTTGTCGTTCACTACTTAGTCATTATATTTTCCTTTACACTCCAAAAACAGCAAGAACCCTAAATATGAGAGCCAGTTAAGTCTAGACATACCATAAAATGAACGGGGCATTATATTCCCCCCCGTACGCCATTCTGCCTGAAAAAAATTATTCGTAGTGATGTTGACTGCTCCCATGCGCAGTGTAGTTGGCTGAAATAGTGTCGATGTCTTAGTGGCGGAAATATATATTCATTGTGATTTAATGTTTTTTTTTTTACATGTGTGCTCATAAAGATAAGATAAAAAAATTAAGTTTAAAACGGAAGAGAATAATGTAAAAATTTATTATTAAAAAATTAAATTTCTTATTATCATTACTACTAAAAACAATGATTTTTCCCTAAGAAATTAAAAAAAACCATTAACTAGATTGTTATTTACACACACACACACCACACATATAATATATGTGTGTGTGTAAATATTTACATACATATACATACATAAATATTTATATATATATATATATATATATATATATATATATATATATATATATATATATATATATATATATATATATTATATACTGTATATATACAATGAGAGAGAGACAGAGAGAGAGAGGAGAGAGAGACTCAACCTAATCGCAACCACATACCGTTATTAATTTAAGGAAAGTCGTCTCCACGAAAGAAGCCATAGGTTTAGTACATTGAATTATTTTTTTTTTTTTTTGCACTGACCACTTTATACATTAACATAATTTACCTATTTATATTCATTGCCTCCCACCGTTTTCTTCCTTATTCTAATATCAATATCTATACGGAAATCTCCATAATCTCGCCGCCTATAAAACCAAGCCTGATATCCTATATAAACCACGGGTTTACCATAGACTGGGTTTAATCAATGAAGAACGCTTTATATTCTCAGGGTGTTTCGTTATTAAATACATTTTTAACGTGTTTTCATTATTCTTCTTAAGATAATTTCTCTGATAACGATGAGGGTCTAAATGAAACAATTTTGCATGTATGTATGTATGCATGTATGTATGTATGTATGTATGTATGTATGTATATGTATGTATGTATATATATATATATACATATACATAAATATAAATTTATGATATATATATATATATATATATATATATATATATATATATATATACATATATATATGCATATATGATCTATGAAATATTTTCTATTAAAACAGAATTCCATCAAATACGAGGAGCCCATAAAAACGCGAAAATGTAGTAAGTAAAAGCTATATTTCAGAGACCAAACTGTCTCTCTCCTCAGGCAGATAGTGAATGAGAAAAGGTTACAGAAAAGCGGTATTTATACCAGATGGTAAATAGGTCAGCCGTTGTGTCACTCTAGTAGACAATTTCTCTTTGATCTTCTTAATCGCTGGTTGGAGGAAGATTTTATCTATGATGTCTGAATCCCAGGCGTCTATTCAGAGATTCATCGCATTTCTTTGTTTAATTAAGGCTGATTCCACCATCTGGCTTTTGAACCGACATATTCCAGTTTATTCTGTGCTTATGGTTATTTCTATGGTTAAAAATAGCTGAGCTCTGTTGTTCATACCTAACTGAACGTTTATGCTGTGTTAATCTCTTGGAGAGTGATTTGCCTGTAAAACCGATATAAGATTGGTCACAATCGAGGCAAGGGATTGTAAACTCCTGTGTCTTTGGGGACTGGCTTTTGTTGGACGTTAATCAGGGATTTGGCTAAGGTATTTGGGTAGGTAAAAGCAAAAGGGTCTGAGTTTCCAAGTGTCTGTGTCAACGTTTTCATCCTGTCCAGGTGTAGGATTTTTACTGTATTGTTGGGCATCTCTCTGGTCTTGTTTTGAGGAGACGGTGGAAAACTGTGTTCGCTTTGTGGATCGCTTTCTCAATTATATGGTCAGGGTACTTTAAAGATGACAGCTGCTTACAGATTAGTTCAATTTCCTTTTCCAGGAAATCCGGGGAACAAATCCGTAAGGATCTACAGAATAAATTGCTGGCTACGCCAGTCTTGATAGAGATGTCGTGATAGCTATTATTTCAGACCTATTATCTCATGTGGCGGAACTTTCAATTATAAAATTTCTAAGTGGTTAGCCGGCCTCTTTTCCCCTTTCGTAGGTAATAAAATAAAAATCCCACACCTGGACAGGATGAAAACGTTGACACAAACAATTGGAAACTCTAACCCTTATGCTTTTGCCTACCCAAATACCTTAGCCAAATCCCTAATTAACATCCAACAAAAGCCAGTCCCCAAGACACAATAGTTTACGAAATCCCTTGCCTTGATTGTGACCAATCTTATATCGGTTTTACAGGCAAATCACTCCCCAACAGACTAATACAGCATATACGTTCAGTTAGGTACGGACAACAGAGGTCAGCTATTTGTAACCACATAAATAACCATAACCACAGAATAAACTGGAATATGTATCGTATAATTTATAGCAGCAAATGTCGGTTCAAAAGCCAGATGGTGAAATCAGCCTTAATTAAACAAAAAATACGATGAATCTTTGAATAAGCGCCTGGGATTCAGATATCACAGATAAAATCTTCCTCCAACCGGCTATTAAGAAAATTAAAGAGAAATTGTCAACTGGAGTGACGTAACGGCTGACCTATGGACCTTCTGGTGTAAATACCTCTTCTGTAACGTTTTCGTATTCACTATTTGCCTGAGGAGAGAGACAGTTTGGTCTCTGAAATATAGCTTTTAATTTCTATATTTTGGCGTTTTTATGGGCTCATATATACACTGTATATATATATATATATATATATATATATATATATATATATATATATATATATATATATATATATATATATATATATATATTACGAAATTTCTGACTCACGCTAGGATCAGACCCAGGTCTCTCAGGTGGAAAGCAAGGCGTTACACTAGGCCATACAAGTGGGCTAAAAGAGATTGGAACCTGAACCGCACTCCCGAGAATTACCTGGGCAAGCTAACCTTGCTTGCATACCAGCGAAGTTTTCTAACTCTTCCCCGACAGTCCTTAATGACCCAATAGAACAACATTTCATTCGAATTATCTTCTGTGAATAAGATAGAAATCATCAAGCACACACAATCACGTGTGGAACGAAATAATTTCTGACTCACGTCGGGAGGAATCGAACAGGTCTCTCAGGTGGAAAGCAAGGGCGTTACCCACAGCCATACAAGTCTAAAAGAAGTTGGAACCTGAGAGCAACTGCACCCGGAATTACTGAGGGCAAAGCTAACGCTTGCATACCAGCGAAAGTTTTCCTTTTCCCCAATCTTCTCCCGACAGCTTAATGATTAATAGACAACTATTTCATTCGAATTATCCCTTCTGAGCGAATAAGATGAAATCTCAACACACAATCACGTGTGGAACAGAAATAAATTTCTCGACACGTCGGATCGAACCCAGGTCTCAGGTGGAAACAAGGCGTTAGCTCACTCGGGAAGCCATACAAGTTCTAAAGAAGTTGAACCCTGAGCACTGCACCCAAGGAATTACCTGGGCAAAGCAACTGCTTGCATATCGGCGAAGTTTTCCCAACTTCCCGACTCAGCAATGACTCCCAATAGACAACATTTCATTGAATTATCCCTTCTGAGCTGAATAAGATGAAATCATCAACACACAATCACGTGTGGAACAGAAATAAATTTCTGACTCACGTCGGGGATCGCAGGTCTCTCGGGTGGAAAGCAAGGCGTTACCACTAGCCATACAAGTCTAAAGAAGTTGGAACCTGAGAGCAACTGCAGGAATTACCTGGGCAAGCTAACTGCTTGACATCCAGCGAAGCTTTTCCCCAATCTTCCCGACTCAGCAATGACCCTAATAGACAACATTTCATCGAATTATCCCTTCTGAGTGAATAAGATGAAATCATCAACAACACAACACGTGTGGAACAGAAATAAATTTCTGATCACGTCGGGATCGAACCCAGGTCTCAGGTGGAAAGCAGGGCGTTACCCACTGGGCCAGCCACGGTTCAGCTTCAACTTTAGACTTGCCATGGCCCAGTGGGTAACGCCCTTGCTTTCCACCTGAGAGACCTGGGGTTCGATCCCGACGTGAGTCAGAAATTTATTTCGTTCCACACGTGATTGTGTGATGATTTCATCTTATTCACTCAGAAGGGATAATTCGAATGAAATGTTGTCTATTGAGTAATTGCTGAGGTCGGGAAGTTGGGGAAAAATGGAAAACTTGCTGGTATGCAAGCATTAGCTTGCCCAGGTAATTCCTTTTGGGTGCAAGTTGCTCTCAGGGTTCAACTCTTTTAGACTTGTATGGCCCAGTGGGTAACGCCCTTGCTTTCCACCTCCAGACCTGGGTTCGATCCCGACGTGAGTCAGAAATTTATTTCTGTTCCACACGTGATTGTGTGTTGATGATTTCTATCTTATTCACTCGAAGGAATAATTCGAATGAAATGTTGTCTGATTCATTGCTGAGTCGGGAAGACGAAGAAAACTTCGCTGGTATGCAAGCAGTTAGCTTGCCCAGGTAATCCTCGCGGTGCTCAGGTTCCAACTTCTTTAGACTTGCACTTGGGCCCAGTGGTAACGCCCTGATTTCCACGAGACCTGGGTTCGATCCCGACGTGAGTCAGAAATTTATTTCTGTTCCACACGTGATTGTGTGTTGATGATTTCATCTTATTCACCTCAGAAGGGATAATTCGAATGAAATGTTGTCTACTGGGTCATTGCGTCGAGTCGAGAAAACTCGCTGGTATGCAAGCATTGCTGCCCAGGTATTCCTGTGCAGTTGCTCGGGTTCAACTTCTTTTAGACTTGTATGGCCCAGTGTAACGTCCTTGCTTTCACCTGAAGAGACCAGTTCGACTCCCGACGTGAGTCAGAAATTTATTTCTGTTCCACACGTGATTGTGTGTTGATGATTTCTATCTTATTCACTCGAAGGATAATTCGAATGAAATGCTTGTCTGATTGGGTCATTGCTGAGTCGGGAAGTTAGAAAACAGCTTGGTATGCAACAAAGTTAGCTGCCCAGGTAATTCTGCGTGTTGATCTCAGGTTCCAACTCTTTGACTTGTATGGCCAGTGGTAACGCCTTTAGTTCCACCTGGACCTGAGAGACCTGGCTGATCCCGACGAGTCAGATTTCTGTTCACACGTGATTGTGTGTTGGAGTGGCTTTGTTTGTGTGTATACCAACACCCATTTGTACAAAGCAAACCTATCCGTTGATTATATAATCCAGCAGTCTACATGGATAGCAGGTGTCACCTCTCCCTAACACGGTCGGCTGCAGATTTGAACCCACGCCACAGACCTCTAAGTCAGAGTCTCCTGCTCTAACCGACTTGGCCATCAGAGGCTCTCACCTATCTCCATCAGTTCTTCATATGCCTTCCTGTGCAGGAGTTTATCTCAACAGCTTCTTTTTTTACCTGTATTGTTAACTGAACATCCACACTCCATTACACTTAAGAAGGAGGGCTCACAATTATCCCCCACACTCCAACTGTTTCCATAGACAAACCAGATCCAAAAACATATCTAATTACCTTTCCATCATTTTACGATTTCAAATAATTTATTCATCAACTTGTATTTCATCCCAGCATATGAGTGAAGAGGACCATTTCCTTCCATCCAAAAAAAAAAGAAAGAAATAAGATAAAATCATTCTCTCAATTCTCCTGTTACAAACTATTTCCAAACTATTTTAGTTTCTGCATTATGCCTCATTGCTAACCCTGGATCCTATGTAAATATGGACCAAGAATTTTTTCCAACTGAATTATTTTGAACCACAATTTACACTTACAGTTATCTATCTATTAATCTAAATCTATACAGTATTTTATAACATATGCATATATATATATATATATATATATATATATATATATATATATATATATATATATATATATGTATATGTATGTGTATTAATATATATATTATAGATACATATATATACAAATACACACACACACACTATATATATATATATATATAACAAGATATAGAGAGATAGATAGAGAGAGAGAGAGAGTGAGAGAGAGAAAAGAGAGAGTGAAAGGTTGAGAGATATGGGATTCAAGACTGAAATTGAATAGAAGGAAATTTGGATTTAGCATTTAAACGATTACCTTTTAATTGAAACCAAATGAATATAACCATATACAAAACGGAAGTCCGTCGTGACAAAGCTTTGAAAGTGTTCAGAAGAGAATATGTCAATGAAAAAGATATGTGTGACAATACGTCCTCAATGAAAAGAGAAATATCACAACACAAACATGACCACTCATTAACAACATGACACCTACGAATAACAATGATGTATAATCAGGTAAAATCAGTGCGTTTCTAATCCAATAATGCCTATTTATCACTCAGGCTCAGATAGAAAAAGGTCGATGAGAGGTTCTGAAGGCTGCTATTTTCAATTAATTACAGTCTTCTCTGCGCTCGATAAAAGACAGTAAATAAAAACGATTGATCGCTGATATCAATGGCGTAGGAAAGTGTGTTTATATTGTAAGGGAAAGAAGCACTGTATACAGACGCTGCATAATGATGAAGCTACAAATGTAACGGGATGGTAGATATATGTTGAGTCGTTCATCAATCCACACTCTTTCCTCTTCATGTCATCCTGTTATGGATATTAGTAAGAAATAAAAGTTCAGGGCATATATATATATATATATATAGCATCATTCAGCACTGTTTGCCTATATCTGTTATTATAATATATATATCTTCGGATATGTGTCTATTTTCTTATGGAGAGCAGTGCTGATACAGAAAAGACTCTGAATGATATTTTGATAACTATTCTCTCTCTCTCCCCTTTTATCCCTCCTATAGCATGCTGTTGGCCCAGGGTTCGACTCTATACCATATATGAAGAATTAGATCTATTTATTAATGGTGATAGAAATATATATATATCATAATGTGTTCGATATATATAATATAGTCCCGTTGCTAGTAATCAGTTGGTTCCTTATATATATATATATAATCCTCCATACATACCAGAGACTGTTAATCAGCACCTTTGAAAAACTCTGAATGACATTAACTTTTTCCCTCCTAACAACCTCTTCTCTCTCTTCTCCTCTTCTTTCTCACTCTTTTCCAATACACCCATTCACTATTATACAATTCAACAACCTAAGGCCAGAATGATATTTGTTGTTATTTCTTCTGTCAGTTCATCGAAACTGCCGTTAAAACTTACATCTGACAACAGCTTGTGGTGGAGACAGTCAACTCATCAGAATGGATGAACTGGATGGTATTACAAATATCTTCTGACCGACCGACACGTGACGCCATGTGTGACATGTCTGCATCAATTTGTGACAGTTTGCCACTGTATTTCATCTGGGAAGCATCTCGATGCTCTGATCAGAATATGAATAAATTCATGTATAGGCATTATTCATTTAATTGTTAGACTTTTCAACACTATTTGTGGTCGTTATAACTCCAAATCATACAATAAAAATCTAAATAACATTTCCACGTAATACAGACAATTTCGTATTGGTCTAGGCCAATGATGACTTTTATTTGTGTTACTGTAATGAAAGTAAATTTCATTGTCCAGTTCATAAAAAACCGAACCAACCTCTCAGTTATAATTTAAACTCGTTCATTAACACTGTATGAGAATAGATGTCTTTTTTTAATGAGAAATATTTAGTCTGTACTCTGCTACACCCTTTTACTTCTTTCCTTCTGTATTATTAAGTGAATTGCTGCAAGAGTTAAACTTCCACCCCTCACCATATAAAGAAAAAACTGCAAAACACTTTCCTATATGGTTATGATTAATTCGTGATAGCGTATTTTGCTATACTGGTTTTAGGGATGTTTTTAACATAAACAATAAAAATACAACTCCATTATCTTTACAGACATCAAATTCCTTTATCAGAATTCTGTATGTTACAATTACATCTATAAACTTGGTCAATTATAAAATAACGTAATCATGAGTCAAAACAAAATTTTCCCTTCTTAGAAGATGTTAGGCAATTGGTCATTTATTGTTTTAAATAAATACATGTTGATAAAA
Organism: Macrobrachium rosenbergii; assembly: GCF_040412425.1. Lineage (NCBI taxonomy): Eukaryota > Metazoa > Arthropoda > Malacostraca > Decapoda > Palaemonidae > Macrobrachium > Macrobrachium rosenbergii. The sequence continues at coordinate 14,993,696 of NC_089771.1, read as the reverse complement.
GATAGAAATAAATATATATCGGTCTAATATATAACCATAAACAATAATTTTATTTCTAAATGATGGGAATACTATTCTTTTACTGTGTATGATTACATTAGCAAAAGGTAAGGAACTGACGTGTTGTGTAGCAGAGCACTTCGAGTTACCTTCGAAGTGCAGTAGTTGCCATCTTAATTTAACCCTGTTTGCATCTACTACATTACGCTCCGCGCCTTTCGGAAAAATATTTCCAAATGTAATGATCTGCATTCCTGTGAAGTTTTAACTAGAATTTTCAGTCTCCGCGATCTTCCAGGTAATCAGTACCAAGCAACGTGAAAAGAAACTTATCTTCTGTGTGCAGTGAAGTGTTTGCCAATTCACACGATAATTAATTCCAACAATCGAGTGTCCAAGGTAATATTTCGATTAATCCAGACCTCATTTAAACCGGCTTTATAACGGAAAATGTCATTATAAAGAAATACGTCACTATAACGTCACGAAGCAGTCGATATAGCGAATTCCGAAGGTAAAAACGAAGAAGAAACTAAGGAATTAATGAGGAAATTCGTATTTGTCGGTCTACCACAGTCTGAGGATTTGCAGTGGGAGGAGTTTAATGACGTCACCAGAAAAGTTGGAGCTTTCCATCCAAGCTACTCATGACTCCCAGAACGTTACTGAAGAAAAGGTGGACTAATATGAAAATTTCATTTGTTCTGTCTGTGTTTGTATGCAATTGTAAGGTCTGACTGGTGTGGTGGTAGAAGTTATATTTTGAATTGCATTGTTTTATGACTGAATGAAAGTAATTCTAATAAAGTCAAACACATCTGTTTAATTTTTTGGATGTACTAACCTGATTATAGGGCTTGCAGTGCGAGGAGTTTAATAAAATTATACATCTGACAGCACCTGAAAAAAAAATGTGGAGCGTCAAGTGAAAAATAATAATAAACCCAGAAAACTGAAGGAAAAGGTGACGTAAAAACGAAATTTTCATTTGGTTTGTCTGTGTCTGTATGTATGTCAAGGGGTAGGGGTTTGATTTTGAGTTATAAACCTCCTGGGGTGACATAGAGGCCGTGTGCATAATTTCGTCTGGATCTGTCAAACGGTTCGGATTTCTGCAGTGGACAAACAAATATATAAACATTCACTTTTATATATATGTCTATATATATATTTATACATACATATATACATATATATATACATATATATATATATATACATATATATATATATATATATATATATATATATATATATATATATATATATTTGTGAGTATGAGGTCACTAAAAACACACCTTTCCAACCTGGTTGCATTTCAATACAGTCGACCAACCACCGGGTACTTAATTCACTAGCTAAGTCAACAGAAGCGCAATGAATTTATCAGGATCTAGGTTTATCAATTAAAATAATCGTATTATTCCTGAATAATGCATGATTATTATTAAGCTTTGAAGAAGAATAAAGCAAAGTCAAATGAAAGTATAACCTACAACTTTACAGGCTCTCTTTTACTACAAATATTTCACTTAGTTCCAATTAAAATATTGCTGTAAGTTTAGCTGAAAGAACAGGTTTAATATGTGTCCATAAACCTCTTACAATTTCCCTCCTCACAATGGAACGATTCAGATGACAGAGTAAAAGGACTGGTTAGAAAAGTTTTATATATTTTTTTCATATTTTATATTTCTTAAACGATTGCTTGTGTATTTTCATATAATTTCCTGAGTTTCATGAAGAACAAATTACAAATTAAATGCACCTAGATTTTCCCCCAATGAAGCGAGTCCAAGACACGTACATAACTTCCTGTCCTAACTGGGAATATGTCAGCCACTGCCTTGCTAATACCCTGTTATACTACCTAAAATCTCAAGGAATAAAGAACAATATATTTTCTCATGCACATGGGTAAATGCATACAGAAGCAGGGAAACTCTAGGCTGTGGAGCAGAGCATGCATACATTAGAGGTCGCCTGTCACGCATAATGCAAAAATTAGTTTTATGGGGAACTTTCTTTTTCCTCTTATGTGCAAATATCTCTGAGCGATATTGCCGGAGTTTGGCTGTTCTTGAGTTTACTAATGTTTACTTTTAATAGCATCACGGTTGATATGCATATTATGAGTTGTAGTCAAAGGTTATATATGGAAATGTCTTACTTATGATGAGATGCGTCTTCATTCAGTGGAAATATTTTATATTTAACAAATTTTACACAGATTTATATAAACAGTTCCGATAGAAGGATTCTGAAAATGAACAAAGATCCCATTGACACTATTATTATTATCAAAATTATTCAGTAGATGAAACCTATTCATATGGAATAAGCCCACAGGGGCCACTGACTTGAAATTCAAGCTTCCAAAGAATGTGGTGTTCATTAGGAAGCATTAAGAGGAAGTAAATTGAAATGCAGAAAGAAGAGATCCCACTTATCAAAAAGAAAAAAATAAATAATTAATAGATAAATAGATAAAAAAAAGTATTAAAATGCAAGAAGATTAGTATTAGGGTAGTAATACATGGCATTTTCGCTTGAACTTCTGAAGTTCCAATTGCACGACATCACTCTGGGAGGCTGTTCCACAGTCCAATGATATGAGGATAAAGGACCTCTGGAACTGAGAACTTCGACAGCGAGGCACATTTACTGCATATTGGTGCTGCTGTTCAGCGAATCTAGTTGCTCTCGGCAGATAAAGGGGATCAGGGATCAATTGTGAATGTGAAAGATCTCTGTTGAAATACAACTTATGAATAAATGACAAATAAGAGACCATCCGTCGATGGTCTAAGTCATAACTACTACTATTAGGAAACAGACACCTACCACCACGAACCACTCTATCTAAAAGAGACAAATCTCTGGCAGAAGCAGACATCCACACTGGAGAACAGTATTCTAGTAAAGGAAGTACAAATGACCTACAACAGGTTGCATTAATTTTATCACTGTTATAAATATACGGTATGAGGTCTTACGAACAATACCTAACTTTCATGCGGCATTTGCTGAAACTTTCATTATATGTTTCTCGAAAGTTAGATATGAGTCAGAAGTTACACCTTGAATAGTTACAGCTTTAGACTCATTCAGCAAAGTTCCATCCACCTGAACGAGATCTGCTGATCAATAGTGTTTTCATTTTACTGGAGTTCAGCCTCATACCCCAGCGACTACACCATTCCCTGATCCGGTCCATGTCCCAATTGAGGTAGAGGGCTGCTTCATTTCTCATTAGTGGAGACATTACTACACCCATAAGTGTTACATCATTGGCATACTGAACAATCTTGTTTTCCAGGCCTAACAACCATATTAATGTATACACTGATAACGACAGTGAACCAAGAACACTGCCCTGTGGAACTCAAGACACAATAGGTCTTGGTTCACTAAAGATCCGCTGCTGCCTACCTGTAAGGAAATCTTGAAGTAACCCTAAAACATATCCACCAACTCCAAGATTCTGAAGTTTATAAATAAGCGCCTTGTGATTTACTAAATTGAAGGCAGCACTAAAATCTATTTGAATTACTCTGAACTCAAAACCCTTATCAAGGTTCCCTTGCAATGGCATGTCAAGTCTTAAAATAGCATTGCAGGTACCTAACTACTTCCTGTATGCATACTATCAGCTAACAATCCGTTAGATTCCATATACTTATATAGTGTCTTAAAAGTAAGTTTTCCAGCAACTTTGGAGAGCACAGGGAGAAAAGAGATTGGCCTAAAGTTACTGCTGTCTGCAGATATGACGCTCTTTGGAACAGGCACTGTATTAATAAGTTTGCGCTCATCCACAAAGATACAACGTCGACATAAAAATCTATAGAATCTAGTGATCTTGGGAGAAAGCACTAGAAACTTTTTTAAAAAACAGAGATGAAGCCATCAGGATCTTCTCCACCCCAGCTATCAAGATTATCCAGAATTTTCTCAACATCCCTGGAGCGAAATGCAAATTTTGTAACAAGAGGTTCAAGATGACAAGTATCAGGGACAGGGACATCCTCAGCCGATTGCTTGGCTTCACAAGCTCAATGAAGTAGTTCATCCCTTTCCCTAGGGCCAGTAACCAATCTACCATCATCTGTTAGTAGTGGTGGAATGGGAGACGAGCCTGACCAAAAGATAGATGATGCCAATTTGGTCCTCCACAGATAAGACTGAGTAATTCCGTCAAGTTTCCTCTTCAAGGAGTTATTGTAATTTCTCTCAGCTGTATGGTAAGTTCTATTCGCAGCACGGCAAGACTCAACAAACATGCTGAAATTTTCATTTGAATGATTTTATCTCCATGCATTGAATTTGGTGTGTTTGTCATGGTGGGTCGTCTACATGTATCATCAAACCATGGCTGGTCATTTGTCCTAAATTTGTTGACCTTTCTAGGGACATATCTTATTAAAATAGCCATCAGCATTTCTTAGCTTCTTGGGATCAAGATCTAATATAGCAACTGAAATATTAAGTGACTGACAAGCTTTGGTACTGTGATCCCAATCGGCACTGGATTTTAGCCAGACCATTTTCCAAAGGTGGAATTAAGAATATACTGATTGACAGATATGTCCATCTCAATGGCACCATGATCAGAAGTACCTATATATTCACAGACCTTAGACTTCACAATAGCTGGAACATCTGTGAAAATGAGGTGTAATCTATTACCAGAATTGTGCTTGGGTTCGTCAATCAGCTGAACAAAATCGGAGGATACACAGAACTCAAGAGCAGATCGGCCATGCTGATCTGTGGAATTTGAATTTAGCCACTCAGTGCTTTCCACTAGCCTCTACAAATAACGAATGAAGCTTCTGAATCCTGTGACTGAGCCACGCTAATCCTTTCCAACAGTCTTTTATCCCTTCTTGGTTAGATTAGGTTACGAAAAGTTAGGATTTATAATCAGCATAATTTTGTTATGTTAAATTTAGTTAAGCTTACTTAAGTTTAGCTTAGATAAAGTACTTTAGCTAAAGTTATTTAAGAAACATTTTATTTTGATAAATTACAGTAGGTTAGGCTAGGAGGGTACATAAGGTAAGCAAGATTAGGTTGGTTAGATAAGCATAGGTTAGATTACGTCTTGTACCTTAAGTTACATGAATGTTAGATTACATACTGGCACAGTCAGTACAAAGGGCTTGTTCAAGATATGATTGGGACAGACAGCAGGTGCTATTATTAATTCTGTGTTGCTTGTTATGTAAGTACAGTCCCTTACAAAATCCATAATAATTGTCAAAATCAATTCAAATGATAACCGAAACATCCATATATATATCAGTCTTTCATAACAAAAAAGAAAAATACATATTTCACAGAATCTCTCATAGCACCAAAAGGCATCACAGAACTGAAAAAACTTATGTACAAGTATATGTATGCGTGTGCATGTGTGTGTGTGGGTATATGGGTGTGTATTTGTGTATGTGATAGAAAGAACAAGTAATAAAAGGCTGAAAGAGAACAAGAATGGAAACTAAGACGTAGATCATTGTCAGAATTTCACAAAAAACTGAAAATTTTCTTTTGAAGCTCCAAAGACAAACCTTTGATTTTAATGAGGCAGGCGGTGCAGGCTCGGATATAAAATGTGCAGGTACTTAGAGATCTAATTAGCTGTCACGAGGAATCCTCTTGAGATTCTGAAGTTGTAGAAACTTTAGTTGAGTATCATTAATAATTTATAAGGATCTGAATTTGCACTGGAACTTACAAAGAAACAATCAGACTCATATATATATATATATATACACACACACACACATATATATATATATATATATATATATATATATATATATATATATATATATATATATATATATATATAATGTGAAATATTTTCTGTTAAAACAGAATTCCATCTATTTCCCTCGACAGGCAAGTAATAAATGAAAAAAGAGTTACAGGAAAAGCAGTATTTATACCAAGAGTTCCAGAGGTCAGCCATTATTACATCACTTAAGTTGACAGCCTCTTAATCTGCTTAATTGCTGGTTGGAGGAAGATTTTATCTATAATATCTAAGTCCCAAGCTCCTTTTGAGAAGTTCATCATATTTCTTTATTCAATCACTGCTGATTCTACCATCTAGCTTTTGAACCAACAATTGCTGCTACAAATTATACATGACAAATTCCAGTTTATTCTGTGATTATGGGTATTTATGTGGTTAAAAATAGCTGAGCTCTATTGGTCATACCTTACTGAATGTTTATGCTGTATTAATCTCTGGCGGAGTGATTTACCTGTTAAACCGATGTAGGATTGGTCAGTCAATGCTCCTATGTCTTTGGGGACTGGCTTGTGTTGGACATTAATTAGGGATTTGGCTAAGGTATTTGGGTAGGTAAAGGCAAAACGGTTAGGGTTTCCAAGTGTCTATGCCAACTTCTTAATATTGTCCGGGTGTGGGATTTTGATTTTATTGTTGGGTGTCTCTCTAGTCTTGTTTTGAGGGGGAAGGTAGAAGATTATGTCTGCTTTATGGATCACTTTCTCAATTATATGGTCAGGGTACTTTAAAGATAACAGCTGCTTATGGGGAGCATATCCATAAGGCCCTTATGAGTAAATTGCTGGCTACACCAATCTTGATAGAGATGTCATTATAACTAAAATAGTGAAGGTATGTAAGTGAAAATGTTGGTTTTCTGTATATGGTAAACTGGTATTCTGTCGTGTCTCTAATTATTAAAACATCAAGAAAAGGAATTTTGTTGTCTGTTTCCCACAACTTTCAATTTGATACTAGGCAATAACGCATTTAATTCTGAAAGAAATTCGTTGAAATTGCCCCACCTATTATCCAAAATGTTATATCATCTACATATCTCATCCACAGCATGTCTTTAGGTTTTATTGCATTTATTATTACAGTTTCAAAATATTCCATGCATAGGTTGGCTAAAACAGGACTTAAAGGGCTGCCCATGCTGCACCCGAATTTTTGTTTATAGAATTACTCCCTGAACAAAAAGACATTGTTTGATACACATAATTCAACTAACTTTGTTATTTCATCTAGGGCTAGTGGGAAATTATCTGAATAAGGGCTCATTTTTCTCTCAAAAACTGTAGAACGTCCTGTGCTGGTACTTTTGTGAATAGGGAATCTACATCTAAGCTTGAAAGTTTTATGTTGTGAAGTGGTGTATGTGCATCTTTGAACTTGTGACAGAAATTTTCAGACTGTTTAATGTGACTGGGAGAAAATGTGCCTAAGAAAGGGGAAAGGAGGCCAGCTAACCACTTAGAAATTTTATAATTGAAAGCTCCGGCACGAGATAATAGGGGAATGGAAGAATGTCTTTATGAGTTTTGGGAAGGCCAATCCTACATCGGTTTTACAGGTAAATCACTCCCCCAGAGATTAATACAACATAAACGTTCAGTAAGGTATGGCCAACAGAGCTCAGCTATTTTTAAGCACATAAATAACCATAACCACAGAATAAACTGGAATTTGTCACATATAACTTATAGCAGCAATGTTCAGTTCAAAAGCCAGATGGTAGAATCAGCACTAATTAAACAAAGAAATATGATGAACCTCTCAAAAGGTGCTTGGGACTCCTGTCGATGGAGATAGTTGTTCTCTGAAATATATAGCATTAACTTTCTACATTTTTGCCACTTTTATGGGCTCCTTTTATTATTATAATGATATGTCTTATAATATGTATGTTTTCTGTAAAATTAATGTTTCTGTAACTTTGATATGTTTTCTCTTGTATTTGTCATGTACTTTGTGTTGAGATGTTAGGTCTCAGATTTTAAAGGGTTAGTTGACTGTGTGATTCTAGAGATAAGATACATTTTCCTGTTAGGTTCTTGAGCTTACACAGCTGAATGTTTGTTCAGGTGTCAAGTGTGTGACCACGGTTTGTCCCTTTATGCGAGAGAGGCCTAAACCACTTAAATTGTCAACACAAAGGGAGATGCGATGACAAGTTTAGATAACAGTGGCTGGTCTAAAAGTTTGTTGTCTGCACAAGTGTTAAGACAGGAAATCCTCTATTAGCTAAAGAGATGTGGGATGACAGGTTTAGATAAGCTGCTAAATCCAGAGGCCTTTTTTCTGTTTGAATAAGTGTGCAGACAGGAAATCCCTGTCAAATTATACAGATGAGAGGACAGGCCCAGATAGCTCTCTGAGCCAGAGAATAATTCCCTAATTATTTTCCTCCTCCTGGGGGAAACACTCTGTATATTCCTTTTTTTCCCAGGGAAGATTCCCACAGTGACCCATTTCCAAAAATGCCTAACTGGCAACATAGGTTTATTCTCATAATAGAATTTTGGGAAACTGATCAGTCCAGACAGAGACTCTGTAGAGTTTGGTTAGGTTTTTTCTCTCTCTCTCTCTCTCTCTTATCCCTCTCTCCCTACAGAAGAGAGCAAAACTTATAGCATAAGTTTGGTGGTCACTGTTAATAATATTTAATGTTCCCTTGGTAAGATCTGACAGAGGACAAGTGTGTTAGCAGTGTAACAGGTACCTTAGATAAAAAGTGTGTTTCTGCTGCAGCAAGAGTTTTGTAAAAGTGTTCAGAAACTTGTATAAGGTAAAGAGGCCTTTTTTTTTTACTTATTTTTACCATGGTAAAAAGATAGAAACTTTAAAGATATTTTGCCTTAGTGAAATTATTGTTGATAAACCTTTTGTGCATTTTTGTATGTTCTTGTTTTTACATTTTTTGTGTGTTCTTGTGTTTACAATTTCACAGTTTTACCCAAACTTTTGTGCTGGTGATTTAACATTTATTTACTTAGCATTTTACATATGTTGATACTTTAACATTGCATACTTGATTTGATTTTCATTTGTTAAGATTTCTTTTTCAAATCTTGAGTAAATCTTAATAGTTTGAAATTTTGCTTAGTTAACGTAATTTCTTGATATATTAAAGTTTTGTGAATTAATCTTTCTTAATAATAAATTAAATCTTGTGTTGTTTTCAAGTAATGGTGTATTTTACAGAATTGTGAATTCTAATTATAACTTTTGAAGTTAGAAATAAATTTTTGTATTTAAAGTTTTAAAAACAGTGTTTCATTTTTGACCACTGGTGAACAGGGTTATTTGTGTGTGCATAAGGCAAAGTGATAGACATGCTTTGCTCTCCCCCAATGAATTGGAGTGAATGAAGACCCAAGGAACAATTATAGTTGTTTGATGGAGTGATGCCCTTTTTTATCTAGTATATCTCAATACCTCACACATAACTTGATAAACCTAGTTTGATATACCAAGTGATAAGCAAGTTTTAAGGGATCACTGTTACCTTTAGAGTGTTCAGTCGTAATTTTATTTTTATGAGGGCTCAGGTATCTGGCTGAGGTGAGGTAAATTTTTGGATTTTGTGACTAGTTGTGTAATAACCAGGTACTTGGTACACTTCGTGACATTATATATATATATATATATATATATATATATATATATATATATATATATATATATATATATATATATATATATATATATATATATATATATATATATATATAGTTTAAGACCTTCCTTTCTAACACCTCTTGCATCCCATCTATCCAACCTTTTCAATGTCTCTCTCGCCATCTTTCCACTAACACTTCTCGATTGTACACACTTTTCATCGACTTTTCTTCCATTCTCACCACAAGAACGAACCATCTCAAAATATTCTGAGTAATTCTGTGGGATACCACTACCAGTGATGGTCAAGCAAGAGACACAGGGCTAGCAACCTCATGCTTACAGAATTTCTGAGACACCACTACCTCACAAGTAAAACAAGGGTTATCGTATGTGTGTGTGTGTGTGTGTGTGTGTGTGAACAATTACTGCAATCGTGTTGCCTGGGTTATGCCACAATAACTGTTACTGTAGATATTTATTTGATTGGTTTCAGACTCAAATAGCACCCAATCCAGCAGTATATCCTTTGAGCAATTCAATAAATATGCAGTAACGACCACGTTTATTTACACCTTTGTACTTTTATGGCCACAAACATTTAGAGAATTTTTATTTGAAATAGTTAAGGTAGATAGACCACAAATAGACCAGACAAGCCCAAGTCCATTTCTTGCCCAGAACTGATGAAAACAAGAAAAATAGAAGGAAAGAAAAATGGGAGACTTTCAACTCACAAGAACCAAGGAAATACTTTAATTGGGTTATAGAGACACTGAAAATGTGGCAATATATATATATATATATACATATATATATATATATATATATATATATATATATATATATATATATATATATATTAAAGCAAATGTAATTAGAGGAAAAGTACAACATAAGGATTACTGCTTTCCATCTCATAAATGTGAATAGCCATAAGCTCAAAGTCAATTAAGAGAAGAAATGGATGAGTCATGAAATTTAGGCAATAAAGCCAATCACTGGGGCACTTTCAGCCATTCAGTGCTCAGGACAGTTGGAGTGACTGGGCAGCAAGATAAATAGATCTAGAAAACCAGTGAGATGAAGTGCAAGGATTTTTAGGTGCAACTGAGAAAAACCCCGAGAGCAATACTAAGAAGCAATAGGTAGGAGATGTTGGACAGCAGAGTTGAAAGGAATTAAAACATATAAAACGTAAAGTAAATACTTGTTCATACACACACACACACACATCACATATTATTATTATATATATATAGAGATATATATATATATATATATATATATGAGAGTATATATATATATATATATATATATATATATATATATATATATTAGGGTGACAGTGACCATATCCATCTAGCTATCAAAAGAAATATATATAAGCATCTGTCGACTCTTCTATAAATATTCCTGTCGAATTCAGACTGTGTCTAGAATCGAAATCAACCCATCTCGGTTCTCATTACGGACTTGGTAAAGATGATGATGATGATGATAATTTTTATTATTGTTCCTGTTCTAGTTACACCAGTCATGCAATACTCAAGACCCAGTAAATGTGGAAGAAAACAGAATGATCGAGAAACCTGATATATTGAAAAAAAATTGTCAAGCTTCGTATTTTGGGGAGAATCCATATCAATGGGATTGCCTTGTATATATTCGGCAATCCTCCGAAGTTTTTATTTTTGTTTTGTTTTTCAAATGGGGTAAAATTCTGAGCTAAAAACAAACGCCATTATTCGAAGAAGGTTAGAAAAAATATAACGGTTTAAATTTGGATATCGGAAATGGATCGCTCCCAATGCTGAAACCTGCGTGTTTTATTTTTATATATATATTCTTTTCTTTAATCTATTTTGCGAAGATCATTTTCGTTCCAGTTTGGGAATTTCAACTTTAATGTTACGTTGGTTCACGTGTTATGATCGGTTCCCATCTCTCTCTTTCTCTCTCGCCTCCTATACTATACACACACACACACACACACACACACACACACACACACACACACACACATATATACATATATATATATATATATATATATATATATATATATATATATATATATATATATATATATTGTTACTTGGGACATTTAGGTAATTGAATCAATTTGTAATATCTTGATTTGTCTAGCCTTTGCTTTAACTAAGACCCAACGTAATCCTGTTAATTAAGGCTAAAAGTACCAAAAGAAAGACAGATAATAAATATAATTAGATCAGGTCGCCAGTTGAGACTAGAGTTACTGAATATAAAGATTTATTCTGAACCACATGAATTAAATCAACATTACTCAAAACAACTAGTTTCAACAAAGTAAAATAAAAGTGTGAACTGATTCCTTACAGGAGCTAACAACAGCTCCGACTTAGTCCCACTTCGGACATAAAATATCTCAACATAAAGTGTGAATAACACAAGGGCTCGGGTCCTCTTGTGACACTTCTATAGGGCAAATTACTGCAATCTCGTGAATTGAGGCTATTGGCACCAAGGATGCTAATTCTTCTCCAAACAAGAGGATGGCCAGGTCCAAGGTGTGCACATTCTGTAAGAGACATCCAGATAACAATCTTGTACTCCAGAAACTCTCACTCGTCATTAATTAATTGCAAGGGATGAATCTTTGATCAAGAATATTACTTTTTAACACCATGGAGGATAACTTATGCAATTCCATTAGCAACAATAATTGTGCTTAATATATTAACTTCTTATAAATGGATATGGTTTTACTTTGGATTTTCTTTTAGCCACGGACTTGTTAGAGAGAAACTTGAAACACGAAATGAGAGTTTCGAGGGGAAAGAGAACTGGGAGTAATTGTCACATTCAGACTTAACGCTGGATGAGATAATGCAGTGGTCACGTGCATCAAAAGCCCTGGGTCCGTTGAAATGGCAATTTCGCCAGCTGTTCGACAAGGGGGGAGAAACAAAGAGGGCTATGAGAGATGCCTGATATACTTGTTGCTTTCTATGGGGCTGCGAAGACCTCACGAATCGAGTGCTTCTGGGTGTTTGCTTCAATACTCCTACCCCATATCGATGTTGATTAAGCGCAGGTAACATCTCAAAAATGACAAAAACTGGCCAGTACAAAGGTCATAAAAAAGTGAGCTTATGTACAGTCTAACTAAGGTCTGTCCTAGCATAACCCATCCCTTCCTGAAGCTCTTGAACTAAAAATTCTTACCCCTTTGATGGTTGGGACTGTCAAACAACTCCTGCCCGCTTGTTTTGGGTATCTGATTAAAGCAAGGAGGAGAGACTCGAACAGATAATGTTTATAATGATATATATATATATATATATATATATATATATATATATATATAGAGTATATATATATATATATATATATATGTATATATATGTATATATATATATATATACATATACATATATATATATATATATATATATATATATATATATATATATATATATATATATATATATATATATACATAACTGTTGGTCAATAATTTACATGATACGTCTGTATTTGTAAATTCCTCAAGAGTTTTGACCACTCTTGTCAATACAAAGCTTAGATCCAAATGCAAGAATACGGAGTAATTCTGACGTAGAAGGATTTGAACCCGCATCAACGATTGGACACAAGAACCTTATTCAATTGATTCATTTGATAAATTAAACAATATTAGACAAAATTCTACTACTTTTCCTAGAGTTCAGATTATTCAAAATATACATATGCCATATAGCCATTTACATAAACTCCCAAAAACCTATCAACATACTATCTACATTAAAAAAATATTCTTTTTATGTTAAATAACGCTGAAAAAATTAAGCCTTAAACACTTTATGGATTCATCAAAGGCAGAAAAGTCCAAAACTTTCAGCCTCTGAAAAAGGGGGCTGAGCTTCCTTTGGTACATAATGCCAAGAAAATTAATTGGTAACCGTGTCTAAATTAATTCTATAGATCGTCTCGACCTCAGAGTTTATAAATTAACTAGGCTGTCCAACCTGGTGCTGCCCGGGAAAACTCGAATGATGAACCATAAATTTCTCTCCATAACGCCTCTACCTCTCTCTCTCTCTCTCTCTCTCTCTCTTCTCCCTAACGCCCTCCACTCTCTCTCGCACCTCCTCTCACTCTCCTTCCCACAAGATAGTTGCCTCCAGTTACATTGCCCAACATTTTGACATTTTATATTTCAATTCTTCTCACCACCCCTTCCTATCGGGGCTGAACTTGGACTTAAAGGCATTGGGAGTGTCACTATTACATCTCAACGACCTCAAAAACTATGGATCAGACACTAATGTTGTCGTTTTTCAGTTATTTTTACAAGTCACCCTCCACCCCACCCATTTGGAGCCAGTGATGTCTTACCCACACAGTACCTTTTCCAGACAGTCGCCATACCGAAATGAGGTATGATAAACTCGTAGAGAGTTTATTTAGTTACTAAATACAGGCAGAATCCAGCTCCGTTTCAAGGAAGCCCTTTCCACCCAACCTCCTTTGGTGCCCTTTGGTGCGAGTGCTGTCTTACGCCCACAGTATTCTTTTCCAGATAGTAAGTCATAAGTATACCAAGTTTGGTTGAAATTGCTCAATGCATTTCTGAGTTATGCTCGAACATACATACATACATACATACATACATTGCACATACACACATTTATATACTATATATATGTACATATATATATATACATATATATATACATATATATATATATATATATATATATAGTATATATATATTATATATATATTATATATATATATATATATATATATATATATATATATATATATGTATATTTATACATGAAATTCAATTTGCTGAAAACTTGAAAACAGCTTCAATTCTTTTTAGTATATGCATGAGATTCAAGATAAATGAGTCTGTGCTCTGGTGGACCTAATAATAATAATAATAATAATAATAATAATAATAATAATAATAATAATAATAATAATAATAATTTATTAAATGAGGTTCTGAGGGACCTAATAATAATAATAATAATAATAATAATAATAATAATAATAATAAATGAGGTTCTGATGGACCTAATAATAATAATAATAATAATAATAATAATAATAACACTTTTATTAAATATATTAAGTTTGTACGTAACTGTACTAAATAAACACCTCATTAAATTAAAAGAAGCATAAGTTCGTAATACATAATGGAATATCGTTTGAACTGTCGCGACTTCAGAATCATTTCGTTAACCCTCTACTTCTGCACTGTTTTAGAGTATAAAAATCAATCTACATACAGCAGAGAGAGAGAGAGAGAGAGAGAGAGAGAGAGAGAGAGAGAGAGAGAGAGAGAGAGAGAGAGAGAGACTTTCAGAATATCAAACGATTTATTCACAAATACTACACAGAAGGAGAGAGAGAGATAAGAGAGAGAGAGAGAGAGAGAGAGAGAGAGAGAGAGAGAGCGATCAGAATATCAAACCACCAATTTTATATAGTATACAGAGAGAGAGAGAGAGAGAGAGAGAGAGAGAGAGAGAGAGAGAGGTCTGAATATAAAACCACCAATTTACAAATAGTATACAGAAGGAGAGAGAGAGAGAGAGAGAGAGAGAGAGAGAGAGAGAGGAGAGATCAGAGAATATAAAATACAAAACCACCATTTACAAATACTAGAGAGAGAGACAGAGAGAGAGAGAGAGAGAGATTCTAGAATATAAAACAATTCAATTTACGAAGAGTTTACAGAAGGAGAGAGAGAGAGAGAGAGAGGGAGAGAGAGATCAGAATAGAGAGAGAGATCAGATTTAAAACCACCAATTTACAGGAGAGAGGAGGGAGACTGAATATAAACCACCAATTTACAAATAGTATACAGAAGAGGAGAGAGAGAGAGAGAGAGAGAGAGAGAGAGAGAGAGAGAGAGATCAGAATATAAAACCACCATTTTACAAATAGTATACAGAGAGAGAGAGAGAGAGAGAGAGAGAGAGAGAGAGAGAGAGAGAGAGAGAGAGAGAGAGAGAGAGAGAGCCACTAAAATCAAAAACAAACTGGTCCCAGCATTTGGACTGATTCATTTCCGGCGCCCGTTTTGTTTTTTTAATCTACCTCTAATAATAGCGTTTGTTTTCGCCCGGTTAAAAAAACAAAACAAACAAAACACAAACTGAAATAAAAAAAAAGTTTGTGAGAATCGACGTGGACAAATTTCAGCATGAATTCTGAAAAGCCTCCATCATGCTGCGAATTCGAAGAGAGCAATCTCTTTTAAATGGATTCCTCCCCAAAATACAAAGTGCGATTGTAACTTTCTCCTTTTTTATTTCTCACTTTCTTTTTGTATTTAGTTGTATGAATTTTCTTGTAGTTGTATTGGTGATTTTTATTCTTCGGTTAAATATTTATATAAGGAAAAACGTGAGTACTAATACTAACTTTATTAACTTTATTTATATTTGTTTAAACGAATATATGTTTACATGTATGGGTAGAGTCATTCAGAGTTGCGCACATCACAGGAACTTATGTTTACGTTCAAGCAGTATATCAGACTTTTCCTTAATAGTCACCATCTATGAGGGAAACGTCCAACTGAGAGAGAGAGAGAGAGAGAGAGAGAGAGAGAGAGAGAGAGAGAGAGAGAGAGAGAGAGAGAACAGGGTCTCAGATTTTCAAACCTTTCTCGTTTGTCATGTCATATTACCCTCTCATATTTACAGGGCTTCATCATTTGTTTTCCTCCTGGACATGAATGAAACGTAAACAATACGACTGATTAATGGCTCTAATCAATTCTCCTCTCTCTCTCTCTCTCTCTCTCTTCTCTCTCTCTCTCTCTCTCTCTCTTTCTCTGCTTTACTGAAGTAGAAACAGAAACTAGTAGCTAATTTTCTGATCAACTCTGAGAAAAAAATTGGGCATTAGTTTTACTTTTCCTTCACCTGAAAGTTTTTTCTCTCTCTCCTCTCTCTCTCTCTCTGTTTAATCTCTCTCTCTCTCTCCTAAAATATTTACTGCATGTGTTGAAATAACAAATTCATACTTTTTAAATTCGAAAACTGACAGACGTCTTCAAATCAAACTGTATAACAGATAATCGCAAAAAGAGAGAGATTCTCAAAATAAAAATCTTGAAGTACAGGCAGTGTAGCAGAAATAGCTAAAAGACGATATAATAACAGCGTAACGTTTATTTCGTAAACAACCACACACAGTATTGTAAGATATGATCACAATATATCTCCGTTGCGTGGTTGTTTGAATTCTGTGTAGCAACGCAACTTGGTATCTCCCATACTTTTTGTTTTTGTCTTCGCGCCTAGAAGTACGTACAGTACACCTATCTACTCTACTTGGAATCTGATGCAGCTGATCACTTCATATTTTAACTATAAGTAAATTTTACGGCTAATAAACAGTTGTATGAGGCATTATAGACTAAAGGGAAAAACTGAATCATGCTGACTTTTAGAACCTGAAACCCTTAACAGCTAGTCTTTAAAGGGCGTTTATTACTTATATGGAAACAAGAAGTTAGAGCAAACTGGCGCAAAGTTGATAGATAAGGAAAGAGTAGTGAATGGGACGTAGGGTAGTTCGCGCTTGCGCAGTGCTGACTGCTCATAGTGAAGAGGACTGAGTCAAAAGGGAATGAAAATGGTAATAAGAGATGATGGTAAGATAAGAGAAGGAGATAAGGCACAGAACAAGGAAGGCAGCAAGGCACATGATAAACATTTGGAAGAGATAATAAACATCAATGAAAACGAAACTTGGAATGCACAAGCCATTGTTTTGCCAACTTTCCTTTATGGAATTGAAGCGTAGATATTGGGGTGAAATGACGGAAGAAAGCCGGAAACATCTTCAATTTTTCCTGTCGTGTCTGTTTAATAAAAGGAGCTGAAAGGAAACTGTATATATAATATACATATGTATGTATGTATATATATACATATATATATATATGTATGTATATGTACTACACATAATATGTACTATATAAATAAATAAATACAAAAATATGTATATATATATAAATAAATACATATATACATTATATATATATATATATATATATATATATATATATATATATATATATATTATATATATATATATATATATATATATACTATATATATATATATATATATATATATATAATATATATAGATCTATGTAAAAGTAAACCTAATTTAGTAAAGGGCAATTCTAGATTACATAACATTCTTGAGACTGAGAATCCTTACACAGGAATAGCGCACAGTTTGAATATCTTTATTCCTTTGCACTTTTTACTTACATCCAAAAAAATGTGACATATATATCCAGTTTGAGCTTCCACTAACAGCCTGCCAAAAACTCTCAGTGTAGCATTTAAATCTAATTTTCTGGCTCTACTTTCCCTATGTCATTGTTTTCCCTCTCCTTGAGCAAGAAGCTATCTCTCTCTCTGTCTGTCTCTCTCTCTCTCTCTCTCTCTCTCTCTCTCTCTCTCTTCCTGATCAAAACAGCTATGTTGTACAAACACTCGTCTTGTATTATTTTCACGCTTAAAGCTGATGCGATGACATATTCAGTGGATAGCTATACCGAGCGCTCTCTCTCTCTCTCTCTCTCTCTCTCTCTCTCTCTCTCTCTCTCTCTCTCTCTCTCTCTACAGAAGGCTTTTATTTAGAAAAAAGATCTCTTGTGTAACACCGTAACTCAATCGTCTTTGTCATTATAGATTGCGTGTACATCAATACATACCTGTATATATGGACCAGACCTTCTGGTGTTCAGTAATCACCCATGAAAGTTATGTTGGTGAGAAAACAGATTCTTTAGTGACACTATTAGTAATAAGTAATGAAGCTGGTATTATGCAAGGTTAAAATAGACTAATTCTGCCTTAATTACCCAAAGGATGTTTGATTTACCTAGAACAAGAACAAGGCAGATAACTGGTCAACTACAATAAAGGTCATACCACCAGCAGAGATCCTTTAACTTTTAGAACATGAAACTAGACCTACACTTAGCATGAATAATTGGACATGTTATACATACATCCTGACGTGAATGCATAAACACACACACACACAAAGTAAACGCAAGTAATACAAACTACATGCTTCCTATAAACGATTCTATTCAAATCTACGCAATCTACATGGATACGTCAGCGAATAAAAACCATTTTTCGCAAGACTTTCTGAATCCATTAAGGAGACAGCGTGACCGGAATTCCCCAAGACATGAGTGTTCAGCACGCATGAAGCCCATCAGTACAAAGTGAAGGACGAGAGGAAGAAATGAAAGAAGCGTGAAGAGGCGGAGTGAAGGTTAAATCTCATTTAATCTCCCTGAAAGAATAACAATGGCACAGATTCCTTGGGGACAGGACCCAGATGTGGCTTCGTCGAGTACCTACAACAGCTGTAGCAGACAAGTCGTCTGTGAAATATGAAGTACTTTTACAAGTTGACGAACAAATACAACAAATATAAAATGCGCCGAAGTTTCTTCGGCGCAATCGAGTTTTCTGTACATCGTATCCTCAAAGCCACTGAAAATAGATCTATCTTTCGGTGGCCTTGGCATAATGCTGTATAAGCCGCGGCCCATGAAATTTGAACCACGGCCCGGTGGAGGCCTGGCCTACATCATTGGCAGACGCACGACTATGGCTAACTTTAACCTTAAATAAAATAAAAACTACTGAGGCTAGAGGGCTGCAATTTGATGGAGGGTGGATGATCTACGTACCAATTTGCAGTCCTCTAGCCTCAGAAGTTTTTAAGATCCGAGGGTGGACAGCAAAAGGGCGGAGAGAAGTATCTAAGAACAAAACAATCTAAGGTTACAATTAATTCTTTATTATTTACTTACTTACTTTTACCAATCGTTTTCCCAATTAAGTAAAATTAACTGTGTATATCGTAAGTGCGTTTTTTTAACAGATACCTACCTCGACAGAAAATGATAGAATACTCGTATGCATTATAAAAAATATCTAATGTCATTTTAACGAACATAATCACATAATTAATCCTGCAAACAAGATAGCATAAATTAATGATTAAATCGTATTTTGCTTTATCAATTATGTATATATTGTATATGTATAATATATATATATATATATATATATATATATATATATATATATATATATATATATATTTCACTTAAGTACAATAAGTCTTTATTGCATACGCAGTATATGTTAAGGAACTTACTCTCTCTCTCTCTCTCTCTCTCTCTCTCTCTCTCTCTCCAGTCTCAACAAAAATCAATGCCTTATAACCGTCACCAGAACACGTACTTACTTTGAAAATGTCTCATTTACATATAGATCAATTCCTCATTATGAAGTGAAGAGAATCACCCTCGTTTGTTCGGATGGATTTGGGCCATAGACAGAACGCGAAAGAAAATGACTTAGATAAAAAGTCAAATTATTCGATGCATTTTAATGAGATACTGTAAGCTGCGTTATGTGTAATGAGGAATTTTTACTTCTAAATTCTATGTTGAAGTTCAGAAGTGTTTATTACCATTATTATTTGAAGAAAAATATATGAGAAAAAAGTTGCTAATGGTGAAGAAATATATATATATATATATATATATATATATATATATATATATATATATATATATATATATATATATATATATATATATATATGTATGTAACTGTGTGTGTGTGTGTAAGGGTTAAAACCATGGTTTCAAACATAAATGTCTCAAAAAAGCTTATTTTGTCAGAGGAACGACTGCACATTCAGATTAAAAATGACAAATAATTATTACAATTCTTCACATAGAAACATTTTTCTGTACTAATTTCTCGTTTTCTTTTCTTCCAGGTAAGACTTCGGTGCAGAAAGAAGGTAAAAAACCCGTCAGGTAAAAACAATATATCAATGTTCCACTCCGACACAAAAAACGAATTAATCAAATCCATCACAGATGAAATGCATAAACTACCCTTTTTTGAGTCAAAAAGGGTCCAACGCTTTATATAATTTCTATTTTCTTTCGCAAACTTTCGTCGTGATAGCATTTTCTTCGCTAATACACGTATGTGTATATATGTGCATATGCATATACAGATGTATTTGAAGACATATACATAAATATGATGGTATGCGGACATTTACAGTTTTGTACAGTACAGACATGAATATGCATACATGAATATGTCCATGCATACATAAAAATATATGGATTCCATACACATATGTATGTATATGTTCTACCACCATCCAGTCTATTAAACTATTATTCATGATTGTAGACCAGAATGTAACAACAGAATACAAAAATAAAATCCATTAACTATATATTATTTAATACACGATTTTATAACTCAGACTCCATTGAAGACAAATTACGAAGACAAATGTATCTTACATATAATTATGGGTGAAGGAGTATTTGAGTATTCCAAGAGACAGGGAGAATATCAATTCATGTTTAAAAAATATTTTTCTTTGTGTTATTATTTACCATCTGGTCTATATCAGCGGTAAACCTAACTTCGTCTTCTGAACAAGCAATAAATATCTGTTGACTCTCTCACCAATGGCACTGAGAGAGATTTGTCAGAAAACAAAGGAAAACGCATATTTAAACTCTTTCTCAAAGTCTACTAACAACTAACATCCAAAACGGAAAAAAGCCTTTTTTTTAAACTTCTGCCAGTGTTCTCAAGACTTATCTGGCCAATCAGCGTCAAGCAGGACGTGACGTAGTGTGACGTCACCACTACCACAAGGAGACCGCCTGAACCTCAACCAGACGTTGTTGCAGCCCCAGGGAGCCTCCGGTAAGAGAATCGTCAAGTACTGACCCTTTCCCTTGCAAAAAAAAATGCCGTGCAAGCAACCCTTGTTGTCTACCCTTTTTGGAGCTTTTGGAGAGCAACCCTTCACTCCTTCGAGTAATCGTGTAACCCTCCTTGCAAGTGATATACTCTCTCTCCAACCTCAGTGCTTCGAGTGTGATATATATACATAGAGTGCAAGTGTGCTGACCAACCCCAAAAATAAACCCTTTTACCAAAACAAACGGTTCCAATTCGGACTGGACTAGCCTGGAATGAACTACTTCTTCTTCTCTTCTTCCAAACCCTTCACAATGACATGAGTCTGAAATAACGTCTGCTTTTGAAATCATCTGTTCCCATCTCCTGTCTGTTAAGTTCTCATCACCAATCTTTTCCTTAGTCCTGTTTAGAATTAAACAACGGGAGCTGTTGAAGATATAATTGGATTCTAAACTGAATTTGAATATTTCTGAAGAAGGGAAAAAGCGATGCTCATGGAGACTATAGTAACTGCTCAAGTTATTTCTAAAACAAAGGTCGAAGACCCTATGAGATCTAACTGGTATGGATTTCTTTTCACTGGCAAAAAGACTATAAATTTCCTCATGAGATCGTTTTATTCCTTAATTCTCTCACTGTCCCTGTGCTTTGAACTTCAAAATATCCCCTTACAGTCTGGTTATTTACCCTCAAAAATGAGCTTAGGATTTCTCTCTTGATGGCAACCAAAGGCCAATTACAACTGAAGATCTTAACTTTCAAATAAATTTTCCTTCAAAGGATTCCGTTTCCTATAAGGCCACACAAGAGAGAACCGCCTTTGCTCTGACTGCCATGCATATCCCAGCATATTTAATACTAAACTAAGCAGACTCTTTCTTACTGACTATCTGAACAAGGCACAAAGTCCACTCTTACTTTGAATGAAAATCTCCGTATATAGGCTTGGTACTAAATCTAAACTGAACAGTTTCTTTTTACTTAAAAATTCTAATTTTATTACATATATATCAGCATTATCTCATAATGTTAGCGGTATACATATTACCCCAAATATTTCAGGAAAAGTAGAATATCACATCCTTGTTCAGCACTTTCTTGATATTTATGTAAAGCCGAGCAGGAATCAAACGCATTTCATATATTTCATATTTCACAGGACCTTAATTAATTATCCCTTTATATATCAACGAAAAATCTTACTAATTTATCTATGACAACCTCCCTTACGAATTTCCCATTTTCGGTGCTTTCACTTGAGTCTGTCTGTCCACCACTCAAAGTGTTTTACAGAACATATATCTTTTTTACTACTTTCAGTTAACCATCTTGATACCTATCTATCTATCTATCTATCTATCTATCTATCTATCTGTGATAACTATCTATTAACTATCTATCTATCTATCTATCTATCTATCTATCTATCTATCTATCTTTCTTTCTTTCTTTCTTTAAATCTTCAGTTTGAAAACCCTTACGGACAGAGTCAACAGACTATGTAAAACTAAAAGGGCTCCAAAGGGAAATCAACCTGAAGAGAGAGTGACAAGTTACAGAAAGCGGTGATAAATAAATAAACAAACAAATGTGAGGAAACAGAAAATAAAACCGACACCTGATATTCAGGAGACGTCAGCAGCAGACAGTAGAAACGAATTTTCTCCTCGTTTCAATATTCGAGATCAGAAGATTCTACTACTGCAGTAGGCAAACTATTCTACTTTTTAGCTGTAGCCAAGATATTTATTCCTAGATGTACAGTGAGACCCCGGCCTCCAGAATACCCTGAGTTCAAGAGATAAAAAAAAAAAAAGATGGGAATAACTACACAGCTGATGAATTTTAATTAGGTAATTATTCCCCTAATTATCATGGTTAGCTTGGTAATCCGTAACGGAAAACACAAGTCTCATGGCATAATTTCCATCATTATTTTTCGATGAGGGATTAAAGATTAGGACGTTATGACCCTAAATTTTCTCTTGAAAATGATTTTACGCCAGTCGCTACATTTGGGATGCAAATGTCCAAGGAAATCAGAGTGAGATTTTTGTAGATAGAGTTAGGCTATGTATGTGTCACTGATATCATGGTGGAAAAAGAAATAGAATATATATATACATATATATATACATATATATATATTATAAATATATATATATATATATATATATATATATATATATATATATATATATATATATATATATATATATATATATATATATATAGTGTATGTGTATATATATATAATATATTATATATATATATATATATATATATATATATATATATATATATATATATATATATATATATATATATATATATATATATATATATATATATATATATTTAAATATTATATACAAATATATATGAATATTATAGACACACCTCTTATATAGCAGAAACTAACATTAGGATAAATACTACTGCCATTAAAAATAAAAAGTGGCATTAATAAAAAAAATTAAAATTGAAAAATTTATCAATAAAAAATTAATAAAAAAAATTTAACGTATTCTTTAATGGCCAAAAAATATTTTTCCATCGAGTATAATTCTAACATCACTGTACATTTTTTCTTATAGGAAAATTCTATTTGATTTTATGGAATTATTGGAGAATATTTTTATAAAATAATGATACACCCTTATTACGGAGTCAAATTCATCCAATGATCAATCTTTACCTATTGTTCTATGTGAAATAAAGAAAATGAACGCATAAATCTATACTTCAATCTATCTATCTATCTATCTATCTATTATCTGTCTATATATCTGTGTATCTAAGTTAAAATTTATGGAGTTTCTGAATTAAAAAATAAAAAATGAAACAATTTTAATACAAGTGAAAATCGTCAAAGAATCACGTTCCTTCATCTAACAAATCTGTTGATAAAGATGAATTGTGAATAAAATGAAAATATCTATCTAATAGGCGGCTCTGTAATTCATAAAATTAAAAAAATTAAAAACAAATTTAAAATAACTAAAAACAGCCAAAGAACCACGCGTCTTTATCTATACAAACCTGTTGATATAAAAAGTATTTATGAATAAAATTTAAATATTTGTTCATAAAATTAACGAAAAACTCACAGACGCGTTTGAGACGATAAATTTATCATCCCGAGGGAGTTGATAAAAAATGGAGCATAAATCTGTTTGTGTAATGAATTACATGCCATAAATTCCAAGAGAAATTATTCATCTTTCTTATTTTTCTTGTCTTTTCTTTCAAGAGGGATTTTCCATGAAGACACAATGCATTAACAGATTAAGAAAGTGATTTACCCGGTATGTATTTTTTTTACATTAAATGAACGCAGAGGATTGCTACATTTATAGTATTCAAGTGTAATGTGACAGTGTCATGATGTGTGTATATATATATATATATATATATATATATATATATATATATATATATATATATATATATATATATATATATATATATATATATATATATATATATATATATATATATATATACACATATATATAATATATATATATATATAGTATATATATATATATGTGTGTATGTACATATGTACTGTATGTATACACACACACTGTATGTATAGATATATATATATATATATATATATATATATATATATATATATATATATATATATATATATATATATATATATATATTTGACTCACCACGGGATAGAACCCCGGTATTTCGAGTGAGAGTCCAGGACATTAGCAATTCCAACGCAAAGCCATAAAAGAAGTTGGAACTTAAGTACTAGGACCTGAGGTTTTTCCCGGGCAGGCGTCTAGCGCCCAACATACCAACGAATATTACCCAACTTCCTGACCCATCAGCGCTCGAATTGCTAACATTTCATTCGACTTACCCCTTCACCGTGAGATATGATGAGAATGAAGACATGGAACGTTTTTCACGGAAATAAATTTCTGGTTCACAACGGGACCGAAACCTTTCATTCGCAGGGGAGTCCAGGGCATTAGCAATTCGGACTATCGCTCGAAAGACCGGGGTTCGGTCCCGTTGTGAGTCAGAAATTTATTTCTGTGAACACGTTCCCTTGTGTTCATATCCATATATATGTATACTGTATGTATATGCATACATACATATCACATTTTACACGTATATATTTATATATATATATATATATATATATATATATATATATATATATATATATATATATATATATATATGAAATCAAAAAAGGTTTGTACTGTAGTACTCAGAAATGTAAGTTAAGGTCCACAATGAAATATACGCTATGAAACCTATACAATATAGCTTTTTACATAAATACTTTTAATATATAAGACGTTTTATACACATATTTCTTTAGGATCTACATACTCATTCATATCTTTATATATATACGTATATGTATGTATGTATGTATGTATGTATGTATGTATGTATGTATGCATGATATGTATATATATATATATATATATATATATATATATATATATATATATATATATATATATATATATATATATAACAAACTGTACCCAAGCGAGATAGCATATAACCAAGAAACATGAAACTACCGAACAGAGCTAAATTTAGCCCCAAAGGAACTGCGGAGTAGGGGAGGGACGTATATGCGTGTGTGTGTGCTTAGGACGCTATCCCACACATCTCCTGTGTCCCTGAGGGAATGAGGGAAGGAGGAGGAGGAGGAGGAGGAGGAGGAGGAGGAGGAGGAGGAGGAGGAGGGAAACTGGATCATCATTTTCCACAGGAAATGAAAAGCGTACGAGGAGATGCCGCAGATCACCAGGGCGGACCTCCTCCTTCCTAGGTCTCACCACCATCAGGCATCGCCGACCGGCCACTAAATTTCTCGCTCTAATCTCCGCTTTCTCTCTCCCCCTCCCTTTCCCCCCTCCCTCAACGCCCCATAAAATGAGGGAGGGGGAAGGAAGGTCCTGGCGGATGCTGCTAGGTCTTCCTGGCGGAGGAAGAAAGGGCGGGCGGGAGGGCTGTTGAGGAAATCGGCCATAAAAGGGGAAAAACCTTTAAAATTCCCATCGCTGGAATCGTCATGAATTAGTTTGGTCAACTTTTTTGCAGTCAACCTTTTTCTCGTCAACTTTTTTGTGGTCAACTTTTCTGCGGTCAACCTTATCACTTCGGTCAACTTTTTTGTGGTCAACTTTTCTGCGGTCAACTTTTTTGCGGTCAACCTTTTTGTGGTCAACTTTTTTGAGGTCAACTTTTCTACAGACAACCTTATCACATCGGTCAACTTTTTTGCAGTCAACTTTTTTGTCGTCAGCTTTTTTGTTGTCAACTTTTCTGCGGTCAACCTTATCACTTCGGTCAACTTTTCTACTGCCAACCTTATAATTTCAGTCAATTTTTTGGCAATCAACCTTTTTGTCGTCAACTTTTTTGTGGTCAACTTTTCTGTGGTCAACCTTATCACTTCACTTAACTTTTTTGCGGTCAACTTTTGTGTTGTCAACTTTTTTGTGGTCAATCTTATCACTTAGGTCAACTTTTTGTTGTCAACTTTTCTACAATCAACCTTATTACTTTCGTCAACTTTTTTGCGGTCAACTTTTTTGTGGTCAGCTTTTTTTGTGGTCAACTTTTCTGCGGCCAACCCTATCACTTTCGTCAACTTTGTTGCGGGCAACCTTTTTGTCGTTAACTTTTTTGTGGTCAACTTTTCTGCTATCAACCTTTTTGCTTCGGTCAACTTTTTTGTGGTCAACCTTTCTGTCATCAACTTTTTTGTGGTTAACTTTTCTACGGTCAATTTTTTTGCAGTCAACTTTTTTGTGGTCAACTTTTCTGCGGTCAACCTCATCACTTCGGTCAACTTTTTTGTAGTCATCCTTTTCGTCGTCAACTTTTTTGTGGTCAACTTTTCTGCAGTCAACCTTAATACTTTGGTCAACTTTTCTACGGCTAACCTTATCACTTCGGTCAACTTTTTTACAGGCAACCTTTTTGTCGTCAACTTTTTTGAGGTCAACTTTTCTGCAGTCAACCTTATCACTTCGTTCAACTTTTTTGCAGTCAACTTTTTTGCAGTCAACCTTTTTGTCGTCAACTTTTCTATGGTAAACTTTATCACTTCCGTCAACTTTTTTGCGGTCAACCTTTTTGTGGTCAACTTTTTTGTGGTCAACTTTTCTGCGGTCAACCTTTTCACTTCGGTCAACTTTTTTGTAGTCAACCTTTTTGTCATCAACTTTTTTGTGGTCAACTTTTCTACGGTCAACCTTATCACTTCAGTCAACTTTTGCGGTCAACCTTTTTTGTCGTCAACTTTTTGTGGACAACTTTCACAGTCAACCTTTATCACTTCCGTCAACTTTTGCCGTAACCTTTGTGGTCAACTTTTCTGTGGTCAACGGTCAACCTTATCACTTCCACAACTTTTGCGGTCAACCTTTTGTCATCAACTTTTGTAGTTAACTTTTCTGCGGTCAACCTTTTCACTTCGGTCAACTTTTTTGTAGTCAACCTTTTTGTCATCAACTTTTTTGTGGTCAACTTTTCTACGGTCAACCTTATCACTTCAGTCAACTTTTTTGCGGTCAACCTTTTTGTCGTCAACTTTTTTGTGGACAACTTTTCTACGGTCAACCTTATCACTTCCGTCAACTTTTTTGCCGTAACCTTTTTGTGGTCAACTTTTCTGTGGTCAACGGTCAACCTTATCACTTCCGTCAACTTTTTTGCGGTCAACCTTTTTGTCGTCAACTTTTTTGTGGTTAACTTTTCTGCGGTCAGCCTTTTCACTTCGGTCAACTTTTTTGTAGTCAACTTTTTGTCATCAACTTTTTTGTGGTCAACTTTTCTACGGTCAACCTTATCACTTCCGTCAACTTTTTTGTGGTCAACCTTTTTGTCGTCAACTTTTTTGTGGTTAACTTTTCTGCGGTCAGCCTTTTCACTTCGGTCAACTTTTTTGTAGTCAACCTTTTTGTCATCAACTTTTTTGTGGACAACTTTTCTACGGTCAACCTTATCACTTCCGTCAACTTTTTTGCCGTAACCTTTTTGTGGTCAACTTTTCTGTGGTCAACGGTCAACCTTATCACTTCGGTCAACTTTTTTGCGGTCAAAATTGCGCAATTTACGTAGATGGTTCATGGGTCTGTATTTGAAGACATATACTGTTGATGGTGTTATTTCCTACCTATGCAGCTTGCGACTACAAAAATCTGCAGAGATGTAGAGTAAATGCACAGAAAACATAGAGCCGTGCTTGATTTTTTGTAGAATTCTTCATCTTACCAAATAATTATTGTCTAATGGTATTCGCATACCATGTAATACCGACATGCATAAAAAACCCACTTAGAATAATAACAGAATTTAATTAATAATTTACATACGACGAACCATCAAGTTGTGCTTTAGCAAACACCTAATTTTGGAATAGCTGGCACAATGATCTTGTAGCAACGTGGGTATCTGAGGAAAATATTTTAATTTCATTCATAAAAACCTACGTTAGTACAAACTCCTCTAAATCTTACGTTAATGGTATTGTAAGTAAGTGATTCATTATCACAGAAGAAAGGCTAAACCTAACACGTACAAATGAGGATAAAAATTACATCATTTGAATATTATTCTGTACTACTGAAGTGACCAAGGTGTTTGTTACCTCAGAGCATGATGAAGTAAAGATTACCTAGCAATACATTCTCTACGGCTACTTAAATCTAGGGAATTTCAATGACGAGACTTCATGCAGATACACCTTTTTTTTAAAGTCTGAGTTGCAGGGACAGGTGAGCCTGATCTACTTACAAAGTGGGCTGGATGGAAAAGTAGAGCTTGTGAAAAGTAAAATTATTTGAAATTTAGAAATGATAATTGTTTTTACAATTTAACAACACCTTTTAAATCAGAGATAGTTGCTCAGTATTCATACTGGTAAGGAGAGAGAGAGAGAGAGAGAGAGAGAGAGAGAGAGAGAGAGAGAGAGAGAGAGAGAGAGAGAGAGAGAATGAAATTATTCTTATAAATGCATGAGATAATACTTGCAGTTATCTGTATGTTTAACTCACTATTTATGCTACTAAGGAAGAAAGAAAGAAGAAAGAGAGAGAGAGAGAGAGAGAAGAGAGAGAGAGAGAGAGAGAGAGAGAGAGAGAGAGAGAGAGAGGGGCACTCCATCAACATCGCTCATAAACGGTACCACAAACACGCCCAATATTGCCGTAAATAAGTCAGACTTGATAGGAAAACGAACACAAAAAGAGAAGGATATTGACAGCATCCCATTGATGGGAGGCCTCGTGAACTCCTTAGGATCCTATTGTACTTTTTGTAGGAGGGGTCCTATTCATATGGGAAGTATGAAAGCTGGGAGAAATTATTGTACACGATGCGTAATTAGTTGGGCCCTTTTGATGTCGTCAAAGATCCTACAAAATAAACTATCTTTGGAAGATATATATATATATATATATATATATATATATATATATATATATGTGTGTGTGTGTGTAATGTGTCTGTATATGTATATATACATATATATCATATATATGTATATATATATATATATATATATATGTGTGTGTATATTATTATATAATATGAACATTCCCACAGTCAGATAAAATCTTATAGTGTTAAAAGATTTACCTTCCTATAGGAATTTCAAGGTCTATATCAGCAATCAAATAAGCAATTTTTAATTACACCAGATATAATAGCAAATTATCTTGAACAGTTACCTACATTATCTTTCAAAATATATCTATAATTATTATGATTTTCTTTGCTCAATGTCTCTACTTATTTTTTGGCAACCGATAAAGATTTTCCCTTCAGCCCATAAACCTGCAGGGTAAACTATAACATGAGGAGATGTATCCATAAATAGAACTGAATATATTAACAAAACCGTAGACTGAATGATCATTATACCCACATAAATGCTTTGTAAGTTTCTACTTTACTCGTCTGCCGACAGGAAAACGAATTACCCCTCATACAGAGTAACAAATTACGACTCCATAAATAAGATGGAATCCCCCCCCAAAACCCCCTTCCACCAGAGTAACCTGGGTGTGCCTAATGACCCAGCAAACCTCTGAAATGAATCTGGAATGAATTTGGAATCTCCAAACGAAAACATTCCTTAAACAGGAATAAAAGGGGCGGAAATGCTGTCTTCAGTTTTGGGGAAACATCTCATTTTTAACAGTAACCCATAAATTATACGAGGGGTGACGGTAGGGCAGCGAAGGGAGAGGAATAAGAGTTCGAGAGGGGACCTCCAAAGGAAATCTTAAAAACCCGCCATTTTTTGGTCCCAGCCCTGGTTTTGGCGGGAACTGGCTCATGGGTAAACAGCAGCCATAAATTTCGTCCGTTTCTCTTGCTGACGATAACTCCCGTTACAAATGCTAGGTATGCGAATATTTTCTTTCAATTTATGGCCGTTCCGAAGGGGGGAATAGTCCAGCTTTGAAGTCAAGTTACAGATTCAGAGAGAAATAAGGGAGCCATTGGTCACATCCACCAGAAATATATACGTACACTTTAATGGCCACAGTGACCTGTCTTTTCATAATAGGCCTTGACTGTGCTACTGATCCTATTCAGCAGGAACATGCAGGCTACTTACCAGTAGTCAAAATGACCTCTCAACTAGTTATTCTGGAAACTGGAAACGCTTTTCTTTCCATAAAGGCTCAAATGCACATTTAGTTCCAGAAACAAGTAAGAAATAAGAGCTCTTCAGCCTGAACTGGGCCTAAACAATATATCTACCGCATAATATGTTATCCAACCCTAGTTAGGCCTTGACTACATATTAAGAGTTCTTCAGTTCAAGTTAGGCCCAGACTACATATCTGCCACTTAAAGTTCTTCAGCCCTTGCTAGGCCTAGCTACATATAAAAAACTTAGGGAGTTTCTTCAGCCCTAGTTAAGCCTAGACTACATATCTACCACTTAAAAGTTTGTCAGCCCTTGCTAGGCTTAACTACATATCTACAACTTAAAGAGTTCTTCAACCCTAGTTAGGCCTAGAGTACATATTTACCACTTGAAAAGTTTTTCAGCCCTTGCCAGACTTAACTGCATATCTACAACTTACAGAGTTCTTCAGCCCTAGTCAGGCCTAGACTACTTATCTACGATTTAAAGAGTTCTTCAGCTCAAGTTAGGCCTAGACTACATATCTACCACTTAAAGGAGTGCTTCAGCCCTAGCTAGGCCTATACCACATACTTCTACAACCCGTCTACTTTAACAATCTTCGCTCTGTTATTCCTCTGTACCTTTTGGCCCATAAATCTCTCAAACGTCTCCAGGAGAAATGGAGCAACAGGGACCACGAAAAATTATAGCCACACGCCATTAGACTCTCACCAAACAATCAGATTCAGGAAATGTATGGCCGCCATGGAAGGGAAACGCTCACATTTGCTAGATGAGGCGTTGAGCCTTGCATTTTGCCTCTCTCTCTCTCTCTCTCTCTCTCTCTCTCTCTCTCTCTCTCTCTCTCTCTCTCTCTACGCACGTTCTCCGGATATCCAGTATGCGCTCTGTTGATCTGAGCAGTTAAATGGGGGCCTTCCCCTCCCTTCAACTCCCTCTCAACTCTCTCTCTCTCTCTCTCTCTCTCTCTCTCTCTCTTGCGTTGTGAGATAATAAATAAGAAATAACCTCATTTCCTCACAGCACGGTTCCGGGAGCAAATGAAATCTCGCAGTCCTTGTTTGTAAAGTGTAAAATAAATGAAATTTGGCAACCCTCTTGTTCAAGCTGATATCAATACTCTCTTTCTTAAAACAATACAAATAAATTCACAACAGACGTTAAGCACATAAGCCAAAGAGATTAAGTTACCGAAATACGTACATACATGTATGTATATACACACATTTATATGCATATACTGTATATATACATGTGGGTATGTATGTATATCTCTCTTAACACAAACAACTCAAAACGATAAAATCCTCAAATTTCTTACCTTTTTGGATCAATGTTACCAGACACTGTGCTGCAAAAAACCTTTTGAATAGTCAATAGGTAACAAGGCGCTTTTCCAAACGTACCTATGGAATGATAAAAAAAACATATCTACTTCATTAAGTATAATTAAGTAGATAAATTATAAAATATATGATACATAATGGAAATTATAAAACGTGGAGATACTAAAAATGATAATTCAGATTCAATATGTACAGTATGGTTGAAATCAAGTTTTATAACATTGGTCTTTTGTGCAATTGGAACCTCATAAGTTCAAGAGAAGATGCAATGCAATACTACCGTAAAGCAATTCTCCTTTTATTCTAAAAATTTACTTACATTTTTATCTATCTATTTATTAATTTCCTATTTATTTTTTATCTTCTAATAACTGACCAGATCTCTTCTTTCTTTATTTCTTTTAACCTTCTGTTGCTTCTTTCAAATGAATACCATATTCTTTGGAGGCTTGAATTTCAAGTAAATGGCCCCTGTGGGTTTGTTCCATATGAATAGGGGTTTGTTGGTCTTCTGAACAACAACAATAATAATAATAATAATAATAATAATAATAATAATAATAATAATAATAATAATAATAATAATAATCCCTAAAGGTATATCCAGTCTTTAACAAGTGAAGCTGGACAAGAACTTTCAAATACATAGAAACATAGATAGATAGATAGATAGATAGATAGATAGATAGATAGATAGATAGATAGATAGATAGATAGACAGACAGACAGGCAGGCAGGCAGATAGATAGATAATAGATAGATAGACAGATACAAAATGCCTCTAATAAACTTGACACTTCAAGATACACAACTGCAAAACAAAACACTCAATAATTAATACATCGAAACTTTCAGGAGATCTTACCCACAAACAAGAGGTTATCTAAGAGGAACTGACCTTCTGAGAGCAACAACGAGAACCACTCAATTAATTAATGGTTTAATTAAACCAGTCATACGTGCAGAGACGAAGACGTCTCCAGGTAACGTTCCATCAGGGCGAGAAGAGTAATTGGATTATAACCTTCACACTAAACTTACACGTGTACATG